>NC_071509.1:21846669-22150137 GCF_027887155.1 Malaclemys terrapin pileata
AATACCTTTTTATGACAATTATAGCATTTTTTTGTAATCTATTTTACTCTAGAAACTTAATGGTGGTGCTATGGGGAAGTAACTGCTAAACTTCATTTCCTTTTTTGGATGAACAATTCAGTCACCTATATCTGATCCCTTTTATTCTGTGATCATTTTGGATTTATAACTAGATTGAAAATGACTGAGATTGTTAGCTCTGAAAAGGACTTTCATGGAAACTTGTAGCAGATTGAATTAAATTTGATTTGCAGCTCAAACTGAACAGGTTTGAAGCAGTGAATGGATATATTGGATTTTGCCTCATGCTACATACTTGCCTTGTAACTGAACATAAAATGAAAATGCAGACTCTTTTCTTAACAGTTTGTATCTCAAAAATGGTTCAAGTTCCCATCTAAACAACCTTGCTCAACTGTATAATAGTTAAACACAAGCTAAATAGCTTGGGAGATGCAAACAGCTAAATAGATTGTTTCTATTTAGCCATTTTCTTTAAAGAACACCAGAAGCAGGAAGCCTGCCAAACAATCAGCTGGCCACTGGACAATTAAGGTGCTAAAGGAGCACCCAAAGATGACAAGCCATTGCAGAGACACTAAATGAATTCTTTGCATTGGTCTTCACTGCAGAGGATGTGAGAGGTACTCTCACACCTGAAACATTATTTTCAAGTTACAAATTGAACAGTAACTCAACAGGACCTGATGGTAGTCACTTGAGAGTTCTGAAGAAACTCAGATATGAAGCTGCAGAACTACCAACTGTAGTATGTAACCCATCACTTAAATCAACTGCTGTACTAAATGACTGGCAGATAGCTAATGTGATGCCCACATTTGAAAAAGGCTCCAGAGACAATCACAGGCCAGTAAGCCTAACTTCAGTACCAGGCAAAATGTCTCACTCTACTATAGAGAGCAGAATATGTTGTGGAAGAGTCAACACAGCTTTTGATGAGACATGATTTGTCCTTTGCAATCTATTAATATATGGATTGGTATATATATAATAGGTATATCTATTAATATATGGAGATATACCTATCTTATAGAGGTGGAAGGGACCCTGAATGGTCATTGAGTCCAGCCCCCTGCCTTCACTAGCAGGACCAAGTACTGATTTTGCCCCAGATCCCTAAGAGGCCCCCTCAAGGACTGAGCTCACAACCCTGGGTTTAGCAGGCCAATGCTCAAACCACTGAGCTATCCCTCCCACACTCCAAATTTAAGGGTGTCAACAAACATGGAAAAGGGTGATCCAGTGGATATAATGTACTTGGACTCTCAGAAAGCCTTTAGCAAGGTCCCTCACCAAAGGCTCTTAAGCAAAGTCATGGGAAAAGAGGGTAGGTCCTCACGGATCAGTAACTGTTTAAGTGATAGGAAATAAAGGAGTAAATGTTCATTTTTCCATAGTGGAAAGAGGTAGAGGGGTTTCCCAAGAATCTGCATTGGAATCCATGCTGTTAAACATTTATAAATGATGTGGAAAATGGGGTAAACAATGAGGTGGCAAAGTTTGCAGACAATACAAAATTACTCAAGATAGTTAAGTCCAAAACTGACTGCCAAGAGTTAAAGGGATTTCAAAACTGAGAGACTAGGCAACAAAATAGCAGATGAAATTCAAAGTAACGCACATTGGAAAACATAATCCCAACTATACTATAGCATGATCTAAAGATTATGTAATTATATTGATTACTTAATTCTGTTATCACTTTGAGGATAACAGACAGATTCTTGTCCCAATATCAGGCCCAATCTTAAATTATATAGTTGAACCCTGAGGTGCACAGTTGCATGTTCACACTATAGGAACTCTTCTATATTTATGTATATTTTATTAATAAATTTAGTAAAGATCCAAACACTAATTCAGTAAGGATTCAGGAGCTATAGAATGGACATCTGAACATCCATATACTCACACCATCCCTTGCAGGACAACCTGAAATGTTAGCCATTATCTTCTTCACCATCACCTTCTGTGATGTTGCACCCCTTAATGCTTTATAGAAATATGCTTATGAATGTAAATATGACATAACTGGAATGTGTTTAGTGCTAGATATGCCATGTAACATATCTCTGCAAAGGTTATGATCTACTGAATATATTCATCCAATTGTATGCATGCATCATTTTTATATTTGAAGTTATGAATATTGGCTATGTACTTGTTTGATTTTAAGTAACCTCAGTGAAACATTTGGTCAGCTTCTTGAGAAAAGACTATTCTCAGTAAGTGCCCAATCAAGAAACAATTAAGCTGACAATGGACTTTGATAGACACCAATCCACATCTGAGCTTTCCCGGGAACATATGAACCATGGCATCAGCCTGTAAAGAACTG
This sequence comes from Malaclemys terrapin pileata, assembly GCF_027887155.1. NCBI lineage: Eukaryota > Metazoa > Chordata > Testudines > Emydidae > Malaclemys > Malaclemys terrapin. The sequence goes on from NC_071509.1 coordinate 21,849,029, forward strand.
AGTCATGCATGGACATGTGACTTCAAAACTCCAGCCTGTAGTTGTGATGCTGCATAGGAAAACACAAGGGGTTTCCACCCACAAGAGAGAGACTATATAAAGCCCTGGGAAATCCCTCCATTTTGTCTTCAGCAGGCACAAAAGATAGCCTCTCTCTCCCCTACTGTCCACAAGCTAGGATGTAACTTTTATAATGTTACGCTGACACCACTATGTCTAATGCATATCCAGTAGAGGTACTTCTCTTCCTTATTTGTATTTCCTCACCCTACTAATGTTGAGGTGCCCTTCTCTTATAGGTGAAGATATCATGATTTCTACTTATCATACAAGTCAATTCGCTGCCAGGGCTCTCTTGTGGTTGGAGGTTTTTTACAAGTTTTCCAAAAGCTGGTGTTACCTCTTGTTTCTGTGGCTGGCTTACCATGTCTCACTTCAATAATTGCTTAATGAAACGACACGTAATAGCTCAGTATCACAAGATACAAATCTCTTTGTGAATCTAGCCCTTAGTTTTTAATAAAAGTTTTCATTTGGAATTTACCGAGTCCTCCCCCCCTCCCACTCTGTTATTTATGTAAGAAAACAGTTAAAATTTTCAATAAATTGAAAGGTCATTTGGTTATTAAGTCAAAGGCTAGAAATGAACATCCATATTCTCCTAGTGTGTGTGTGTGTGTTGGGGGGGTAGGTAGTGGGAGGAAATCAGTGAACATCCATTTCTTGTAGGCAGTGTATCCAGAATTGCCCAAGTTCTTCACTAGACTGTATGAGGGTGCACCCTGGCAAACAAAGCATGCAGTCCATTGTAGGGTCTTGGCCTTTAATTGTAATGATTGTGAAAAGCAGTGTTCAACAAAAGTGCACTAACTAGGTACAAGCAATACCTCATTCCCACATTTTTAACTGTAGCCATAGAAAGAATTAACATACGCCAGTGTAGAATTTACACTACATTGCCTCTTCTCTGCATCAATTTCAATGTCTGAAAACTTGATATAGTTTCTCAGTAATGGCAGTTTACTAATAAAGAATGAGCTGCTACACCAGTACAGTAGTCTTGTCTATCCTAAATAATTTAGAATCTACTGCAGATTTTACCCTTCTCCAGATCATTACTAAAGATGCTAGCCATGATGAAACCTGATCACTTATTCCTACTTTGTGTTCTCTCTCTTAACTGGCTTCTAATCCATGGGAGTGCAGTGTTTTTCACCTCTTGACTATTTCACTTCAATAGACTTTTTTTAAGGAAGTGCTTGATCAAAGCCCTTAAGACATTTCTTAACATTTTTCTTCTCCAAACATAGCAATATAGCCTGGGCAGCTTTCACGTCTCCAATATTTTCTGTCTTGGAGAGAGGACTCCAGACTCTTCCTCTCATCGGGAAGGCTAACTCTTTGTAACATTCTGAACTTGACCAGACTCAGCAGCTACTACCTACATCAGAAATACCAGTGCCACAGTCTCACTCAGTGGGGCAGCACTGTAGTATAACAGGACTGCACAAGCCCCTTCAGGGATAACCAAGTGAACCATAAATCTTGTCACAAGTCCATTACACAAAGTGTAAACAACTCTGAAATTTGCATCTGAACACTTCTGGTGGTTCATATGGGTTTTTATTAGGCCTATCAACCATCTAGGAAGGAGTACGGCAGAAAGGGATCTAGGGGTTATAGTGGACCACAAGCTAAATATGAGTCAACAGTGTGATGCTGTTGCGGAAAAAGCAAACATGATTCTGGGATGTATTAACAGGTGTGTTGTGAGCAAGACACGAGAAGTCATTCTTCCGCTCTACTCTGCTCTGGTTAGGCCTCAGCTGGAGTATTGTGTCCAGTTCTGGGCACCACATTTTAAAAAAGATGTGGAGAAATTGGAAAGGGTCCAGAGAAGAGCAACAAGAATGATTAAAGGTCTTGAGAACATGACCTATGAAGGAAGGCTGAAAGAATTGGGTTTGTTTAGTTTGGAAAAGAGAAGACTGAGAGGGGACATGATAGCAATTTTCAGGTATTTAAAAGGGTGTCATAAGGAGGAGGGAGAAAACTTGTTCACCTTAGCCTCTAAGGATAGAACAAGAAGCAATGGGTTTAAACTGCAGCAAGGGAGGTCTAGGTTGGACATTAGGAAAAAGTTCCTAACTGTCAGGGTGGTTAAACACTGGAATAAATTGCCTAGGGAGTTGTGGAATCTCCATCTCTGGAGATATTTAAGAGTAGGTTAGATAAATGTCTATCAGGGATGGTCTAGACAGTATTTGGTCCTGCCATGCAGGCAGGGGACTGGACTCGATGACCTCTCGAGGTCCCTTCCAGTCCTAGAATCTATGAATCTTTTGGTTCTGTATTTGTACAGCACTTTACCCAAAGAGGTCCTGGTCCATGAAGAGGGCTTCTAGGTGCTACAGTAATATAATAGATTTTTCTTATTGGTACATTTCTTGTCTATCATATGCAGGGACTTAGCATGCCACAATTTTATGCATAAAACTCAGTGATAGCTAGGAGGATATGGCTTATCAGTAAGTGGTTGTTATAGCAGATAACGCCTCTCAACACTTTAGGCCATGTCTTGTGTCAACTCAGCAAATATTTTTATTGTACATTGTGCTATGATCCTTGACAAAAGAGGCACTTTATAGCTCAATAAAGTATTTCTCATACCCTTGTTTATTTCAGCTGTATTTCTGATGTTCTATAAGTAGGTCAAGTTAACACTGGAGTCATTTTTAACCTCACATGTTAGTACAGGTTGTTGCACACTCCTTAAAAGTTCTGTTATATAGATTATTTGTAGTGGGTAGTGCTTGCCTTTGTAGCAGAACAAATGTGTTTGTATATGATGGTGCTCTGTGAAATTGTCCTAAATGTCTGCATTTTACATAACCTTAACTTCTCACTGCTGGTTTTCCACTACACCAGCTGTATTCTATTATGCTTAAGCAAAATCAATGGAGCATTTGATGGGGCACTCAGCTCTCATCAACCCCTCCTGTTGGCTGGGTGTAGTGCTGCAATCCTTTTTCTCCATTCCTGGCACCTGCTGTAGGTTGTTGGCCTCAATGGACAGGTCTTCAGTGGCTCAGCCCTCTGGCTAAGTCACACAGGCTAAAATGAACAAACCCCTTCCAGGGTAACAAATGTCCAGCTGAAAGTCTAAACAAACATCCAAACAAATGATTCCTCTCTTCCTTTTGGCTTATTCTTCAGCCTGCTTACTGGCCTCAGTGCTCAGCCCTTTCTGGGTTAAATTTAAGCCTTTCCCTGTTATAAAGCACTGCCCCCAGGGCTTTCTCCCTAAAGACTTTTTATTTTCACAGGTTTTCACTGCCCCAGCTCTCCAGCCAGGTCATCTCTCACGTTCAGTCCTCTTCCAGGGTTGTAAAGTGTTCAACAAAATGGTTGGCCCTCCCCAGAGTCTTCAACCCCATCTCTGAGCCTTTTAAATTTAAGCCCTTTCTCTGCAGCTCAGGCCTCTCCAGCACTGGCTGGTGGGGGGACTCAGGCCCACCCACTACTCCAGTCCCAACCCAGGGTCCCTATAAATTGCAGCCAGGTGCTGCTTCCATGGTTACTGCTACGTTCCCTGGGCCTCTTCCCAGCTGGTCTCTCTACCTCTTTTCATTACCTTAGGGCTAGAGCTCTCAGCTCCTCTCACTTCCTGGTGTAGCTAATGCAGCCCCTCAAGCTAGGACAAATCACCCTTCCTTGCCCCACTGGCCCCAGCCAGGAATTGACCTATTCAGTCCCTACAGGTGCTTTTATCTGAGCCTGTTGGGCTCTGATTGGCTGTTTTGATGAGGCCTCTCTAGCAAAGCCTAGAGGACCCACGTTCACTGCCCCTTCCCTGGTGCCAGGTGTGGTAGGCCTGTGAGGTTTCCAGCAGGGGGCCTGAAAGGGCCTGGTACACCCCATCACAGCACATTAACAACTTGCTTATAGTTCGGTTTATTGCTGGAGTGCTGCTACGTTGCTGTAAGTTTTTCTGATTTGTCCATTCTTGTTCACAGCATTAAAAACAGACACCATGGGGCAAACACTCAATTTAGTGCACAATAAAAATTCTTCTCCGAGGCTATGGAGCTGCTCAGTAGCTGATACTGCAGCCCAGAGGCTAGAGCAATTCTTGTGATTCTAATGCATTGCCTTCATGGGGGTGGAGAGAACGGTTTGCATAGAAGGGAATCCTTTGGTTGTGAAGTATCAGAGAGGTAGCCGTGTTAGTCTGGATCTGTAAAAAGCAACAAAGACCAATACGTCTATTAGTCTATAAGGTGCCACAGGACTCTTTGGTTGTGGCTCATCCCTGCCTGCAGCCACCCATCCCTTGGAGTAGTGCTCCATCCTTTAGCACCACTTAAGTGGCATAAAGATCATGGTACAGACGGTCTTGGGCTGAATTTTTATACATTGTAAATAAACAGACTATGTAGGCAAGAGACTGGCCTGACAGTGTCCCACTCATTTATTTGCCAACAAATTCATGCCTGAAGTCTAAATGCTTTTTGGTTGTCTAGAAGTTGAGCCACCCTCTTTGGACTGCTGTTCAAAGTGGGAAAATGCCTAAAGGGAACACAATCTAGAATTCCAGGGCTCTGTCAACAAGAACATTGGGCAAAATTCCACTCTGGTTTACAGCAGTTTAAGAACCTCAAAGTTATTGGGATTGCAGGGAGTGTAAACCAGCACAGAATTTGATTACATGACTTTCATATGAGCAACGTTGCCTTCTGTGCGAGCTCCAGCTCCCGAGCCTACATTCCTGTCCTCAGATCAGAGCACAGTATTTATTTCTTTTCATTACTGACTAAAACCAACATAAAAATCACTTTTTCTGCAGATAGCAATCATCACCCTGGACAAAAATGTTGAGCATCCTTTGAATGACATTCATTCCAGTGGGAGTTGTGGGGAAATTGGCACAACATGAATGCAGAACCTAAATGTGATTCTAATATGCTGTACATAACACAAAAACATGCTGTGTGAAATCCTGGACTTATTGAACTCAGTTTCAGTAAAAACAGCAGGTGAAATCCTGGCCTCAAAGTCAATGGGAGTTTTGCCACTATTACATCAAAACCTCATTTCTACTAGTCATCATATATCCACAATACCTGTGGTAGTGTTCAGCCTAGAAAGGGGTCAACAACCTTTCAGAAGTGGTGTGCCGAGTCTTCATTTATTCACTCTAATTTAAGGTTTCGCGTGCCAGTAATACATTTTAACGTTTTTAGACGGTCTCTTTCTATAAGTCTATAATATATAACTAAACTATTGTTGTATGTAAAGTAAATAAGGTTTTTAAAATGTTTAAGAAGCTTCATTTAAAATTAAATTAAAATGCAGAGCCCCACAGACCGGTGGCCAGGACCCAGGCAGTGGGAATGCCACTGAAAATCAGCTTGTGTGCTGCCTTTGGCGCCTGTGCCATAGGTTGCCTACCCCTGGCCTAGAATATTTTTTACTTAATTTCATTGGGCTCTCATAATATCTCTTGCTATGTAAAACATATTGCAACCAAATATCTCAAAATGCTTTACAGGGAAAAGTAAGTATCATTCAGTAAAGGTAGGTGAAATTTACACATTCCACAGTTAATCTGAAACATTTATCACATAATCTCACAATCTTTTTCTGATTTTCACTGTCATAACTTGTTACCTCCTATAAGTTTTGCAATAATGCATTGAAATGTAAGGTAAAGTAATGAAAGATCTCCAGAAAAAAATATATTCTATAGAGGCAGAATAACTTTAACCAATTGATTGTGAACAAGAGGTTACATTTCCAGCACTTCAGTTCAAATATTTCCATACACTTTCTGCTGAAATGTCTCATTTGATTATTATTAGAACCTAGCCTAAAATATGGGTCTGTTGTGCTGTAAAGCTACCCTAATTGGACAGATGGGAATTTCCCCCAGTGTAAGGGAAGTCTTGGATTGTGCAAAACAACCATGGTATGGGCGTGGGTGCCAGAGATAGGAAAGGGGATATGAGTGAAGCATACCAGCAAATCACAGACCACCCTGAATTTGATCTAAGATATGCAAAAGGTCGAATGAGTTCCCAGCAGCCCCCACAATCAGGGAAGCACAAAGGCAGATTTTAAAGCATTCAGCATTTTTCAGTTACCTATAGCCCCAGACCAGCTGTTTTTGTTTAGAACTGCTGTGTTAAACCAGACTCTGAGTAGGAATTAGGCTAAAACCCATGAACCACCGGAGACTCATCACATGAGTCATGCCAACCAGGGCAGATTTTGATACAGGGACAGAGGTGAAAGGGTCTGAAGCTTGTTTACAATACCTTAATCCACCCAAACTCTTATTGATTTTATTTAAAATTACAAATTTTAAATTTGGGAGGATCTATGAATGTTTAATGTTTAATAGAAACCAAGTTAGAAGTAAATGAAAGTAAAAAAAGTTATGTTCTTGTTGCTAGGGCAACAAGTCTCTGATCTTTTCTGTGGGAGTATCGGTGCATTTATAATACTTAATTCACAAGGATAAAAGAAGCTGTTTAATGCAGCCATTTAGTGACATGCACAGTACATGGAGTTATGATCAGTGGGCAAATCTGCATGAAATTCAAATTTTAGCATGGAAAGACGGATGGTATGGTTACAGTGGAGTTTACAAGGAATCATGTTAATGCATAGCAGGCAGCTTGATGCTCAGAGATGTAGGTGGAAATGAGAGCAGAGGAGAGAACCTCCATGTTTTGCTCAGCCCTTTAGTCTAGAGTTGCTCACCTTTGATGATATCACGTAGCCATTTGGGAAGATGGGTTTGGTTTTTTTTAAACAAGTTTTCAGTACTGTGGAGTCTCAGGAAACAAATGCAGCACTTCATTAAACAGGATGCAGCGACCAAGAGAAACAACTAGAGAAAGGTCTTGATAACCTCATAGCAACTGTGATGCTTCCCAGGAGTACCCAGGGATGTGAGGCACCTCACTACCACTTGGCCTGAGTGTGAGGAAGCCTTGTCTCTGCCTGTCATGGGTCAGCTTCCCCACTTCACTGGCCATGGGCAACACAATCTCTCCCCTCTAGGCCTCACAAGCCCTGTTGCCACTCTACAGGTTAGCAACTGGCACACTCCAATTTTAAGCACTCTGAGCGTCAACCTGGAATGCCCAACCCCTGGTCTACTGGACACTCAGTATTCACAGATTCTCTGTTTCCAAAGCAACAGCTTACCAGTTCCACTTCCCGCAACTACTCTGCCTAGAACACAGCACTTAGATATGTTTATAGTGAAATCAAGTATATGTTTACTTAACAAAGCACTGAGATTTAAGTAGTGGCAAGTAAAAGCACTGGCAACAAATGGTTACATATAAAAAAAAACATGCATTCTAGAACCTAGACTTAATTAACAAGATAGCCCCAAGTCTTGAGTATTGCTCACCCAAAATCCTTGCAGTGTTTTATAGTCAAGCTGGCTGTGATCCTCCTTTCACAAGGTAAGTATGCTACCAGTCTACCTCCCTAGGGAAGGTTTCAGTGTGTTCTTTGCCCCCACCGGCCCAGATGTACCAGTGCCATCCTTTGTCTTTATTCATACAAGAAACACCCAGTTGTTTGTTTCATGCTGTAGATGGTTTTTTTAATCTCAATTTGCCACTGGGTTAGTTTGTAAATGGGTATACAGCGTGAGGTATACAATACTGAAATGGCCAGACAGGGAGACAGATGCCTGTTACCTTCTATCTAATACGTCTGAGGGTGCTGAGGGAGTTGGCTGATGTGATTGCAGAGTCATTGTCCATTATCTTTGAAAACTCGTGGCAATTGGGGGAGGTCCTTGATGATTGAAAAAAAGGCTAATGTAGTGCCCATCTTTTAAAAAGGGAAGAAGGAGGATCCAGGGAACTACAGACTAGTCAGCCCCACCTCAGTCCCTGGAAAAATCATGGAACAGGTCCTCAAGGAATCCATTTTGAAGCACTTGGAGGAGAAGAAGGTGATCAGGAACAGTCAACATCGATTCATCAAGGGCAAATCATGCCTGACCAACCTGATTGCCTTCTATGATGAGATAACTGGCTCTGTGGCTGTGGGGAAGTGGTGGACATGATATATCTTGACTTTAGCAAAACTTTTGATATGGTTTCCCAGCAAGTTAAAAAAATATGGATTGGATGAATGGACTATAAGGTGGATAGAAAGCTGGCTAGATAATCGGGTTCAACAGGTGGTGATCAATGGCTTGATGTCTAGTTGGCATCCGGAATGAAGTGGAGTGTCCCAAGGGTCGATCCTGGGGCCGGTTTTGTTCAAAATCTTCATTAATGATCTGGATGATGGGATGGATTGCACTCTCAGCAAATTCGCAGATAACATTAAGCTGGGGGGAGAGGTAGATAACCTGGACGGTAGGGATAGGGTCCAAAGTGACTTAGTCAAATTGGAGGATTGGGCCTAAAGAAATCTGATGTGGTTCAACAAGGACAAGTGCAGAGTCCTGCACTTAGGACGGAAGAATCCCATGCACTGCTACAGGCTGAGGACAGACTGGCTAAGCAGCAGTTCTGCAGAAAAGGACCTGGGGATTACAGTGGATGAGAAGCTAAATATGAGTCAACAGTGTGTCCTTTTTGCCAAGAAGGCTAATGGCATATTGGGCTGCATCAGTAGGAGCATTGCCAGCAGATGAGGGAAGTGATTATTCCCCTCTATTCGGCACTGGTGAGGCCACATCTGGAGTATCGCATCCAGTATCGGGCTCCCCACTACAGAAAGGATGTGGACAAATTGGAGAGAGAGTCTAGCGAAGGGCAACGAAAATGATCAACGGGCTGGGGCACATAATTTGTGAGGATAGGCTGAGGGAACTGGGCTTATTTAGTCTGCAGAAGAGAAGAGTGAGGAGGGATTTGATAGCAGTATCCTTCAAACCACCTTCAACTACCTGAATGGAGGTGGCAAAGAGGATGGAGCTAGGCCAGGGGTGGGCAAACTGTGGCCCCTGGGATGGATGCTAGCCATTTTAATCCAGCCCTTGAGCTCCCACTGGGGAGCGGGATATGGGGCTTGCCCCGCTCCAGCGCTCCAGCCAGGTAGGGTGACCAGATTTCCCAATTTTATAGGGACAGTCCCGATTTTTGGGTCTTTTTCTTATATAGGCTCCTATTACCCCCCACCCTCTGTCCTGATTTTTCACATTTGCTGTCTGGTGACCCTACAGCCAGGTAGCAGGGTCAGGGGCTGCTCCACATGGCTCCAGAAAGCAGCGGCATGGCCCCCCTCCAGCTCCTATGCATAAGGGCAGCCACGGGGCTCCACTCTGCACACTGTCCCCACCCCAAGCACCGCCCCCGCAGCTCTCATTGGCTGGGAACCACAGCCAATGGGAACCACAGGGGCAGTGCCTACAGTTGGAGTAGCGTGCAGCAGAGCCGCCTGGCTGCGCCTCCATGTAAGAGATGAAGGGGGGACATGCCGCTGCTTCCCGGAGCTGCTTGAGGTAAGGGCCGCCTGGAGCCTGCACCCCTGAGCTACCCAACTCCCTACCCAAGTCCTGATCCCCCTGTGAACCCCTTGGTCCCAGCCCAGAGCACCCTCCTGCACCCCAAGCCCCTCATCCCCAGCCCCACCTCAGAGCCTGCACCCCCAGTCAGAGCCGCCACTCCCCCGTGTCGCTGCCCCAGCTCTGATCCCCCTCCCACCCTCCAAACCCCTCGATTCCAGCCCAAAGTACCCTCCTACACCTCAAACCCCCATCCCCAGCCTCACCCCGGAGTCCCCACCCCCAGCCGGAGCCCTCACCCCACCACACTCATCTCCCCTGCCCCAGCCCAGAGCCCCCTCCTGCACTCTGACCTCCTCATTTCTGGCCTCACCCCGGAACCCGCACCCCCAGCCAGAGCCCTCACCCCCTCCTGCACCCCAACCCCAATTTCATGAGCATTCATGGCCCACCATACTATTTCTATACCCAGATGTGGCCTTTGGGCCAAAACGTTTCACCCCTGCCATAGGGAATAACACGAGGCCCCTCGTAGTAGGGCCATTTTGTATGTGTGCAACTGATTGTTCCTTCCTAAATGGAGTACTTTGCATTTTTCCTTATTGAATTTCATCCTATTTACTTCAGACCATTTCTCCAGTTTGTCGAGATCATTTTGAATTTTAATCCTGTCCTCCAAAGCACTTGCAACCCCTTTGGGGCTGCTGATCATTCCTAACCACTTTATTCTGCTAGGCACTGAGGATTCACAACTCCCATTGAAGCTAGCAGGAGTTGTGGGTTCTCAACATGTCAAAATTCAGTCCTGCATTGTAGACCTTGAACAAGATTCTCTCCATTGATGTTATTAGAGTTCCGCCAGCAGAGAATTTAATTTGTCTGCTTATTACAGACTGCTACCAAGTAAATTAGAAATATCACCTACAAGTCTCACAACCCTTCTTATGGCCACATGATAGCTGGCTGAGCAAGTTTCTTTATATCACCCATCAGAGGCATGCGCAGCACATTTCATTAGGGTGTGCACCCAGGGAATTTTATTTATTTATTTTTTTAAAGGGGAACATCAGAAAGGTTGGGGTGAGGGAGGGAGTGCGGGGTATGGGAGGGGGTGCGGTGTGCAGGAAGGGGCTCAGGACAAGGGATTGGGGCAGAGGAGGGGTGCAGGGTGTATGAGGAGGTTCAGGGCAGGGGGTTGGGGTGCAGGAGGGGTGTGAGGTCAGGCAGGGGACTTAGGGCAGGGAGTTGGGGTGCATGGAGGTGCAGGGTGCAGCAGGAGGCTCAGGGCAGGGGGTTGGGGTGCAAGGTGCAGGCAGGGGGCTTCGGGCAGGGGGTTGGGGGTACAGGAGGGGTGCGGGGTGCGACAGGGGGCTCAGGGCAGGGAGTTGGAGTGCATGGGGATGCATGGTGCAGCAGGGGATTGGGAGGCAGGGGGCTCAGGGCAGGGGGTTGGGGTGTGAGGTGCAGGCAGGGGGCTCAGGGTTGGGGGGCGGGGTGCAGGAGGGGTTTGGGCTCCAGCCCGGCGCCGCTTAACTGCAGGGGTGCACTCCCTGCCTGCCTGCCCTGGCCCCACGCCGTGCCACTCACCATGTCCTTGCATGACCCCTGGGGGGGGGAAGGGGGACACAGGGCTCCATGCGCTGCCCTTGCCACGCTTCCAGGTACCTCCCCCAAAGCGCCCATTGGATGCAGTTCCTCTTTCCTGTCCAATGGGAGCTGCAGGTGCAGTGCCTGGAGCAACGCACAGACCCCTCTGCCCCTCCTGGGGCCCCAGGGATGTGGTGCCATGCCGGCCGCTTCTGAAAGCGGCGCGGGGCCTGCAATACCATGGAAGGCAAATCCTGCGAGCTGGATCCAAAGCCCTGAGGGGCCAGATCTGGCCCACAGGCATTAGGGTGTGCCTGGGCATGCCCGGCACACCCCGTGTGCACGCCTATGTCACCCATTCAGAAAAAAGATTGGTAGGCATATGGCACAAAGTTATCTTGACACCTTCTGCGGTGTATTTTAGGGCCAAATCAATGAGTTAACAGGCTAGTCATCAGGCAGACATATCCATGGGAAGTAGTGAGAACTGGGTCTTTCCCAGCACTCCATGACTGATGTTGTATCCTCCCTCTCTCTCTTTTATAATAAAATTACCTGTCACCATGATGTCTGAGTGCCTCAAAGCCGGTAGACAGCAGAATCACCAAAAGAGTCTTCACACGTGGTGGCAGGAAAACCACCAAAGCATGGCTCCAAAGGCAGCTGTACGACTCTGACAAAGGAGTGGGCCTGGGGACTAATACAGAGGCACTAGATATCTGCATAAATGATCCTGCCCTTTGCCCTTTGCTGGTTGTGACACTATGTACTTCAAAGTAGCACCCTGGAACCCCCATGTTCAGACGATTCTGATATATTTTGTACAAAATATGCCTTGTGAGGTATCGTTTAAAAAGTCTTGATCTGTTGAACATTAATATCCAGTTTGATTGTATGTACTATCACTGTATGTGAAGCTATGAAGTATTGCTATATGTGTTACTGAAATATGTTGTGAGCCTTTCAGTTGCAACAAAGGAGAGCCCAGGCAGCATTAATGACCCATAAGGAAAACAATCCACTATTCCGGAGGCTCCTTAGAAATGGCATGTATGCAATGGAGCATCACAGTGTCAGAGGCAGCCCAGGTTGGTGGGTTTGGAGGGCTCAGCGGTCCCCCAGACCAGGTTGCACTCGAGGGACCCCGTCACACTGGTGTCCTGAGTTCTGCAGGATTTCCCCAATAGCACATCACATACGTGGTGGGTCTTACAGGCACACATGCAGACAGTGAGCATGTATGGGCCCAACCTCAACCAAGAGAATGATGGCACAGAAGCTTCACAAGTTGAAACACCCACACTTTCCTGACCCCTGTATAGGAATTTCCTATGTAGGGGAAGATTTAGCCTAATTACCTTTTTGGGCTTTGTACCACAATGCTATCACACGAGCTTTTAGTACCAATGCTTTAACATGAAAAGTAAACAAACATGAAAAAAAGAGAGAGAAATAACATGGAGGAAAAAACAATGTTCCTTATTTTATTTGTAGCACAGTCTCTGTCTAATAAATCTTCCCAATTTGACATAAAGCCACTGGCAGATGGCACATGCTACAGATGGCTCAGTGGGGGCACTTACACAGCTGTCTGTATTTAACACCGGTGTTTGGTTTTGTATTTTACAGCAGTGAGATTTCGCAGAGAGGGTCTAGTCACAGGTATTACACAAAAAGAGAACTGGATGCCATTGTTGGCCGCATCCTTTGGGGCACAAAACAAAGAGGAAGGTGAACAATCTTCATTGTAGTGTTTTTCTTTATATTTAATTTCCTACAAGGATTCTGGGTTTAGTTTGGTGTGTGAAGTGCTTTTAGAGGCTTCTATAAAGACCTCTAGCAGATCAATGTCATTGAGAGTTAGGTATTGCAGAACTATTAGGCATGTTGTAGACTAACCTGGTTATCTCACACTCACTGAGTATGACAAAATTAAGAAAGGCTACAATCTTAGATGCTAAGGTTGAAAGGATTTTCTAGGTTGTTTCAGTTTCTGACAGTCCTAGCTGGATAGTTTGTTGACATGAATAAACAGTGTAAACTATTTTGAATATTTGAATTTGAAAGCAAGTTTTAATTCAGCTGCATTTGTAATCCTTTCGCATATCAACATTTACAAGTTCAGGATTTACTGGCATGTACTTTTGTGAACAGTGAATTTTAAACTCCAATAGTCACCAAAAAAGAATGTTGATTATATTGCAATAGGTACTGCTGTTCAGTTACATAAGCATTCTAATTAGAGAACAAGACACTAACCAACAATATTTAAATTTCAAAATTTAAATGTTCACAATAAAGTGGGTAGGAATTATCAGCAGCCCAAGAATTAGTGACTTGAAGAAATTCATGAATAGTTTTGAATAAGGAATGCTCTTTCCACAGGTGGTTAAGAGAAATTGTAAGTATGATGTAGTCTTTGACCACTTGTCTTTTTCTTTAAAACCCATTGAGAGTCAGGATTTCCAGATATGAATGCTGGGAACTCCAAACCTGTCAATGCCAAATTCTGTGAGATTAAAATAAATAGTGCTACAATCTGAAATGTTTCTTCTAATCACCATAAACTGCTTTTCACTGACAGGAGATCCTAATCAATTCATTTGTCTACAGTGCTTGTGCAATAGCCACCATCTTGGCCAACCCCAGGGACTATCAAGAGCTAAAATCATGAGCCTCTGTAGCTTGAGCTAAAGAGCCTGGCTCTCCAGCTGAGAGCTGTAACAGACTCAGATCCTTAGTGGATCAAACACACAGAGGGGGTACAACATACACCCTCAGTAACCAGTGAAAAGAACAGGAGTACTTGTGGCACCTTAGAGACTAACAAATTTATTAGAGCATAAGCTTTCGTGGACTACAGCCCACTTCTTCGGATGCATATAGAGTGGAATAAATATTGAGGAGATATATATACACACATACAGAGAGCATAAACAGGTGGGAGTTGTCTTACCAACTCTGAGATGCCAATTAAGTAAGAGGAAAAAAAACTTTTGAAGTGATAATCAAGATAGTCCCGTACAGACAGTTTGATAAGAAGTGTGAGAATACTTACAAGGGGAGATAGATTCAATGTTTGTAATGGCTCAGCCATTCCCAGTCCTTATTCAATCCTGAGTTGATTGTGTCTAGTTTGCATATCAATTCCAGCTCAGCGGTCTCTCGTTGGAGTCTGTTTTTGAAGTTTTTCTGTTGTAATATAGCCACCCGCAGGTCTGTCATTGAATGACCAGACAAGTGTTCTCCCACTGGTTTTTGAGTATTATGATTCCTGATGTCAGATTTGTGTCCATTAATTCTTTTGAGTAGAGACTGTCCGGTTTGGCCAATGTACATGGCAGAGGGGCATTGCTGGCACATGATGGCATATATCACATTGGTAGATGTGCAGGTGAACGAGCCCCTGATGGTATGGCTGATGTGATTAGGTCCTATGATGATGTCACTTGAATAGATATGTGGACAGAGTTGGCATCGGGCTTTGTTACAAGGATAGGTTCCTGGGTCAGTGGTTTTGTTCAGTGATGTGTGGTTGCTGGTGAGTATTTGCTTTAGGTTGGGGGGTTGTCTGTAAACAAGGACAGGTCTGTCTCCCAAGATCTGTGAGAGTAAAGGATCATCTTTCAGGATAGGTTGTAGATCTCTGATGATGCACTGGAGAGGTTTTAGTTGGGGGCTGAAGGTGACAGCTAGTGGTGTTCTGTTATTTTCTTTGTTGGGCCTGTCTTGTAGGAGGTGACTTCTGGGTACTCGTCTGGCTCTGTCAATCTGTTTTTTCACTTCAGCAGGTGGGTATTGTAGTTTTAAGAATGCTTGATAGCACCTACAAGATCTCTATCAAGCATGCCATCATGTGCCAGCAATGCCCCTCTGCCGTGTACATTGGCCAAACCGGACAGTCTCTACGTTTGTTATCTCACTTAATTTATAAAGTGAAATGAGCTTGATAGCTATTGTTAGGTATCTGACATCTTATAGCTACAGTTAAATATAGATAGAGCATCCATCATAGGTTACTTATCAGAGGAAAAAAGCAAGATGAATGCTTTGTGTTTTGTAATGTTATGATGAAATTAAGAATTACAAGGTGAGCAAATGTGAAGTGACATGAGCGTGATTTTTGATGAAAATGAATGGGGACTGCTTACTTGCAAACTCAATCTCAGAACCTGATATAGCGCTTTTTTAATGGAACAGTGCAATTTTATTTTGGGAGCACCAGAGAAGGCTCAGGGAAATGGTCAGTACAATACTTGATCTCTCTATAGTTCAACGACTACAATTAAAACAGCAGAGAGAGCTTGTATGCTATGTAATTAAGTTGGTTCAGAGGGACATACAATATCATTAAGGTGCAATAGGCTACAATGAAAAAATGAACAATGCAAGTTACAAGAAATGGGCAATCGAGCTTCACAAGGGAGTGATCAAAACTCTGAGATTAAAAATAGAAAACTAAGACCAGGAATAGAGAGAAGGCAACTAAACAAGAATTCAAGGAGCCCTATTAGGCTTGTGGGGAATGGATAATGGCAGCAAAATAGCAGTGAATTAATGCTAGCTTAAAGCACTAAAGGGAGCAAAAATAAAGAATCACAGAATCATAGGATTGGAAGGTACCTCAGTGGGTCATCTAGCCCAGTCCCCTGCACTGAGGCGGGACCAAGTACTATCTAAACAATCCCTGACAGGCATTTGTTTAACCTGTTCTTAAAATCCTCCAGTAATGGAGATTTCACAGCCTTCCTATGTGATTTGTTCCAGTGCTTAACCACCCTTACAGCAGGAAGCTAATGTCTAACCCAAAACTCCCTGGCTGAAATTTAGACCCATTACTTCTTGTCCTGTCCTCAGTGGATAAGGAGAACAACTTCCCACCCTGCTCTTCATAACAACCTTTGACATACTTGAAAACTATTATTATGTCCCCAACCCCCAAGTCTTCTCTTCTCTAGATGAAACAAAACCAATTTTTCAATCTTTCCTGGTAGGTCATGTTTTCTAGATCTTTAATCATTATTATTGTTCTTCTCTGGACTTTCTCCAATTTGTCTATATCCTTCCCAAAGTGTGGTGCCCCAAAATGGACATAATACTCCAGTTGAGGCCTTATCAAAGAATTGCTTCTCATGTCTTGCTTGCAACACTCCTTAAATACATCCCAGAATGATGATTGTTTTTTTTGCAACAATGTTACATTGTTGACTCATATTTAGTTTGTTATCCACTATAACTCCCAGATCATTTTCTGAAGTACTCCTTCCCAAGCAGTCATTTCCCATTTTGTATTTGTGCAAATTGATTATTCCTTCTTAAATGTAATATTTTGCATTTGTCCTTATTACATTTTATCCTATTTGTTTTGGACCATTTCTCCAGTTTATCAAGAGAATTTTGAATTCTAATTCTGTCCTCCAAAGCGCTTCCAACCCCTTCCAGCTTGGTATCACCCACAAACTTTATAAATGTACTCTCTTTGCCATTATCCAAATCATTTAAGAAGATATTGAATAGACCTGGACCCAGGGCAGATCCCTGAGGGACTCTACTTAATATGCCCTTCCAGCTTGACTGTGAACCACTGATAGCTACTCTCCAGATACAGTTTTCCAACCAGTTGTGTCCCCCACCTTATAGTAGGTTCTTCAAGGCTATATTTCACTGGTTTGCTTATGAGAAGGTCATGTGACAGTGTCAAAAAGCCTTACTCAAATTGAGATGTATCACATCTACGGCTTCCCCTGATCCACAAGGTTTGTTAAACTAACTTAATATCCTTCTTTGATAGGGTGACATGATTTGTTCTTGGCAAAATTCATGTTCACTGTTATTTATCCCCTTATTATTTTCTAGGTGCTTACAAACTGATTGATTATTTTCTGCATTATCTTTACGGGTATTAAAGTTAAACTGACTGGTCTATAAATTCCCTAGGTTCTCCTTATTCCCCTTTTTATAGTAGGTACTATATTTACACTTTTCTAGTCCTCTGGGATCTTTTCCATCCTCCATGAGGACTCAAAGATAATTGCAAATGGCTCAGAGATCTCTTCAGCCGGTTCCTTAAGTATTCTAGTATTCCATCAGGCCCTGCCGACTTGAGGACATCTAATTTGTCTAAGTCATTCTTAACTTGTTCTTTCCTTATTTTAGCCTGAGATCCTACCCCATTTACACTGATGTTCACTATTGGATCCATTAATACATGAGGAAGAGAGATTAAATTAGTGATGATTAAAAAATAACCGTGATACTGAACTTTAGTTACATAGCTCCCTAGATAAGCATAATGCTTTAGAATAAATAAGAAAGCAAGATCTCTGCCTCAATAGTTTCCTATTTAAGAGCCAAAACTTGCTCTTTTTACACATTGACACAGTGTCAGTGTCTTCAATGAAATCAACTAAGGCCAGCAGGATTTGGCCCCAAATAAGAATACTTGCTGTGTTTTCAATCTAACAGATCATGATGGTTCACAGGGCAGCAAAACCGAGGTGGAGAGATAAAAATAGAGAAGTGGAATGGGCCCTTGGGTGTGTACTCTGCCCCCATGAAGCAGGTTGTGGATGTCTTGTTTTGCTTAGAACTGCTGAATTACATATTATTTTCACTGTAAAACTGTAATTTCTCCCTGGCGTAGCTCTGTCCGCACGTTTCAGTGAAGAATTAGATGAAGAGAGGAGAAGGGAGACAGTTGACACACAGGAAGGTGAATATCATGCCAAGCACAAAGGCAGAATGATGTGCCAAACAGAATGCTGTGCCAGACCCAGAGATTGTGACTGGCCCTTCTGAGAAAACTCAGATTGCGAGGCTGAAATAGCATCTCCCTCTACCCCTGCGCAACCCGCCCAAATGCCCATCACAACTAAAGACCCTGTGAGGGGGGGAGGACAGCAAGGACTGCTTCCTCAGTGTACCCCCAGAGTGCCCCGAAAGACCCAGAGAAGAGATGGAGCTTTGCTACTGAAGTACTTCACCATCATCAAGGATGGTGTAGTCTCCCTGTGCAATAATTAACTCTTTGTCTTGATTTTGAGATGGAGACAAAATGTCAAAATATCAGAATTTCCCACAGAGCAGAAAGTCCATTTCCTGACCCTCTCTAATGGCTAGGCAGCCGGCATGGTGAGCCTGCTGCTCACTATACAGAATATAACCATCTCATTGCTACCCTGTCCTCTTCCCTCCTCCCCTTTCGTCCGTTTTCTCTCCCCTGTGCTCATTTGTTCTGTGAGGGAATATATACTGTCTTAATGAGCTACTTGGGCTCAGTCAGCTCTGCCCCACCATAGCAGTGAGAGATGTCAAACTTGGTGTCAGGAGCTTAAAAAAAGGAAAACAGCATAGTTAGTGGCAGACTAGAGAGAAGCAGACCTCCAGTCTTCAGCTCTTGGAGAGGGTTGGCTGAAGGCAGGAACTCCTCAGATGACTGCTGCTCAGCGGCCCCTCCCTGAAGGTTTGATCCACCTTTTATGGGACTATTTTCCTGGGGGCCTCGTTGGGGCCACTGCCAAATGGAAGCTATCAGAAGAGAGCGAGTCTTAGCCCATCGGTGGGTTGGTTCATTTGTGTTTGTTGGCAACCCTGGGAGGAGTTGACTGCTTGGGGCTCAGACAGAGGGCTGAGCCTCTTACTACTGGATTGACATGGTGGAATACCCAGACATCGCAGAGAAGAGGCCCAGGTGAGTGCAAGGGCCCACCCCAGGGGGAGCTCTGGGGAAAGAATCTGGTGACAGTTCCCTTATCAGAACATTTATAAGGGAAGCAAAACTGTTCAAGTACTTATTTGAGTGTGAAGGGGATGAAAGTGATTCTACAATACAGAAACACTGGACGATTATTTTGTTTCCCAGGGGAACATGCCTTAATTCATAAGGACAACATGTTTCTACCAGAGGGACCCAAAGCCTGGGGAAACAACAGAAGCATTTACAAGGAGTTTGTATGCATTGGCAGACTCTTACGAGTTTGGAGAGAATGGAAATAAGAACTCACCAGGGACAAAATTATCCAGGATGTTAGATACAGAACTTTCCTGGAAACTGACAATAGAATCTGACCTGGACTGGAGTAAGCCATACAGCCTGTATGTAATTCTAACCTAATAAAAAAAAGCCAAGTAAGTGCTGGAGGAGCCAGGAAAAGATTACAGGAGAAAACACAGAAGCCTCAATCCTCTGAGGGGGAAAGGAGCCAAACAGCACTGTAAACTGCCCCAAAGGCAAATGCAAGGCCCTGCATTCATTCAACATGGCAGGGAAATAATGGGAAATTCCAGGCCTGGAAAGCCAAATGCTGCAAGGGCAAGAAGAGAGCATTTTGCTTCCTGTGTCACATGAAAGAAGTTAGAGTTTAACAAAATGAGGGAGAGGGATAGCTCGGTGGTTTGAGCATTGTCCTGCTATACTCAGGGTTGTGAGCTCAATCCTTGAGGGGGGGGGCATTTAGGGATCTGGGGCAAAATCTGTCTGGGGATTAGTCCTGCTTTGAGCAGGGGGTTGGACTAGATGACCTCCTGAGGTCCCTTCCAACTCTGATATTCAATGATAATACATCATTCTTTGTGGGGGTATTTGCCTGCTCAGGGAATTCTAGGGTTCTGGGGATGCTGGGTGTCTAAATCATCAGTGACAGTGAAATCAGATTACAAGTTGACAAAGGAGGTGATGGAGTTCTGAGCTTCTCAAATGTGAAAGCACCTGGTGGTCTTGGAGCACAGTGCAAGGACAGGCATTTAGAGTGAAACAACTCCTATCAGAAGCATTCGTACTTATTTTTTAAATTGCCAGTAAATAAACTGTGTATGTGAGTTAGCCATTAATTAGGAGTATTATTGCAAGGCCATGAACTTTAGTGGTGCACTGCTCTAGAATGCAGACTGGTGCTTCAATGAGTTATGCTCAGACTGAGGAGTCTTTGAGGGCAACACAAGTGGAGAATATTTGTCCTTTATGAATTAGAATCTGTTAAACTTTTTGCTGATCAGAAACCTCTGGTACTCCTGCTAATCAGATGGACTGTGACTAATGATCAGTCTACATAGCAATATGATTGGCTCGATGCCAATTCCAATAGATAATAAATATTAATAGGTTTTCACAGGACAATAAAAAAATAAAATAAAATAAAAAAGACAGTTTCCCTGCCAGAGAATGCTTGCAAATCCCTATTCACGTCAGTAGAAGTTTTCAGATTTGGGCAAGATTGCCAGTTAGCGGTCTACCCTGAATAAGGGGCAATATATAGCTGCATTGTTCCAGGAACAGACTGGGAACCAGACTGTCAAAATCTGGTCCCTAGTTGTTCATCTCACTCCAGAGGAGTGGGGGGGGGAACTAGATTGTTACTTGCATATTCCTGTAGCAGGTTACTATTCCTGCTGTGGCAGTTCAGCTGTACTGCTCATTTTGTTTGCCTATCTGTGCGGGTGGGGTAATGACAGTAACCCTCACCTCCATGCTGCTAACTGTGATACAGGTAGCTTGTGCAGGAGAATCAGCAGAAGTAGAGGCCCTACAGCAGCACATAGGGATAGTGGTAATCCCGCTCCGGGATTGTAAATCCAGATACGGTACAATGTATGAGAACAAGAATCAACCAGGAGAGGAGGATGGGGAAAGAGAGGACAAGGGTAATTAATTGTGTGGTTGATTGAGTTCTGTACCTGGATGACTGCATTTGTTTCATCTGTTTTAATGTTTATAGTATTGCTCCAAAGGTGAAACTGTACATACTAAGGATGAATAGCGAGGGAAGTTTTAAGATCATGTTGAAAAATTCCCACAAAACATGTTTTTATTAATGAAAATGCTAGCAGAGGCAGATAACTATACACTGCAGCAGTGGAAATTATACTTCTGTGATATTTTGGCATAACATGAAAGTGAATTATTACTATAATTTGCTTCATAGGAATAATTTTTCTCCGTATGCTGATTTGGTCCTGATTCTGATTGTACTAGCATCATTTCTATGCTAGTGTAACTGCATTGATTCCAGTGGATCTGTTCCAGATTTACACAAGTGTGAGTCAGAGCAGAATCAGGGCCTGTTGTCTTTAAGATGTGAATCTAACTTTGCAAGAAATGGACGAGGATCTACATGTACATGCACACCTGACTATTATCAGTCAGATTTGAGCATGTATCTCCCCGCATAATGCTGTTAAAATTTAGCCAAAAAAGCACAAACAATAAATTGTTCAATTCTGTTCCATTCAATTCTCACATTTTCCACATTAAACAAATAGAATTATTTAAGTGACCCTTTTTTGTAATTCATTTCCCTTCAGCGCAGTAGGATCCCGCTTCACTATGCATGTAGTTCAGAAAGGCTTGTAGACTCTGATTGAAAAGTCATTTGATAAATAATGTAATTATCTTGTGCATCCCTATTTATGCCCAGTTTGTACACACAGCAGATCATTTGGCAGTGCTTCATTACCCAGACAGTCATGCATCTTAATTGAGCAACAGAGCATATTTTAGAAGTTAAATGTTGAAAGAACAAGTCTTCCGTGAATTAAAATTACAAAACCAGACACAGGGCAAGTATGGTTTAGCATCTTCAGAAGCAGATTCCTAGCCCTCAGTGACTTGAATACCTGCTGATAAAGTGGATGTGTCTGACTCATTAACAAATAAACTAATTATTTGCTGCAAATAACATTCATTCTATGTTTACTTTTCCCCCCCCTGCCTGCATGTCCTTCATGAATGGACATTGTTCATAACTATTCACTGAATAGTTTCCAGGAGCAATTTTTGGTCTACAGCAAGTGTCTAAACTGCTCACTTTCACTATACATTATGTTTGGTGTAGAACCAGTCATTTAAATCATATGGTATAATTTCTGTTGCCATTTTTTTCAGCCATAGATTAATGAGCAGCAGTAATTAGAGAACAGATGGAATCATATCTATGTAACAGACATTTACCTCCTGAACTTTCAGCTTGAAGCATCTCTTGCCTTTTGGGATGAGAGACCCAGTTTCATAGAATCAAAGGACTGGAAGGGTCCTCGAGAGGTCATCTAGTCCAGTCCCCTGCACTCATGGCAGGACTAAGTATTATCTAGATCATCCCTGACAGGTGTTTGTCTAATCTGCTCTTAAAAATCTCCAATGATGGAGATGCCACAACCTCCCTAGGCAATTTATTCCAGTGCTTAACCACCCTGACAGTTAGGAAGTTTTTCCTAATGTCCAACCTAAACCTCCCTTGCTGTAATTTAAGCCCATTGAGGATAGGACAAGAAGTTTAAGAAGAACAATTTTTTTTTAATGGAGATATCTTATCTCCTAGAACTGGAAGGGACCTTGAAAGGTCATTTAGTCCAGCCCCCCTGCCTTCACTAGCAGGACCAAGTACTGATTTTGCCCCAGATCCCTCAAGGATTAAACTCATAACCCTGGGTTTAGCAGGCCAATGCTCAAACCACTGAGCTATCCCTCCTCCCCCCCTTGTAATGACCTTTTATGTACTTGAAAACTGTTGTCATGTCCCCTTTCAGTCTTCTCTTTTCCAGACTAAACAAACCCTTTGAGGCTAATAATAGAACTGGAGAGCCTCCAGAAGGCTCTGAAGGAGGACATTGCTCCTGCAACAGAGGACTTGACTGAAAGTCTAGTGGGGCTTTATAATACTCTTTTATCTCTATCATCAATAGGGCAGCCCCCAGGCATTCTCTTCCCCAGCTCTGACCTCATGGGTCACCCTTGTTTCCAGGTGATAATCAACAGAAAAAAAAAAAGAAGGAAGATGGATAGAGTTAGTGGTTTCAGGCTAAAGCTAATGGTAAAATCTTTTTTTAAAAATCCTCTATGGCAGTGATATTCAGACCTCAGTGGTTTAGGAGACCAATTAGTGATCAGCACTACCAAAAAGAGTCACAGTAGTGTGAATTCGTTGTTTCAATTGCTATAGTGCTATATATTCACATTTAAACAGTATGAAGGGAAATATTTCACTTTTTATATATATATTATTCTCACTGCAGAATGACTGACCACGTATTATTATTTTATCAACCACAATTGATTAATAACATAGTAAAAGCCTCCTGATTGGTTAATAACTTAGATTGGTTAATGATGAAATCACACAGTATTTTAATATCATGTGCTGCAAAGAGCCGCAGGAGACACATTAAAGAGCCACTTGCAGTTCACGAGCCTCAGTCTGAGCATCACTGCTTTAAGGCAGGGGTTCTCAAACTGGGAGTCTGGACCCCACAGAGGGTCACGAGGTTATGACCTCGGGGGTCACAAGCTGTCAGCCTCCACCCAAACCCCGCTTAGTCTCCAGCATTTATAATAGTGTTAAATATATAAAAAAGTGTTTTTAATTTATAAGGGAGGTCGTGCTTCGAGGCTTGCTGTGTGAAAGGTTTTAGAACCACTGCTCTAAGGGCTGTGAGCAGGCAGAGAAATGGCTCTTTGCTTCTCTCATAGCATCCACAAAATGCCAAATAGATTTGTTTTGGATTGTAGATAGCCAGATTAATCTAGACTGTCTCTGCTCTGAATCCTATCAATTGTGAGGAACTTTTTTCTTTTTTCGGTGTGGATTCAGTGCAAGCTCTCTGCATCTCTGTATGTATGTGACTAATTCAAAATCTTCTCTGCTTGAATTTTGGCCAATTTTTTCACTGCGTGAACTGGGAAGGCTAGGATGAACTTTGCACCACAACTTCCATTTTTGATCCATGTCCTTCCCAGCTGGTGGTGGCTAGTGCAGAAGTTCTGGGTTGATTACTTGTGTAGATTGTTAGCACCTTTGGGTTTACTCTGAAAGAAGCATGAGTGCAATCTTAGTTAAGGAACCTATCATGATGTCATCTACCTTTCTAACTACTGTATAGTATCCAATCTTGCATTTTTGAGTAAGATTTTTGAGTTGGTTGTGATGAAATGACTCAATATTTGGATACCTCCCATTTGCTTTGTTCATCTGGAGACTGGTGATCTTCTCCTGGAAATGAATAACTATCAGGTGGCCATACTGATATTATATCTGCTGCCTTCAATCGAATTACTTGGGAACTGTTCCACCTGCATACCATAACAAGAGAAGATGAAAATATTCTTTTGTGGCTTTATTGTTTTCCCAAAGAGAACTCACAACAGGTAGCTGTGAGCAACTGCTCCACTTCCCCCAAAGGTTCTCAAATGAAGAATTCTATCCCATTTGGTGAGTAAATGGAGGGTTAGCGAGGAGACCTGAGGAGTAGGGTTTGTGTGCCAATTGCTCCCTCTTTGTGTTACTGTCTCACTGAGCTCAAAAGTAATGTATCTGAACGTCTGAGCTAATGTCTGGCTGAGACTAGGGTATGGATGAAAGCAGGCTGGCCAGAGAGGCAAGACTGAGTGGAGGATGGTAGGTTGGCAGAAGCAGCCATTGATGTGAGTTTATCTAAGGGCCAGGTACACAACTGATTAAAAACTAAGGGCATCAGAATTTAGTAATTTCCATCTCCAATTTCTATGGTTCAATGACATCTTAATTTGCAAGATACCTAAAATTAATCAAATTCTTAAAATACTAAACAGATATGCTACTTCAGTTTTGGGCAAAAATTCAGACTGATGTGTATTTTATTCAAACTGGCTTACCCATCCCTCATAGTATCAACTTGCACCCTTAATGAGACGGACACTAGTCATTAGCATTTCCCACAACATCTGTGTTATCTATTCAGTGATCTCCTTTAAACCACATCAGTAAACAGTTTCACCTACAGAGAACACCATACATTTCCTAATTTTAATCATCACTTTAAGATGTTCTAAGCTTATTTTAGTACAGTACCAAAGAAACATTTCATGAACTTGTCTGGCTTAACTAACTCCTACAGACCAACAATGTGCGCCTATTTTAGTAATCATGTGTTCTATGATTAAGCCATCCAGTAGAAGGCAACAAGCTGACATACAAATAATACAGTACTCCTGGTGAGGTCAATATCAAGAGAACAAAAAAAAACCAACCTTTTAATACTATTGCACACATAAGTGGAATAGGAGAAGACCCACAACTACCTAGGATAAAACAAAGTAAATGTTTTTTGCTTGTTTACAAACTATCACCTTCACCTCCCAAAATAGAGCCGGTGTGGAGTTTTCTGAGATATTGAACCATATGGGGAATTTTGAAGGAAGTAACAAGCATGTTTTGAGCTAGAGCTAGACAAGTGAGTTAGACAAAATCCAGAATTTCAATTCAGGGTCATTTTAATGATGTGCAACTCAAACTATTTGACAGATTTTTCTTCAGACTTTGCAGAAACATTCTTCCTTAACATCAGAAAAAAAAAATCTGCCAGTTTTCAGGCCAATCCAGTTTTCCAACTCAAAATTACCCTGGGCTAAAATAGGGCTTTATATTGCAAGTGAGGTGCGAGTCGAAGTCTGATTCTCTACAGTATTTTCTTTGAACTCCATTGACAGAGGGCTGTTTTTAAGAGCAGAAATTTTGAGTTCTACTCCTCATGCGGAATGTGTGGTTTAAGATGGCAATTGTGATGTCTGAGTGTAGGTGGTCAGAGATTCATTACACATGCTACCCCTAGAGACTTTCACAGTCATTGTAGCATTATCCCAGAGTTGACATTTTTGGGGAACATTATTATTTCTCATCCTTATTTTAATAAGTCCCATCTCCATTTTCAGCACTGGATTTATTGCTCCTCCCACCCCTCCCCCCTGTGCCTGATGATACTGTTAGTTATTATTACATTTTACTTCCATTTATAGCCAATGATTTTAGTTTAGTATCCATTTATCATGTGATGTTATGATTAATCAATATGTTATACTGCATACATTCACTGTATGTTAATTGGAGTTGATTTGTAGGATTATAAAAGTGTAAGATTGATCAGTATTTAAAGGAACTATGTAGTAGACATAAGTAAGACAAGCTGAAATGCAAAAGCTTGTAGGCCAAAGCCTGCAAGACTCTAGCTTATCTATTTTGGGTCTTAGAGACAAGAAATGATGGTGCAAGTTCATGACCGAGAAATAACCCAAAAGATGATAGAAAACTGGCAATATTGTGAAAGTATAGCTGGGAAGATTAAATTTAAATCATAAAATGCTGTAACAACAAATATTGACTCTAACACATGCCCTATACAGAGGACAAAGGTGGTACATCAACATCAGCAAGAACCTACCCAGCCTATAGAATTCAGTGTCCCTTGTGTTTCCAGGGGACACAAACCAATAAGAAAGAGAGGGTCGACACTTTCATGTACATGCGCAGAATGTAGGTATAGACAGACTCACGTTATAAAAAGGGGTGCCCAGAGTAGGAAAATTGGGCTTCCTATGGGAAACTCCAGCAGGAACCACTTCTGTATTGATGGTTAACGCATGAGAGGGCCAACAGACTCTAACACTATCTAGGAGGATGTGAGTATGTCTATAGGTTCTCCACTTGTAAGATAACTCCCTTCTCTTCATGTGCCAATATATTTATGCCTGTATCTGTAATTTTCACTCCATGCATCTGAAGTGGGTATTTTTACCCACAAAAGCTTATGCCCAAATAAATCAGTTAGTCTTTAAGGTGCCACCAGACTCCTCATTGTTTTTACTAAAAGATAGATGGTCTTGTAATTGTATGTGTTATTTGCGTATGGTTTCACGTGTTCCTATGAACTCTAAATCTAGAACAAACAGAGGTAACTGTTGAACTTGAGACTGTAGCTGCCAGAGTCGAACCCACCGAAATATGATTAACGTTAAATAGAATAAAAGGCTACACATTATATATCCAAACCCTTCAATAATGTGTACATACCTTATTCTGTTAACTTACATTTGCTGTTTCATAAATCTCATGTCACTTTCAGCAACAAAGATACAATGAAATTATTCATTCACCATTATTTAAATTTCAGTGAGGATGAATGTATTCCAGAGAAGATACAGATGCATCTGCCCACATTTGAAATGCAAAGAGGGATTGACAGGCACTTGACATAAGCTGTTTTAGTGTCGGGCGTTTTGTCATGTCACTGCATAAAATCTACCTGGCTGCTTCTTAAATGTAAGTAATACTTACTGCACTTCTGATAATTAATGTCACCAAAATAAATTGACACTAAATGAAGCAGGCCATAACCGGTGGAAACAACATTTGCTGGAATTGATTAGAAAAAAATCTTTCTACTAATACCTTATACAGAAGTCATCTTTAGAATAGAAAAAGGCATAAGCCACAGAATTCTAATTTGAATTTCAAACAGCTTCTAACTGCAGAAGTATTTTAATCAGGAGTTTTTGTTCAGCCTGATACAGAGACAGGTACCAATTGCAAAATTTATAGTAGGTTCAAATTTAACACTCTCCCCACACAAAGTTCACAAATGGGGGGCGGGGTCTTTGGATCCTAGGGTCTGGCTTGATTTTGCCTCCAGTTTAAACAATTCTATTTTCTGGGTGACTATAAAAACCTCAAGTACCTGCCCTCACATATCATAAAGTCTGCCCTGATATCAAGGTTGTCCCAAATGTAGTCTGCGGGTCAAAAGCAGCCCATGGAGTTCAAAAGTACAGCCTGTAGGAATATGGAATTGTGGCCTGTAGGAAAACAGCATTGCAGAATCTGTAATCTCTGTACTGAATATGAACAAATTACGGTCTACCTCTACCTATGGAAACAAAGTTCAGCCATTGGGTTCCCTAGAAATTCCAAAGAGGCTTTTGCTTGAGCCAAGTTGGGTGTTCTCAGATAGTATTCTTCTGAAACTGGCCTTGACAAGATTTAAAAAAAGCCTCAGTGAAACAAGTTTAGTGCTATCAGGTTCTTCTCAAATTCCTAGAATTGTTTATAAGCAACTTGTCCGATACATAATTCAGTACAACTCAGCAAACCATAATGGAGGGAGATAAATCTTTCATGCTGGTTTACTGTGACTGCCAATGGTGATTTTGAGTATCTGTTAAACCTTCAGACCTTCATTTCAGTGGGTAAAACCATTTCATGATTATAGCTTTTATAAGTTGAATAAGAATAAAATCTACTATTCTTCCATTCCTCTTAAGCCTTTGTCACCCCCTGAAACACGAAACAAAGCCATTCTTTCTTTGCTCTTCTCTTATTCCTTTTTACTGAATAAGCCATGATAATAAATATCTCAAGGCATCCCCTCTTCAGCAGTCTTGAACATTTTTCATTAATTATGAAGACACAGTTAAATAGCATTGTACTCTTAACAATAAATGCAGTACACAGTTGGCTCTGGTAAACAAGCCACTGCTGGTCTACACAAAGCCATTAAACATTTAACAAGATTTGTAATGGAAAAAAAATCATTTGTTCATTCATATTTGCACATGAGATATATAGTCTGATCTTAGCCTATAGGAACTACTGCATGGTTGAATTTCAGGGTAGCAGCCGTGTTAGTCTGTATCCTCAAAAAGAACAGGAGTACTTGTGGCACCTTAGAGACTAACAAATTTATTAGAGCATAAGCTTTCGTGGGCTACAACCCACTTCTTTATGCATCCGAAGAAGTGGGTTGTAGCCCACGAAAGCTTATGCTCTAATAAATTTGTTAGTCTCTAAGGTGCCACAAGTACTCCTGTTCTTTTTGCATGGTTGAAGTTACACAACTTATTGGTAAGTCACTGTAAGGTACATGCTGAGTGAGGGAAAGAGGGAGGAAGAGTTGTAGGGACAGTGTTGCAGCAGCAGGAATTCACCAAGAAAAGCAACCAAGAGGGGGAGAGTGTAAGGAGGTGTAGAACATGGCAGACTACCCTGTAAGACAGGAAAGCCTTGTCGGTTGCCTTTCCTGCTCTAGCCTTGACATTTCACCACCCATTGCACCAATATACATAGTGTTAAATGACCGCAAAAAGAACAGGAGTACTTGTGGCACCTTGGAGACTAACAGATTTATTTGAGCATAAGCTTTCGTGGGCTACAGCCCACTTCATTGGATGCATAGAATGGAACATATAGCAAGGAGATATATATACACATACAGAGAACATGAAAAGGTGGGAGTGCATATATAATTATCCTTACTATATGTTCCACTCTATGCATCCAATGAAGTGGGCTGTAGCCCACGAAAGCTTATGCTCAAATAAATCTGTTAGTCTCTAAGGTG
The DNA here is from genome assembly GCF_027887155.1 of Malaclemys terrapin pileata. Taxonomy (NCBI): domain Eukaryota; kingdom Metazoa; phylum Chordata; order Testudines; family Emydidae; genus Malaclemys; species Malaclemys terrapin. The sequence goes on from NC_071509.1 coordinate 21,878,238, forward strand.
CCACAAGTACTCCTGTTCTTTTTGCAGATACAGACTAACACGACTGCTACTCTGAAACCTGTTACATGACCGAATCCCTATCCCATCCTTAGCATTGCACGCTGAAGCTGAGTTAGTGTCCTAGGTCATCCCCTGTCTGGTTGCTGGTAACCACCATCACAAATCTCAGCCTGAAACATCCTCTGGAGTATGGATGTTCTGAGGGTTCACCTCTAGGATTTCCTCTGGTCTTAGCTTCTTTGATCCCACTCTCCAGAAAACTACTCAACCTTCCTTAGATCTCAGGGGGAGGTTACAAGCCAAACCTATCATGAATTCACAGAATTTCAGTAGCTTTATGCAGGATTCTAACCAGTGTTATAGAGGTTAAAAAAATAGTGGGTAAACTAACCTAAACCCTATATTTCCCAAATAAGAAGTTAGTAAATTCTGTTTACCCTTGATTATAACTGCTTCTAACCACTCGTAGCAGGGTGAATCAACAACACAGTCCTGCCACCCCGACACTCCTCCCCACCCCCACCCTTTACATCACATCGGCAACTGGTCCATTATAGGCAGTGATAGGACTGTGGCAGTAAGAAGGTGAATATGAAATGTTCCCATTGTAGTTTTAAAAAAGGTATAATGGATAAGCAAAAACTACTTCACTGGTAGTTTTGAATTCATTACATACTGTGTGAAAACTGAATGAGGAGTTACTGATTTGGCTCATAAAAGGCATTTTGTTACCAATGCCCAGCTGGATAGCCTCATTCTCTTGGCATAGTGTTATAATTATGCAGGTCTATGAAGCAAGATCATATAAATGATTAGTGTTGAACTGAGCATCATGAGAAAAATTCTCTTCCTGACTCTAACACTTGCTCATTTGGCATCCAATGGCAAGTCACAAAATTGGCATAAATAATTAAATACAGTGTTTTGAACAAGCTAAAGAAAGGCCCTACAAGTATGCAATAGTTTGTTAGCTCTTAGTAAATTCTCAGATCCAATAGCCCTTCACTGTTTTGATTCACACCAAATAACTTTTATTCCAATAGGGTTTTGGGCAGATTTATTCTAAACACCAATTGTATCAACAATTGTACTGCACTTGGTTATCCAGAGGGGGGGATACAATCCTTGCCATGTGGAGCTGGACACAAATGGATATTCTCAAATGCACTCAATAACAAAAATGAAACTTAAAAAAAAAGATAATGGCAAAAGGGAGGATTTGACAGCATAGGCCTTCACAAATATAGCCATTTTATTCAATCACTTATTCTGCTGTAAAACACACGTAACTGGAGCTGGTTGGAGATTTTTCTGGTTCATTGCACCCAAAATTTCTCACAAAAGTGAGTTGGATTTGAGGAGCTTCCATCAAATCATGCCGCCTGCTTCCAGGGTCCATAGCTCCAGGGCGGCCATCCATGCCAGGACTTCCAGACTCACTACTCTGCAGTAGGGGTCATGGAAGATCCAGCTGGAGCCAGCGTTATCAGGCTCTCTGCCACAGAGCTGGGAACCTGAAAGCCACAGTATGTGGCCTTCTCCAGGCCAGGAGACGCTAGGGCTTCCAGTCTCTCAGGCAAGCTGTTTATTTCACTCAGCAGTTTCTGGCCCTGGGAAGCAAATTTCATTTTGGAATCATGTGTTGGGGTTTCTGAAACATTTTTTTTTAATTTCCAGTTTGTGAGTAATTTAAAAACAAAATGAGTGTGTTTGGAACTAAATCAAATTTTGAAAGGCTGAAATTTCTTGTGAACTAGAAATCCTGAGTTTGTCAGTTCTATATATAACCCCATTTCAGCTCACTGACTACAATGGAGCTATAATGATTTACCCCAGCTGAGTATCTGGCCCTACACATTGACTGATAGTTTTTCCTTTCAAACAAGCTATTCTCTGGGGAACTGTTTTCTTTCAGGGTTCTAGCATAAAAGATAAGTTATTGGCATCTATTTAGTATCCTTGATCAAACGTTTTTGAAGTGCTTGGCAAACTTACATTATGCTAAATGAAATTTGAAGTACACCAATTTAAATCTGAGTTACTCCAGATTAAAACTGTTGTAATAGAATAAAAATTGTTCTGCTATAACTTGGAACAGGGCAAATAACAGCAAACCATGTTTTAAATTGATTTCTACCTATTCTTCTGTTTGCAAATTGTGTGCAAACAGCTTCCTATTTATTCACTTTTTTAAAGTAGAATAATTCTCTATGTGTATATTCTTCACAAGGAATGAGCTGTAATTATCAGATATTCAAAGTCTAAAATTCAAAGTTGTATGGATTAGTTTGGACAGGACAAAGATGTTGAGTCTCCTCTCACTTAGATACAATGATCTACATTTAAGTAAGAAGATTTTCAACTCTGTTTTCCTTGCTATGCATGTAAATGAATAGTGCAAATTCAATACCTAGTCTGATGCCTGGACACCAAGCAGTTACTGATGTGCCTAATTTAGATGTAAACTTCATTGTGAATTATATTCTTCAGCCCTTATTTCTTAAAACCCTGGTGAAATTGCAGTTATTCTGTCTTCTTAATGCAAGTGTCTTGAATTCTGACCTCCCATCACCCTTCATCTTTACAATTCTAGATATTCTCTCTGTGATGGGGCAATCTGCCATGGAGGGGCCAGTAGTTTCCTGTGGTCCCTAGAGGTCAGCCTGCACCGACATCTGGCATGGGCCTCTACTTTAAGGGTTCAGAAGGATCCCAGGAATGAGTAGTGCTTGGGAAGGAATCATGACACTGTACCTTTAAGCCTAGCAGAGAGGGCAGGGCAGTGTGCCCCTTTCATCCAATCAACTGGGAAGGAAGAGGATGAAGCAGACCAGCATAAAAGCTTCCTCCTCCCTCACAGCAAACAGACACTGACAGGGAAGGCAGCCTGCTGAGATGTCTAAGTGGAGAGCGTGTTCAACTGAACAGAACTGGCAAAAGCCTTGTAGCTGACATTCCAAGGCAAGAGGCCTGAGACACAAACCCTGCTCCAGGAAGAGGCTGAGGGGGAACTTCTAGAAGGACAGAAAGGACAGATGGTCCTAAGGCAAGAAGCCAGAGATACAACCCCAAGCCCCAGAGGGATGGCTGAGGGGAACTCCTGTCTGGAGGAGGGAGATAGTAACTGCATGCAGTACAGCCCAGCTGCTGGAGAGAAGGGCTGGGAGTGGTCTTTGACAAAGTACCTCCTTAGCTGTGAAGAACCACAGATCCAGGCAGCAACAGCAGAGTCCAGAGACCTGATGAAGATGTTGACAAGTGGTGTGAAGGTTGCAGAAGCTCAGGGACGTGGCAAAAGGATCAAAGACAGTTCTTATCCATCTAAAACAGGGTCCCTGAGCTGGACCCTAGAGGAGAGAGCAGGCCTGGGTCCTCCTGCCTTCCCCCAAACCAAGGAGTTGTAGGTTGGGTTTTAAAAGATATTGGACTTTAAGTTTTCTTTTTTTTTTTTTAGACTTCTGTGTTCATTCCAAAATGGGTATGAAGTGAGATGTACCCTGGGGCCACGCACAAGGATAGACCATTGTGGCACCAGAACAACTGGATGTTATACTGAGAGAACCCCTGCAATACCACACCCAGATGCTAGGAGGAATTCTGGAGGTGAGAGGCATGATTACTGTCTCCCTTTCATGGGGTGACCTAAGTGCACATGGAACGAGACAGATTGGCAGTCAGGAACAAACGCCTCCCATTCTGCCACTGGAGCTAGGACAGAAAAGGAGCAGCAGGCTGATTGATTGAAGGAAACAACATTATTATTTGTATTACCATAATGCCTAAGAGGCCTAGTCATGCACCAGGACTCCATTGTTCTAGGTGCTGTGCAAACAAAGAACAAGATGACAGTTCCTGCCCCAGAGAGCTTAGACCATCTGAGCTGATCTGCCTTGATTCTTATACCAGGCTCATCCCTGTGGTATCAGATACCAAATATTGTAACAAGCAAGCCTGTTCTCTGGAACCACACACAGCAGAAAGCACAAGCGGCCCACAACGTCTGGCCAATTCTGCAAGCCTTCCAGGTGATCTAGCTCCAATGGCAACTCCCAGTGCTGGATACCTCCTTCTCAGCAGCAGCTGGATAATGCTGAGGCTTTAATAAATGCTAAAATACTTAGCATTCATCAGAGTCTGTACAGTTACTACTAAATAATTAATCCTTAATACACCCTTCTCTGGTACGTACTAGCATTTTCCCACTTGCCCAAGGCAACACAGAGTGAGTGGAAGAGACATCAGATCTGTGACTCCACCCTAGTAGATTCAGGTATTTGGCAACTGGTCTCTTAAGAACAATGCTGAAGGATGTACAACACCTTGGTTTCCCTAATACAATGGGCTGGTTTAAAGACTCAGCTTGGGGAAAAATAATAATGGGTTGGCATGGCTCAAAAACATAGATTTGTTCAGAGAATGAGAAATGCAAGTCCATTGTACTACAGATGACTCTCCTGAAGAAAAGCCATCAGTGGAGAGAAGATAGACCATTAGCCTCACTTCATCGCTATATACCAGGGTTGAAAGAGGTACTTCCTCCCAACTCATTGCTTGTTGGGGAACAGTCTTCTTCCCCCACCCCACGTGGAATGGGGAGTTACTGATTAAATACATTTTAAATATATTTATACAGGAGTTGTACAGATGAACTGGGCCCTAAGCTGTGTATCTTATGCACTCTCTATAGCCTTCCGGTAAAAGAGGGTTGACTTCTTAATTTTTCCTCATATCTTCCGCTGACACTTCTTTCATGTAGGACTAGGGGTTTTTGTTTATTTTGTTCAAAATGCAAACCACAAATCTTAACTGTTCTTAGTATTTAACAACCGTTGCCAGGAACAGTTAAACACTTTTATGTTAATTATGGTAAATCAATTCACAGTGAGCGCTGTCATAGTCCATGCTTAAGAACTTAACTTCTGAATTTGGATAATTTCAGTTTTAAATGATTGAATTCAGCCTTGTAATATCTGACAATATTCTATCACTCACATCCTCTGTCTTTACAGATTCAGCCCACAAACGTTCCCTTGCTGCTTTTCTCCTGTTTGTGATCTCCTGAACTGCTGCCCCTTCCCCCTAGGTCTGATTTTTCTGCCTTTCTCCCCTTGTCATTGAGCTACTGTTTTACTCTTATTGTTTGGTACAGTGTTTCAAGACTGTTTTGTCTTGCCAACTTGCTTAAGCTGAGATAGTGGCTAATCCTTTTCTTCCATATTTGACTCAATGTGGCTGTCACAATGGGTGAATTGTGATACAGCACAGTTTTATTTTCTAGAGTGTGTTTCATACAAAGTCTATCCCAGAATGTATAATGCAAATGTTGATGCCCTCTTACTTATACTGCGACAAGTATTGCTCCCACAGTATTCTTGCCGGCAAGTTAAAGAAATATGGGCTGGATGAATGGACTATAAGGTAGATAGAAAGCTGGCTAGATCGTCGGGCTCAATGGGTAGCGATCAACGGCTCCATGTCTAGTTGGCAGCCGGTTTCAAGCGGAGTGCCCCAAGGGTTGGTCCTGGGGCCTGTTTTGTTCAATATCTTCATTAATGATCTGGAAGATGGCGTCGACTGCACCTTCAGCAAGTTTGCAGATGACACTAAACTGGGAGGAGTGGTAGATATGCTGGAAGGTAGGGATAGGATACAGAGGGACCTAGACAAATTAGAGGATTGGGCCAAAAGAAACCTGATGAGGTTCAACAAGGACAAGTGCAGAGTCCTGCACTTAGGACGGAAGAATCCCATGCACTGTTACAGACTAGGGACCGAATGGCTAGGAAGCAGTTCCGCAGAAAAGGACCTAGGGGTTATAGTGGACGAGAAGCTGGATATGAGTCAACAGTGTGCCCTTGTTGCCAAGAAGGCTAATGACATTTTGGGCTGTATAAGTAGGGGCATTGCCTGCAGATCGAGGGACGTGATCATTCCCCTCTATTCGACATTGGTGAGGCCTCATCTGGAGTATTATGTCCAGTTTTGGGCCCCACACTACAAGAAGGATGTGGAAAAATTCGAAAGAGTCCAGTGGAGGGCAACAAAAATGATTAGGGGGCTGGAGCACATGACTTATGAAGAGAGGCTGAGGGGACTGGGATTGTTTAGTCTGCAGAAGAGAAGAATGAGGGGGGATTTGATAGCTGCTTTCAACTGCCTGAAAGGGGGTTCCAAAGAGGATGGAGCTAGACTGTTCTCAGTGGTAGAAGGTGACAGAACAAGGAGTAATGGTCTCAAGTTGCAGTGGTGGAGGTTTAGGTTGGATATTAGGAAAATTTTCACTAGGAGGGTGGTGAGGCACTGGAATGGGTTACCTAGGGAGGTGGTGGAATCTCCATCCTTAGAGGTTTTTAAGGTCAGGCTTGACAAAGCCCTGGCTGGGATGATTTAGTTGGGAATTGGTCCTGCTTTGAGCAGGGGGTTGAACTAGATGACCTCCTGAGGTCCCTTCCAACCCTGATATTCTATGATAAATTCTTAATCCCTAATTCTGAGTTAGATTCTGGCTTTTGTAGGCAGATATAGGTACATGCTGGAAGGGGGTGAGGAGTGACTATAATGTAACCAGACTCTCAGGAGGAATTCTGCTAAGTCAGACATGGTACTGTAAATGCGTTTCTCTAGGGAACCCCCTGGGGCCCTCCCAGTAGGACTGGGACCCTCTGTTACACCAGTTACTAATGCAGGCTCCTGCTTCTCAGGCCACCTGTGGGTCTCCCTATGTTGTTTGCTAGTGGAAAATGAAAAACCAGTGTTCCAACAGCACTGAGAATAAGCCCCTTTTTGGGGCCTGCTGACCAGGGCAAAGGTCACTGGCACCACCTTACTTCAGGGGCAGTTGAGTAGCAGCTTTGCTTAGGGCCTCCCCAAAAGCATAGCTCAGGCAGCTGGTTCAGCATACACTGGAATCTTTGTAAGGCTAAAGTGTCTAACATTGGAGGAATCCCTCTCCCTGCTTTGGGAGCTGCTCTAGCCACTCCCTCCTCCTTCCATTGGTGGCAGAACCAGCATGGTATGAGAAGTACTGGTTGCCTAGTTTAGTGGCCAGCTGATCCCATACCGTATGTTGCCTTTTCAAACACACTGATCCTGTTCTGGCAGCTGCCAGTCTGATAGTTTTACTACTCCTTATGAAGAAGAACAGGAGTACTTGTGGCACCTTAGAGACTAACAAATTTATTAGAGCATAAGCTTTCGTGGACTACAGCCCACTTCTTCGGATGCATATAGAATGGAACATATAATGAGGAGATATATATACACACATACAGAGAGCATAAACAGGTGGGAGTTGTCTATGCTCTCTGTATGTGTGTATATATATCTCCTCATTATATGTTCCATTCTATATGCATCCGAAGAAGTGGGCTGTAGTCCACGAAAGCTTATGCTCTAATAAATTTGTTAGTCTCTAAGGTGCCACAAGTACTCCTGTTCTTCTTTTTGCGGATACAGACTAACACGGCTGTTACTCTGAAACTACTCCTTATGGTGGCAGATGTCCTTTTAAAGAGTGGCCTAATACCCTTTCTCCAATTTCTGTCAAGTCACCATTGCATTGCCCCTGAAAGTGTCCCAGTGCTTTGCCGCTCATGCAGTGCAATTCAACAGGGCTTCTGCTCAGCCTCATATCTCAGTCTTGTCATTTAAAGAGACTCTGGGTTTCCCTCATAAAACTTAAACGTATGCCTAAGCATGCACTGCCTGGGTGAAAAATCTTAAAATTCATAAAATCTCCTCTCTTTTCCCAAGGGAGAATGAGAAACATGGGGGAGAGGAGACAATCTTATGGTCTCCAGGGTTTCCAAGCTGGGTGAACTGAACAATTGTTTTGATTGAATCAAAACGAGAATTTCTCAGGTTCTTGACCAAACCAAACCAAAAATAATTCAATGCAGGTTGAACAAGGTGTTTTGTTTCACCTGAAACAAATCTTTACCCTTTTGTTTTCTTTGGGGGTTTAAGTGTTAGTTAGATTTAGGTAAATTCCAAAATGAAATATGATTCTGAAAGGAAAAAGTCAAAATCTTTCATTTCAGAAATTCCAAAATGAAATGTTTGAAACTTCCAAATTCTCTTTTTTTTTCAGTTGAAACAATTTGTCAAATTTGACCTAAATTCATGAATAGTTTTGGTCAACCTGAAATCTGTATTTTTGGTGGGGAAAAAAGACCCTATTCACACACAAATTTGTCCAGATCTATTTTTAACATCCTGTTTACACGTGGAGGTTGCATAACATGCCTTCAGGGTCATAAATTATATTTGTGAATAACACAGGCCCAATTCAAATGGTCACCAACTTCAGAATCTATACAGAATGGTACTAATAGTGCCCTTATCTGCACGGAAGACAGTGCCAAAGAAACCATGTTGAACAAACCATTTTCCTTTTATCTTACATTTAGGGGTAAAGCGTGTTTATTAACTCTCTTCATCCAGTTTCTAAGGCAGAGTCATATGAAACATGTATCTTTGCCTTATCTTAGTACTCCCACTGAAATTAAAAATAAGATCAAGCCTGGGTTGAAAAGCTGACATGAACTCAAAGAGAAGAGAACAAAATAAATTGTGTAATGGGTTGTCATTCACACTAGCAATTAAAATTGCCACAGTGAGTGACACTTGGACACCATGATGGGTGACTTAGAGTTATCTGCAGTAAGATAGGTAGATAAAAATAACAAATGTACCCTGTTTCAGTTTTACAGAGCTGTGTGTCAGCTTCTTTGTTTCATCCCCTGAGGACTTCAGTGCTTTATTTAATATTTCATAGATCTGGTTGGAAAATGTTCATCAAAGTGAAATTTTAATGAACATTGGAAAATCATTTTCAAAGTGTTTGTACATTATTTTTCAGCTTATCAACCATCTCTATTAGTTACACTGTGTTACATCTTTCTGTGTAGCCAATGAAACACCTTTGCCATTTGTGTCTATTTTTCCTCTCAAGTAGGATCAGATTTAGCTCTGAGTTGTGCTGACTTCTGTAACTGATTTCAAGTCTATAGCCCACAAACCACTTTTCTTTCCTCACTATGAAATTCTGCTGCCTACATCCATTTCACAAATACCAGCTTACACCCACAGAGCCAACGACTTGGTACAATGAAACAAGGAGATCAGCACTTCAAGAGAGATGGCAACACTTGTGTGGCTATGTGGGCAATAAAATTCCTACCTAACATAATGAGTATGTCTAGAGATGCCTGAACTTTCACAAGACAGACTGCATGTTGGCGTGACAGTAGCCGCTCCATAATTAAGGCTGAAGCTTCATATTATCCTATAATATTATCGAATTAAAAAGGTCAGTTTTCAACCTATCTATCCCTCAAAATTTCATGTCACGAAGGTAGCTTTTTTCTGCAAAGTTGATTTTTTTTGCACGGAGCAGGAGGAGGGAAAGAAATGAAGACATTTTAAAAATTTTCACTGACACTGATGGAAAAAATTTCCTTATTGATCTCCCTATCTGGTTTTGGCTCAGCTGTATTGCCAAAATGCCTTGGCCTACAAACTTCAAATGTGTTGTATTGATCTTGATGGTTCGTTTTTAGTTTTGTTGTTTTGGCAGGGTGGGAGGGAAGGGCGTATTAGTGGAGGAATTACACAACTATAAGTAATACAATATTATTGTGTATTTACTGAACACAAAGGAGACCAGGAAGGAGTTAGCTAAGAGCCCATTGGAACAGGGATATAAAGAGGACATGGTGACAGCTCCCGCTTCCCCTAATGCAGGGAGAAAATAGGCCCAGATTACAAAACAAAGAGGAACAGAGAAACTGACCATCTTTCATGTGCAGAAAGGTAGAATTACAGCAAGCTCCAGTGGCAGGTGCCCAGTCTTTCTTGATGTTAAGACACTACTGAGCATATTAATTGTACTCAATAAATAATTTTCTTCCATATTCAACCAGACACTATCCAAAGTCAAGATAAAAAGGGCTTTTATCCAAGTGGTCAACACTATACAAATTCTGGGTTTGTGTCATTTCATACTACTATTGTAAATACATGTGTTCTTTAATGGGAGAAAGGATACCACAAAGTGTACTTTTCTGTTGATAGGATTCTGATCTCAGCTACATGATTGTATCTCTGGCGGGCTGACACAGAGTAGAATTATTCCAGACTTAGAGTGGCGAAACAGTCACTAGAATCACTTGAACTCAGTAGCTTCTCTGGATGTATAGTGATTGAGATCAGAATGCAGACCCACAGTCTGCTGAATGAGAATAATTTTTTATAATGTAACCATAAAGTTATAGGTTAACAAGATAGCCCAACTTTTCAAAACAATGGGCTCTAATTGCGCATATGCAAACATCTGTCTTTGGACTTTTGGAGCACCAGTACCTGAGCAGGCAGATTATAGATTCTAACTAACATCTATATGATCAGATGACAATTTTATGCAACATCCAACTCCAGCACTCACAGGATAAGAATCTATCAACTTGGCATACAGGTGCAAGAGTTCAAAAAAATGCATGCAAGTCTTTGTCATACAGAGACCAGGTTAAGATGCCTGTGAAAATTTGGCCCTATAAGACAGCTATATTGTAGACACCCAATACGATCTCTTTGTTAATAAGACAGTTTTCTGATCATTTGACAAACACCTGTCAGGGATGGTCTAGATAATACTTAGTCCTGCCATGAGTGCAGGGGACTCTAGCTCCCTTCCAGTCCTAGGATTTGATGTACAGCAAAGCTGTATGTCAAGGAGCAAGCCTGGCCTGTAGCATCCTCAGCTGGCCAAGCATAGCTCTGCATCACCCTGCCTTAATTTTCCCTGAACAGGTTCCTAGGAATAATCTACAGAGGTTTATGTCCAATCAGAAACCCCTTTCTTGGGGACTGGTTTATTAACATAAAATAAACACAAAGGTGAAGTGAAGGTTTCTTTTCCCCCCTGCACCAACTTATCCCAATCTTCCACTGGGCACAGCCCCTGCTCCCTGAAGTCTGACTAGTTCAAAGCCTCAGGTATAACTATCAGCCCTTCCCAGGCCCTGCTGATTCAGTCTCTCCCCTTGAAGTCAGGGGTTATACAGACCCCCTTCCTGGATCTGTGTTTGTGGGACTCCAGCAGCTTCCTCAGGTGCTTTCTTTCACAGCAGTAGCTCCTCTCCTCTTTCTCTTCACCCTGAGCACATCCATTTCTCATTATTAGGCCCAAGTGCCTTCCCTTAAAACTAACTGGGCAGCAGATAATCAGTCACAGGTGCACTGGACCCCACTCCTTCTTAAAGGGGCCACTCATCTTGTGACACTGCAGTCTGCTTACATAATGTTCCTTAGTTTGTAACATATTCCATGTGATGGGTTGTTCCCTTTAACTAAGCATTAGAATTTTGTCTGATACAGTAATGGGAACTGACAATTGAGTTACCCAAACAGTGAGGCAAATAATTGATTTTTCGGTTCAGCCAGCAAACTTAAAGATCAGGGGAAATATTCTATTTGATTCCAGAAATGTTTGGAATTGGTTAGCAAAATGGAAAAGTCCATTTTGGTCCACCAAACCATGGTGTGTGTGAGAAAGAGATGCAGAGGATCCAGGTTTGAATCCCCCTGCTGGAGCATAGACTTGAACTCAGATCTCCTTCCTCCCAGGTGAGCACCCTAATGTGGGGAAGGGACCTTAATATTGATGAAAAATGTTTATTAATTATATTTTAATAAAGTGATGTTATTACAATTCTGCCTGTGCCTTTACTGAATTTTAGGATGAATCGATATTTATTTTTGCACATGATGCTTGGAAAAAAAAGTAGCTTAATGTTCATATTTTAGCTTATTTAATCATAAAATGTTCAAGCAAAAAGTAAATTCCTAGGCATTCTGTTGGCTGTCAATGTAACACTGTTCTGGTGTGAAGGAAAACACCATCCAGTTTATGAGCTCTGAAATGCAGCTTGGACATTTTATGAAGTTTTCTTTTGTTCTAAGATTTGAAGGAGGTATATAAAACTTCCTCTTGTTTAAGATACCACTTTGGTAAAAATAATTTTTATCTCAAGAAAGCTAATGCTGTAGAATATTCCTGTCTTAGGGTACATCTACACTACCCACCAGATCGGCGGATAGTGATCGATCTATCGGGGATCGATTTATCGTGTCTAGTGTAGATGCAATAAAAATCGATCCCTAATCGCTCTGCCGTTGACTCCAGAACTCCACCGCGACGAGAGGCGGAAGCGGAGTCGACGGGGGAGCGGCAGCAGTCGACTCGCCGCTGTCCTCACGGCCAGGTAAATCGACCTAAGATATGCCGACTTCAGCTACGCTATTCGCATAGCTGAAGTTGCGTATCTTAGGTCGACCCCCCTGCCCAGTGTAGACCTAGCCTTAGAAAGGACCTGATTGTGTAAAAGAAGGTAAAGCTGCTTCAGAAGAGAAGTAACAAAGAAGATTGTTATCAAAAGCTATGGAAAAAATTCTTAAAATATAAATAGGATTTTCTTTGCACGCCTCCCCCTTTGCATGAACAACCCAAGTCAAAACCCACCAAATTCTTATGAGAAGTAATTCCTTTATAAGCCCTCTAAAGTCTATATCCTTAAAGGAAAATATGTATAGTTGGGAATGTTAAGTAGAAAACCTTTATTTCTTAAATGTTGAAATGGCAATCCTTTTGAAATGCATATTGGCAAATATTTCAAATAAATGCAAAGCCTCTAATATAATTTTCTAATATCATTGCTATGTACATGGTAAAATGCCTTATGTACCAACATGAAATCTAATAATCTGGCTAAACTGATTAATGTTGTAAGAAGCCATTTAAGTATAGAATATTCATATTATTTGGAATTCATTGGCAAGCTTAAGCAACTCCTCACCCACTCAGAAAAACAAGAGTCATGTCTTCAAAGAGTGCTTAGGATGAACAACAACTTCAATAACTATTCCAGTTTGAAGACTAAAGACTTATTGAATTGTAAAAGACTATTTTAAGAACTGAAAACTTTTATATGGTAAAAGGAGTGTTTGAACTCTTTAGAAACAAAATTTCAGTTCCTGTTGAACCCTAATATAATGGAAGAAATGTCTCAGAAAATGGACTAAACAGAAAGAGCTACAACTCAATCTTTAAAGTTAATCTGAGACATTTCTGCCAAAGAAGAACAAAGGAAATTAGACGTATGCTGCATATTCATTAAGCAGAAAGCGTATTCAGGAGCTGAAGTTGTCACCAAAACCAACCCAAGGGGGCACTAAGAGTCTGAAAGAGGTATCCTCCCACCTGTTTATGCTCTCTGTATGTGTGTATATATATCTCCTCAATATATGTTCCATTCTATATGCATACGAAGAAGTGGGCTGTAGTCCACGAAAGCTTATGCTCTAATAAATTTGTTAGTCTCTAAGGTGCCACAAGTACTCCTGTTCTTTTTGAAAGAGGTATGTTTTCATGGAATCAGGAATAGGAGGGGAATACACATTTGAAGTGAGCACTCAGCTCGCTCTCTCTGCAACTTTACAGTGCTCATCAACTCATCCTGTCCATCTCTATAGGCAACCTGTCACAGACAGCTAACTAGAAAAAAAGAATGGAACAGCTAGACAGTAGCAAAAATAATCAATCACCAGTGAGAAGGAAGTTAGCTAACGCCCTCAAGGGATCAAATTAAAAAATATTGTGATGACTTTATTGGAATACTGAAATGCTATTATAACTTAAAATATTAAGTTTCTCCTGCTAACCCAATTGTTTAGACCAGCCGTTCTCAAACAGTGGATTGGGACCCAAAGTGGGTTGTGACCTATTTTAATGGGGTCACCAAGGCTGGCATTAGACTTGCAGGGGCCTGGGGCTGAAGTCAAAGTCAGAGCCCCACTGCCCAGGACTAAAGCCCTCAAGCTTCAGCTTCATCCCCCACTTCCCCCACCCAGGTAGTGGCGCTCAGATTTTGGGTTTGGCCCCCCCTGCCCAGGATCATGTAGTAATTTTTGTTGTCAGAAGGGGATCACGATGCAATGAAGTTTGAGAAACCCTGGTTTAGACTATGTATTCCTGGACAATAGATGGGGGCTAAACATTGGGAAACAGAAATAGTGAGATTTAATTTGGATGTAAGATTATTATTCTCAGATTCCAAGGCCAGAAGGAACCATTGTGATCATCTAGTCTGACCTCCTGTACAACACCAGCTACAGAACTTCCTCAAAATAATTCCTAGGCATTTCTTTTAGGAAGATATCCAATCTTGATTTAAAAATTATCGATGATAGAGAATCCACCACAACCCTTGGTAAATTGTTCCAATGATTAATTATTCTCACTTTTAAAAATCAGTCTTATTTCCAGCTTCAACTTCCAGCCATTGGGTCATATTATACATTTATCTGCTAGATTGAAGAACCCATTATTTCATATTTATTCCCCATGTAGGTACTTACAGACTGTAATCAAGTCACACCTTAATCTTCTCTTTGTTAAGTGAAATAGACTAAAGGAGCTGACTATCACTATAAAGAAGATTTTCAAATCCTTTAACTATCATCATGGCTCTTGTCTGAACCCTTTCCAATGTATCCACATATTTCGTGAATTGCAGACACCACAATTGGACACAGTATTCCAGCAGTGGTCACACCAGTACCAAATACAGAAGTAATGTAACCTCTCTATTCCTAATTAAGATTCTCCTATTCATGCATCCCATGATTAAACTAGCCCTTTTTGGCCTTATAGTTGCACTGGGAGCTCATGTTTGCCTGATTTTCCACCACAACCTCCAAATCTTTTCCAGAATCACCGTTTCCCAGGATAGAGTCCCCCATCCTGAAAGTGTGGTCTACATTCTTTGTTCCTAGATGTATACATTTATACTTACTCATATTATAGCACATATTTTTTGCTCTCACTCCACTTACCAAGCAATCCAGATTGTTCTATATCAGGGACCTGCCCTCTTCATTATTCACCACTCCCCCAGTTGTGTGTCATCCACAAGCTTTATCGGTGATGACTTTATGTTTTCTTCCAGGTCATCAATAAAAATGTTAAATAGAGTAGGACCAAGAACTAGTCCCTCTGGAACCCGCTAGAAACACACCCATTTGATGAGGCTTCCCTGTTTACAATTACATTTTGAGACCTATCAGTTAGCCAACTTTTAATCCATTTAATGAGTGCCATGTTCATTTTATGTTCTAGGTTTTTTTAATCAAAATGTCATGTGTTACCAAGTCAAATGCCTTACAGAAGTCCAAGTGTTTTACTGCAACAGTACCATTATCAATTAAACACGTAAAACAAAAAATTAAGTTAGTTTGATGGGATCTATTTTCCATAAACCTGTGTTGATTGGCATTAATTATATAACCCTCCGATTCTTTATTAATCTAGCCCCATATTCATTGCTCCACTATCTTGCCTGGGATCGATGTTAGACTGACAGGTCTATAATTACCCAGATCATCCTGTTTACCTTTTTTAAATATCTGCACATTATCTTTCTTCCAGTCTTCTGGAACTTGCCCAGCGCTCCAAGACTTATTGAAAATATATATTAACGGTTCTGTAAGCAACTCAGCCATATCTTTTAAAACAATTCATTAATTGGCCTTTTTAAAAAACAGCTCTGTGAATGGCTTCTTCTAAGAAAGTGATTTAAATACTTTGATGCGATAGGATTTAGTTAATATTACATACTTTGCCCATTTTTGAACTGTTGATGTTAAACCAAACTGGATGCACCTGTCTTTAAACAGTTTCTTTTGCCCAGTTCATGATTCTAAGGAATGGTAGGAGGCAAAACAGCACAATAAGGATAATGGATTTCAAGAAGGCAGACTTTAGCAAACTCAGGAAATTGATAGGCAAGATCGCATGGGAAGCAAATCTAAGGGGAAAAACAGTTCAAGAGAGTTGGCAGTTTTTCAAAGAGACATTATTAAAAGGCACAAGAGCAAACTGTCCCATTGCGTAGGAAAGATAGGAAGTATGATGAGAGACCAATCTGGTTTAACCAAGAGATCTTCAATTATCTGAAACTCAAAAATAAATAAATAAATTAAATAAATCCTACAAAAAGTGGAAACTAGGTCAAATTACAAAGGATGAATACAAGCACATAACATAAGTACGTAGGGACAAAATTAGAAAGGCCAAGGCACAAAATAAGCTTAAATTAGCTAGAGACATAAAGGGTAACAAGATACAAATACATTAGAACAAAAGGAAGACCAATTACAGATTAGGCCCATTACTCACTCAATGGAGTGGGAGGCAGACAGTAACAGGAAGTGTTGAAATGGCAGAAGTGCTAAATGACTTTGTTTCAGTTTTATCCAAAAAGTTTAGTAGCAATTGGACATCTAATTTAATGAATACCAATGAAAGTGAGGTAGGATTAGAAGCTAAAATAGGGAAAGAACAAGTTAAAAATTACATAGACAAGTTAGATGTCTTCAAGTCATCAAGGCCTGATGAAATACATCCTAGAATACTCAAGGAGCTGACTGAGGAGATATCTGAGTCATTAGTGATTATCTTCGAAAAGCCATGGAAGACGGGAGAGATTCCAGAGGACTGGAAAAGGGCAAATACAGTGCCCATCTATTAAAAGGGGAATAAGGATAAGAATTACAGATCAGTCAGCTTAACTTCAGTACCTGGAAAGATAATGGAGCAAATAATTGAGCAGTCAATTTGCTTATCACCTAGCAGATAATCAGGTGATCAGTAACAGTCAGCATGGATTTGTCAAGAAAAAAATTTGGTCAAACCAACCTGATAGCTTTCTTTGACAGGGTAACAAGTCGTGTGGATGGGGGGGGAGGAGTGGTAGACGTGGTATATCTTGACTTTAGTAAGGCTTTTGATACTGTCTCACATGACAGTCTAATAAACAAACTAGGGAAATACAACCTAGATGGAGCTACTATAAGGTGGGTGAATAACTGATTGGAAAACCATTCCCAGAGAGTAGGTATTAGTGGTTCAAAGTCAAGGTGGAAGGGCATATCAAGTTGGGTCCCACCAGGATCAATTCTGGGTCCAGTTCTGTTCAATATCTTCATCTGATTTAGCAACAGAGGGTCCTGTGGCACCTTTGAGACTAACAGAAGTATTGGGAGCACCCACGAAAGCTTGTGCTCCCAATACTTCTGTTAGTCTCAAAGGTACCACAGGACCCTCTGTTGCTTTTTACAGATTCAGACTAACACGGCTACCCCTCTGATCAGTGATTTAGATAATGGTAGAGTGTACATTTACAAAGTTTGCAGTCAATACCAAGTTGGGAGGGGTTGTAAGTGCTTTGGAGGATAGGATTAAAATTCAAAATGATCTGGACAAACTGAAGAAATGGTCTGAAGTAAATAGGATGAAATTCAATAAAGGACAAATGCAAAGTACTCCATTTAGGAAGGAAAAATCAGTTGTACACATACAAAATGGGAATTGACTGCCTAGGAAGGAGTATTGTGGAAGGAAATCTGGGGGTCATAACGGATCACAAGCTAAAATGAGTCAACAGTGTAACACCATTGCAAAAAAAAGCAAATGTCATTCTGGGATATATTAGCAGAGTGTTGTAAGCAAGACACAAGTAGTAATTCTTCCATTCTACTCTGCACTGATTAGGCCTCAACTGGAGTATTGTGTCCAGTTCTGAGTGCCACATTTCGGGAAAGATGTGGACGTATTGGAGAAAGTCCAGAGAAGAGCAACAAAAATGATTAAAAGTCTAGAAAATATGACCTATGAGGGAAGATTGAAAAACACTGGGTTTGTTTAGCCTGGAGAAGAGAAGACTGAGGGAGGACGTGATAACAGTTTTCAAGTACATCAAATGTTACAAAGAGGTGGGAGAAAAATTGTTCTCATTAATCACTGAGGATAGGACAAAAAGCAAGGGGCTTAAATTGCAGCAAGGGAGGTTTAGGTTGGATATTAGGAAAAACTTCCTAAATGTCAGGGTCATTAAATACTGGAATAAATTGCCTAGGGAGGTTGCAGAATCTGTCATTGGAGATTTTTATGAGCAGTTTAGACAAACACCTGTCAAAGATGGTCTAGATAATACTTAGTCCTGACTTAAGTGCAGGGGACTGGACTAGAAGACCTTTTGAGGTTCTTTCCAGTCCTACAATTCTATGATCTATGGACTGTTTAAATTATCTAAGGCAGTGGTTTTCAACCTATGATCTGCGGATCCCTGGAGAGCCACAGACTATGTCTAAAATTTCCAAAGGGGTCCACACTTACATTCAAAATATTTTAGGGGTCCGCAAATGAAAAAAGTTTGAAAGCCACTGATCTAAGGTGTACTAAGATTGGACTCACTGCTAATTTCAGAAATACTTTGGTCTTTATTTACCAACAGAGGAGAGTCCCACCG
Source organism: Malaclemys terrapin pileata (assembly GCF_027887155.1). NCBI lineage: Eukaryota > Metazoa > Chordata > Testudines > Emydidae > Malaclemys > Malaclemys terrapin. Next base: position 21,896,603 of record NC_071509.1, read on the forward strand.
TTGTTGGGCCCAATCACAAAGATGTAATCCCTGTTAACAACTCTACTGAGAGGGAAATAATAGAAGTAACCATCTTTTATCATTTGTGTTCTGTGTTGCTCAATGTTTTCTTTTCCTTTCTTTAATAATAAAATAGCCATGGTTAATAATTGTAATTATTTTGCTTGTTTGTATTTGTGGTTTCCCCTAAGGTACATAAAAGAACCTCTATTATTAAATAGTGAGAGTCACATCTCTGAAGAAAGATAGTAAGAGATGGCTTACCAATTCTTGTTTCTCTAGATTTATATTTTTAGTAATTTGGGGGATGTGATGGGCTGGGGGAACCCCATCCAGTGCAGGATGAGTGCACCCAATCCTTCAAGCTGCCGTCTACCTCAGGGCAATGAGGCCAAATGGCTAGTGTTGATATGATTGCCTCTGCCTCTGGGATGGGATGGCCTAGTGGTCAGAGTCAATTCGCCTGCTCTTGTTCTCAGGGCTAGAAAAACATAATGGTAAGGGTCAGTACGGATAACCTCTCCCTCAGGGTTGTGTGGCCCAATGGCCAGAGTCAATGGGAGTGCCTGGTGCCTCAGGGCTGTGCAGCCCAATGGCGAGAGTCAATGGGAGTGTCCCATGCCTCAGGGCTGTGGCGCCCAATGGCCAGATTCAGAGTTGCCCTCATAGGTGGGGCAGTAAGGCCTTGCAGCCAGAGCCAATGTGGTGTCACCTCAGCTGGGATGGCAGCCAGGGTAGGAGGACCCAGGTCCACCCTGCTCCACTGGGCCATGGCCCAAGGCTCTAGCAGTGGCAGAGCCCTCCGTGACTGAGTCAGTGGAGCTCCAAATAAAATACATCAACTTCCCATAGGATTCTAGCTAGTCTACCCAGGCCACTTCCTACCATGTCTCTTGGAACTGCCATTAAGGCATCATTGGGGTCTCTGGGCTTCTCGGTGCATGCGGTTCCCAGTGACTCTGATCCCTCTTGGGAGTCTGCATGCACTTGGGCATGTGTCCAGGTCTTGGCGTCTCCAGCTCCTGCAGTCAGGGGTTCCAGCTGCTCCCGGGCTGGAGCCAGCAAGGAGTGTCCTTCCTCCTTGGCAGTCTGCCCAGAGTGACCTGGGCTGCTCCCTTTTATACTAGTGCTGCACCTGGAGCATGCCCTGTAAGGATGTGGGGGCGTGGCTTCCTCATTCCACAGTGAGGAGTTAATCCTTCCCAGTCCAGTGTGGGGTGAGTGCACCCCATCACAGGGGATAAAATGACTTGGCCTTTTCAATTTACCCTTTCCCACCCCATACTAACCACCAGGCTATAGGTTATTCTACTTTCAGTCTCTCCTGTTGAAGCTGTTCCATGTTGTATAAATACTTATATATTCATTGGGCCAAGAAAGATAGATTCTAGCCTGGTGACTAAGGCACTCCATTGAGAGATAGGATATATGGATTCAAACCTTTTCTCTGCCTGATTCAAAGGAGGGATTTGAAGCCACATCTCCCAGGGAAGTGGCTTAATCACCAGGCTATAGAGTCATTCCCTTCCACTCTCTGATGGAATGAATATTTAACTATTTAAAGGAAGTGGAACACATTCAACAGAAGATATTGAGAACAGCCCATAGAAAAGGCTATAGCCTTGTGACTGTGGTGCTCACCTGGCAGGAGGAGTTCTGAGATCAAATCCCTGCTCCAGAGTGGGGTGTCAAACTTAGGTCTCATATGTCCCAGGAAAGTTTCATAACCACTGGGTTAAAGATGAAGAGAGAGAGAGAGTGAGTCAATCCATGGGACCTCAAAAACTTTTCCTTGGCCAAAATGATCAGGTCAAATTCACGAATAGTTTTGGGTCAGCCAAAAACTTAATTTTTTTTAGTGAATAAATTATTCATTTGAAAAGTGAACAGTCCAGTGATTTTAAAGTTAGCAGCTGATTTCCTACAGATTCTCTTTGCACTTTTGTGCTGAGAACAAAGATTTAACTAAAAATATTGTCTTGAATATAAGCAGGCTTATTATGTAAAAGCCTCAGTGTTTTAATGTCAGTAGTGAAATCATTTTGGTTGTGATTTGTGCAGCTCATTTACTTTCTGCAACTCCTGTAACAGGACTCCATAGTGCAATTTGCATCTCTGCATACTCCTTTATCTAATGCTTTAATGAATCATTTTTACCATGTACATTATTCTACAAAATAATCCTAGGTTTTAATCCTGGCTCCTGAATATCACCTTGGAGCTCTTGATCTTTTGGCCAGGCATTGGTCTACTTGTGATGTAGGTCACTTTAACATACCGAGCAGCATTTACCTCAGTGACCTCTCCTTCCCCAATCTCACCCATAGGAACCTGCCAAGTTCCACTGTACTGAATATTAAGGAGTAATAACAGTTTTTAGAGCACATTACAAACATTGATTTAGCTTTGCAATACTCAGGTGAGATCAGATAGGTAGTTTTATCCCCATTGTGTTGATGTGCAAACTGAGACACAGTTCTCTTGGTGCCATCTCCCTAACCCAACCACAGTCACTCCTTCCATTGAAATCTTTACAGTGAGAATGGTGGAGTGTGTAGCTTTTGAGTCAGATTCAAGCCAAAGAGGTGGTGACGTTTACGTTGCTTTGGAATTTGAACCTGGATCCTTGAGCCCCCATCAGCCCCGAGCTCCTCCCATCTCTCCCAGCCTCGAAGCTGGGGGTCCTCATGCTGGGTCTGCAGCTGTATCTCTCCAGCAGCTGTGTATTGTGGACTCGGCCATAAGCACAGCCCCCAGAGGAAGCTCAGTAGCCCAACCTCACTTAGTGGCACTGTGTTGGGCCAGGGCAGCCATGGGTGGGGCTCAGAGAGCACAATCCCATACACAACACCAGCACCATGGAGCCACCCAGCCAGAGACGAGACAAGAGGCTGCCATGGGGGATAGAGGTTCTTTGCAGCCCCATGTGAGGTGTGGATCTGGGGCAGGGTTGAGCCCTATCATGACCTCTCCCCCAAACGTGATTGTGCTGATGGGCAGGGCCCCTGGCTATGTCACTGAATCCTACTATCCTCCAGGGACAGGTTTGGTCCTGGGGAGCAAACACCCTGGACCTACTTCATGTATCATTATTACACCCCCAGAACACTCCCTCACCCCTCCCACTGGAGAGACTGGGACAGTGAATTTGTGGTATCATCTATGGCCAAGCGTGGACTGTCTTCCCACCATTGCACTCCTACAATGTATACTTTGTCTACACTAGGGTGCTCTGCTGACATTGGCTCTGTAACAGAAACATAAAGAATTTCCAGCAAATAGAGGATTTCCAATCGGCATGGTGTCCATGCCATTGGTTTTAAGTCTTCTATCTGTCAAGGGTAGTGTGGTGACTGTTGTGCACCAGTCTCCCCAATTTAAAAGATGTCCCACACAGGCATCTTCCAGTTTTGGGGAAAATAACATTTGTACAAGTCAAAAGTCCGGTGGTAATCAGCAAGTGGCGATGGGAACAGTACAGTGAAATCCAGAAGTTCCTAATCACAGACCGACACACAGGGAGTAGGTGTGTGATACAGTCGTCTTGCTCGAGGATTGAGGTGGTCGAGCATCTCAGCAGCTGCACCCACGACTGAGCAGTCCTTTTTAGGATCCATTCTGCTCACCCCACATGGGGAGGGGGTTAGAAAAGGTACCCTTGCCTCTGTTTCTCCAGGCTGGATAGCCGCATCCAACAGGATCACCATCTCAGCAGTCGAAAATGTAAGAAACTTTTCTACTTTGGAATTTGGAACGTACATACCCTGATGGACAAATCAAACAGCGACTGACCAGAGCGACATACAGCCATTGAATGAATTGAATGACTCATGAATTAAGTCAGTTTAACATAGATATTGCTGCTTTGTCCGAAACTAGAAGAGCTGATGAAGGATAGGTGAGGGAGGAGAAAGGAGGATACACCTACTTCTGGAAGGGAAAATCTATTGCATGGAATGGGCTTTGCTATAAAGCACAAACTCATAAGGTGCCTCTCTGAGGTATCAGTTGTCATCAATGAGCAGTTTATGACACTCCGATTGAGGCTCACCAAAAATCAGCAGGCAACTATTGTGAGTGCCTGTGCACCAACACTGGATGCTGATGAGAATGTAAAGGAAGATTTTTATTCTCAGTTGGAAACGATTTTATCGGAGACCTCTACAGCAGACAAGATCATCCTTTTGGGGGATTTCAATGCATGCGTTGGACGAGACTCAGACCTGAGGATAGGAACAATCGGGAAAGAAGGAGTTGGCAAAAGTAATTCAAATGGAATTCTGCTCCTGACCAAGTGTGCTGAACATGCACTTATTATTACAAACACCCTTTTCTGACAAAAGGAAAAGTTCAAAACATCTTGGAGACACCCACGGTCAAAGCACTGGCATCTCCTCGACTATGTCATAGTTCGTACCTGAGATTGTAGTGATGTACTTCTCACAAGAGCAATGACAAGTGCTGATGACTGTTGGACTGATCATCGCCTTATTCGATCCACAATGAAAATTAAGATCGCTCCCAAATGGAGGCTACAAAAGAAGCAGGTCAGATGCAAGCTGAAGGTTCAAGATTTGAAGGACCCTATTAAGCGTGACCACTTTCAAGCTGTCTTAGAAGAAAAGCTCCCATCAGAGTTTCCAGAAGAAATTGAGGAACATTGGAGCCAGCTGAAAGCAGTAATCATCAATGCCTGTGAGGAAACCATAGGCTACCACACCAGAAAATATCAGGACTGCTTTGACAAGAATAAATTGAGCAACTCATCAGTGAGAAGAGAATGGCATTTTGTGCTTGGCAGAATGACATAAATTGTAATATAAAGAGAGAAGCCCATGCCAAGGCAAGAGTGGAAGTACAACGTAAAACTAGAGAACTTAAGAACAAATGGTGGACTGAGATCGCGCAAGAACTCCAACATCTCACGGACATCCACAATACATGTGGTTTCTTTAGTGCCACCAAGGCTGTTTATGGCTAATTTTGTCATGGTATGAATCCTCTTCGCTCTAAGGATGGAACCACACTTCTGAAAGACAACGAAGCCATCAATTCTCGCTGGAAAGAACATTTTGAAGATCTCCTTAACCGTAATTCTATGGTTGTAGATAAAGTCCTTGAGCAAATCCCTCAATGACCATTTAGGGACAAGCTCGGAGACCCTCCCAATTTGTATGAGATGCACAATGCCACCATGCAGATGAAGAACAACAAGCCAGCGAGTCTAGATGGGATCCCCGCTGAAATCTTCAAAAACGGTGGACCAGAGCTAATTCTGCAGCTTTACCTGCTTATCCTTAAAATGTGGCTAAAGGAGGAGATACCCAGTGAAATAATGGATGCCTTGATTGTCACCCTCTTCAAAAAAGGGGATAAAGTGGATTGTGGAAATTATTGTGGTATCTCCCTCCTAGCCACTGCAGGCAAAGTTCTGGCACAGATCCTTGCAACCCACCTTCTGCCCCGTCAGAATTTTTTTTTACTAGAGTCACAGAGTGGTTTCTGACCATGTCATGGAACTGCGGATATGATATTCATAGCACGGCAGCTGCAAGAAAAGTGTCGGGAGCAAAACTGACCACTGTACATGGCTTTTATTGATCTAACTAAAGCCTTTGACTCAGTGAATTGACGTGCCCTCTGGACTATGCCTTCTAAGATTGGATGTCCTGATAAATATATCAATGTCCTAAAATTGCTTCATGATAACCTGAAAGCAACTGTTCTGAGCAGCACTGGCTCCCAGAGTGAACCTTTCAAATACAAACAGGAGTCAAACAGGGCTGTATCATCACTTCAACCATGTTTGCAGTTTTTATTGCTGTCATTCTTTACCTAATTGCTGGGAAGTTTACAGCTGGCATTGAAATCACTTACAGAATGGATGGAAAGCTTTTCAGGCTTAGCAGGCTGAAAGCCAAGAGTAAGATTTCCACAACATCTATTGTGGAATTTCAGTATGCTGATGACAACACAATCTTTGCCCACTCTGAGAAGGATCTTCAAACTATCTTGAATGTGTTTGCTGATGCTTACGCATGTCTTGGCCTCATTCTTAATATCAAGAAGACTAAAGTGCACTATCAGCCCTCTCCAAATGAGGTATTACATGCCCCATCTATCAAGATCAATGGAGTGGCACTGGAGAATGTCGATCATTTCTTCTACCTTGGAAGTCATCTTTCATCCAAGGCACACATTGATGCAGAAATTCAGCATCGCCTGAGCTGTGCCAGTGTAGCTTTTTCTTGTTTACGGCACAGGGTCTTTGAAGATCATGACATTCAAACAGACACCAAGCTTCTTGTTTATCAAGACGTTATTCTCCCAACACTGTTGTATGGGTCCGAAACTTGGACAACCTATAGACACCACTTGAAAGTCCTTGAGAGGCACCACCAACGCTGCCTTCGTAAGATTCTGAAGATCAAATGGGAAGACATGCGCACCAATATTAGTGTTCTGGAAGAGGCAAAGACCACCAGTATCGAGGCAATGAACACCCGTCAGCAATTCGCTGGACTGGTCACATTGTCCGGATGCCAGACCATGACCTCCCAAAACAGGTCCTGTTCTCTCAGCTGAAAGAAGGGTACTGTAAGGTGTGTGGACAACAGAAACGTTATAAGGACATGCTGAAAGGCAACCTAAAAAAATGTAATATTGACATTGATACCTGGAGACACTTGCTCAGGGTCACTTAAAATTGAGTGAAGTCCTACGTGATGGTCCCCTGCATTTTGAACTTGCTCGTCGACAAGCCGAAGAGGACAAGAGGTGCAGGAGGAAGGGGAGACTGGTCTCCAGTCATGGTCAACAACCTCCTGCTGAGCCTGAAAACATCTGCCCTCATTGTAATAGAACTTGTGGTTCAAGGATTGGCCTTATTAGCCACCTGAGGACCCATAATTCCCATGGAAGATGATCATACTCGGTAACAAGCGATCACCTATCATCATAATCAACGGAGACATAGCCTCAGTTATCTTATTTGTAAAATGGGTGGGAGGGAATATTAGTCTCCTGTCTCCTAAGATAAGGGTAAGAAGCCTCGATAAGTGATAAGCCTTGTAAACTAAACAAATATTAACAGCATTAAGTAGAAGAGCCCAGGCCCAGCACACCTTCTACTAAGCCAGAAGTTATTATGTGGGAGGAGGGGTCCCTCTCTCCCTCCAAACATGGTCAGCTGTGAGAGGGCTGCCAATGGCATGAATGTCATTTGAGTTCCATGATGCATGGCAGGTCTGCACTCAGCAAGCTAGATGTTTTGGGGAATGGTTGGCCTTCGCCTGGATTCTCATGTGAATGAGGGTATTCATGCTGTCAGGGTTCCCTACCCACTCTGAACTCTGGGGTACAGATGTGGGGACCTGCATGAAAGACTCCCTAAGCTTATTTCTACCAGCTTAGGTTAAAAACTTCCCCAAGGCACAAATCCTTTCCCTGTCCTTGGATGGTATTGCTGCCACCACCAAGTGATTTAGACAAAAATTCAGGAAAAGGGTCACTTGGAGTCCCTATTCCCCCAAAATATTCCCCCAAGCCTCTTTACCCCCTTTCTTGGGGAGACTTGAGAATAATATACTAACCAGTTGGTTACAATGTGAGCACAGACCAAATCCCTTGGTTTTTAGGACAGTAAAAATCCATCAGGTTCTTAAAAGAAGAATTTTATTTATAAAAAGTAAGAGAATCACACCTGCAAAATCAGGATGGAAGATAACTTTAAAAGGTAAGATTTTAAAAGATTTAAAACACAGAGGATTCCCCTCTGACTCTGCTTCCCAGTTATAAAACAGGAATGAAATTACCTCTTAGCATGGGAAAATTCACAAGCTAAAACAAAAGATAATCTAACGCATTTCCTTGCCCTTGCTTACAATTTTTGTAATCTTAGATGGATCATTTTAGGTATGTTTTCAGGAGATGTTTTACCTGCCTGGTCTCTCTCTCTCTGTCCAGAGAGGGAACAAACAAAGAGATCCCAAACAAAACCTCCCCCCCCGCCCCCAGATTTGAAAATATCTTCTTTCCTTATTGGTCCTTTTGGTCGGATGCCAACCAGGTTATTTGAGCTTCTTAACCTCTTACAGGTAAAGTGATTCAGTACATCTGGCCAGGAGGGATTTTATGTTACTGCATACATAAAGGTTGTTACCCTTCCCTTTATATTTATGACACATGGACAGATGAGACTATAATATTCTCTCTATTGTACTCTAATTTGCCCTCCAGTAGTCTTGCCCTCAAGTAAAAAGGCTTCCGTCTTTCAGTCAGAGAGCAAGACAACTACCAAAACCATGTGTCCAGTTAAACATAATAACCTATATGGCCTATAGGCCTGAATCCTCACTTAGTCGCACCACCCTTACACCAATATAACTTTGATTTAACCTGAGTTACTCCTGATTTAGACCCAATGAACCTACTCGAATACTAAGTAGTACACTAAGCAAATAGCATAGCTCAGTATTTTTAACTGAGATACTTTAATATTTTCCTTAATTGAACATGATAATCTTGTCTCTTCCCAGATAAACAGCGCCATGAATCATGTCTCTTTTGGATTAAACTGCATATGATTCTTCTCCAAATATGGCCACAAAGGTCAGACCAATGAGCCCAGACAACAGGGAATCCCATTTCTACTATCATCCTAGCTGTAGCTCAGCTCAGATTTGCAGAGACCCTGGGGATTTTTCGCATTCGTCTGCAGCATGGGGCACAGGTCACTTGAAGGTTGAAACTAATGTGAATGGTGGATTTTCTGTAACTTGAAGTCTTTAAACCGTGATTTGAGGACTTCAGTAACTCAGCCAGAGATTAGGAGTCTATTACAGGAGTGGGTGATTGAGGTTCTGTGGCCTGAAATGAGCAGGAAGTCAGACTAGATGATCATGATAGTCCCTTCTGACCTTAAAGTCTACGTGAATAGCGTAGCGGAATTCGACGTATCGCAGCCGACTTACCGTTGTGAGGACGGCGGCAAAATCGACTTCTGCGGCTTTCTGTCGGCGGCGCTTACTACCACCTCTGCTGGTGGAGTAAGAGCGCCGATTCGGGGATCGATTGTCGCGTCCCGATGGGACGCGATAAATCGATCCCCGAGAGGTCGATTTCTACCCGCCGATTCAGGCGGGTAGTATAGACCTAGCCTATGAGAAACAAACAAGATGAAAAATCAAGGTTAATTTATAACTACAGATAATGAGGGGGGGATAGAGTGGAGCTTTAACTTTTCCATTTAATCTCCATTGTCTTCTAGAAGTGTACTTACTAATGCTGTAACAGTTTGAGATACAACTAGATTTATTAATTGCTGAGACTCCTGGAATACAATGAAAATTACAGTGAAAGCAGAATAAAGTTGTCTTAACATTTTTAGATGGAAAAAAAGAGTTGGGTTAAAAGCTTAAGTTTTGAAGCGGTGTTTTGCAGACAAAAGTCAATGGGATTACTCCTGTGCATAAACTTAAGCACATGCTAAAAAGTTATCAGGATTGGGGTCAAAATCAGCAACACGAAGCTTGTATTGTTGAAATTCATGTCACATCTGTTGTTCATCTATTTTAGTCATCTTGCAAAATATTTGTTTGCCAAATTAACACCAAAAATAATCATTCATTTTATTTCCCAGAGCCTCATTCCAGGAAAATTGCATAACTGCAGCCAAAAAAATTGGGAATTTCATATTTCAGTTAGAGAAAAAAGTGTTAACCAAAAGTATGGAGAGATGTCTCTTTTACATAGTAAGAAAATACTTTATGCTGTAACATACTGTATTACCCCAGGGATCTCTAGTTCTTCCAATTAGCTTTGACTTCTGCACCCATTTAATAGATGGTAAGCTCTTCTAAGCAAGGGCTCTCTCGATTTTTGTGTCGTATACCAAGCACACTGATAACGCTTAATACTAAAAATACTAATCAGTGAGTAAGTGGACTTTCCAGAAAAAGCCTCTTGTGACTTGGGGCAATGGTATCCATCCCCAATGTGCAGGCAGAATGTGGAATAACCTCACCGCTTTTCCAGCCTAGCAGCTGGAATAGGGACCTTCGTAGAGGCCTGTGCAACTCCAGTGCAGGAATACTTATCCAATGTGTACATATAACTCTGGATCCACTGGCCATGCCTCCACTGACAAGCTTTTCCTCCACTATGGCCTAGGTATTGCTGACAGATCTCAATTCTGCTGCATGCAAGGGTGAAGGTGCCATCTGCTCACCCATTTTTCAGCTGCCTTTACATATTGGAACCTCGGTGTGTCATTCACAAAGTATGATGCTGAAGGCAGGTTATGCGGAATTTCATTAAACCCTGTGGATTATTCTGCCCATAGGGCAGAGTTGCTTCTAGCATAACTCCCTGCATTCCCTGTTCTACTGGTGCCCCTCAATAACTGTCCCTCCAGGGACCTCTGATTCCAATTTAATTCATAATACCAAATCCTTTGGCCAGAGGTTGCTAGCACAGAGCTGAGTTGGAGTCTCATCTTTATCACAGACCCAGCTAGTTACATAGTCTTTGAGATAGTGTGGTCTCCACAGCAGGTGACCTCACCAGGAATGACTGATCTCTGTCTCTCTGTCATCTATCTCTGACTCTAGCAAACTATCTTTCTGCAGTCTCCTCCCTCCCTGTAGAGTTGGCCTCTGGATGGTTGTCTGTCTCTCCATTCTGAGTTTTCTGTATGGTCTCTCTGGGTATTGTCTCCTATGGCTTTCATTCTCTCTTGAGGCTTCCACTGCATCTGCATGTCCCATATCTAAGAATCTGTCTAACATCAGATTGCCTTCCTGGAACAACCAGTCTCACAGGTGGTGATACCAAGTGCCGCAGGCTATCCTGTCCTGAATGAGGTGTCATACTCTTGTATCAGAGCTAGAGAGATTACAGAGCTTGCTTATACACACCAGGTATGTTTGGCAAAAGATCCTATAATGCTCTGCCAGGTATGGCTCAGGTTCATTTAAATAAGGTATTTTACATGCAATGCCACCTCGTGGCTGAACAGTATAATGCATATTAGCATTCCATTACATTAGGCAGTGGTCCCCAACCTTTTTCGTCTGGCGGGTGCCAGACAACGAGCCACGGAGAACCGTGGTGGCGGACGAGCATCTGCCAAAATGCCACCGACAAGCGGCAATGTCAATAGGCGTCGCCGCCAAAATGCCGCAGATAAGCAGCGTCATCCAGAGGCGTCGCTGCCGCTACACTAGACGCGATAAATCAATCCCCGATAGGTAGATCACTACCCGCCGATCCGGCAGGTAGTGTAGACATACCCTGAGTCCTCGCTCCCACTCCCTTTACTTAGAGGCCTGCCTGACCTTGAGGACTCCCCTTCCACTCTCCTGTGTGGCAGAGTCCGCATAACCCCAACAAGGCTGGGCCCAGGATTCCTGGGGGGCTCAACCTCCAACCTTGTTGCGGTCACTTAGGGTGGGGCTAGGGTGTCCCCACTCCGGGGGGCTCTCTCTGCACTGGATGTTTCCCTGACCCACTGATCATTACATACAGTTCAAAGCAAATACAATTTATTAAACAGCAATCAATTTAAAAAAAAAATAAGGAAAATGGTTAGGTTAGGTTAGGAAAGGTTAAAGGAAAACACATAACCCCGCTCTGTGGCATGGGGACATCACAACCAGCATTTCTGGAATGTAAGGGAAGTTCAGTCTGTTCCTCACACATCCCAGGCCTCCTTCTCAGACTTGTCTACACTTACAGCACTGCACCAGTGTAGTACTTGCTGAAGACTCTACTTACGCCAACGGGACAGCTTCTCCTGTCAGCGTAGGTACTCCACCTCCCCAGAGGCAGTAGCTACGTCGACAGGAGAAGCCCTCCCATCAACATAGCGCTGTCTACACCAGGAGTTTGGTCAGTACACCCCTGAGCGACCTACTGTAGACCAGGGCTAAGGAATTATCTCTGTGTTATATAGGAGTTTAAAGGAAGTTTGTATAAAAGGATGTAAAGGAAGTTCTCTTTTGTATAAGCTAGTTCACATTTATTTGTGACAACCACTGCTCAGTTTGTTTCCATTAATCATCAGTCAGTAGGATCGTACCATGACACATCATCTACTTCCTTGGGCCAGGTCTTCCTAGGCTGTGTGCGCTCTTCCTCCCCACCTTCAACATAGGACCTTGTAAAGTGGCATTCACCTTGTGAACACCTCCAAGCAGCTGGGTATGATATCACACTCCTTTTTTCATCCCTGGTACTCCCTGCAGGCTGTCAGCTGACCTTGGCAGGTCTTCAGTGGCTTGGCCTTCTGGCCAAGTCACAAAGTCCAAGTGCATCTCTTCCAAAGTATTAAAGAGTTCAATAAACAAACAGTCTATTTACTCTCATTGGTGTCTTCAGTCCCTGCTCTGGGCCCTTTAAATTCAACCCTTTGTTTGGGTTTCCTAATTACCCTTGTCCCCTTCTTAGGGTTTATGCTCTTTTTAACCCTCTGCAGAGGATTCTCTTTTATGCACTTTCCTGCTTTTTGGGCAAACCTTCAAACTAGAGCTGAATGTTTTTCTTTTGGAAAATGTAGTTTTGTCAAAATCTACACTTATTACAGGACTGTGTCAATTTTGATGACAGTTTTGATGGAAGGAAGAAAGATTTCTTTCCACTTTATTGTTTTGATAAAGCAGAAGCAAACCATTTTCATCTTATTTTGTTCTGACATATTAATTTTATTACATTTATACATTATGTTTTTAGTTTAAAACAAAATATTTCAATGGTTCCAAATATATTTTTGGAAATTTGCATTTTGTGGAAAATAGGCCTGTTTTCATTCTGAACTGAAAAAACAAACAAACTTTTAAGTGTCAGAATTGACCATGGGATGGAAATCCCTTTTTCAGACCAGCTCTTTAGCAAATGTATATTTGCTTCTAACTCCCCTGTTTATATCCCCTCCATTGAAGAGTGAACTGGTTTTCCACAACACAAATGAAGGTTTTTTTTAAAGTTGCAAAGGGGAGGGGGATGTAATTTCTATAACAAAGGGCCAATCTTGTTGTGACATGTTCCCAATACAATGAAGCGGAAATGGGTGAAGGATATGAAAGAGGAATATAGCATCACTTGGTTCAAGGAGTTTGAATAATACCCCATAGCAGTCAGTGTTTTTCTGGGCCATGCAGAATAGTACAACTAAGATTTAACCAGTTTCAGAGGCAAGAGAAATGCCCACCTTTTGGATCTATGATGACACAATGGGTGACTTTAACCAAGAGCAGAAACAATCATGATACATTGATCATGTTCTGATTCGAGACGGTCAGAAAATGGAAAAAATAAGTTTGCAAGTGCCCCATCTCCTCCCCCCGAATTTTCTGAATAGCTCTAATGATGATAGAAGATTAGCTAGGAATGGGTGCAGCTATGATAGAGTGTAGCTATGTCAAATCTTGTAGCTCTTCAGTGTAGACACTACCTACACCAATGGGAAGGGTCTCCTGTCCCCATTGGTAATCCACCTCCCTGAGCAGTGATAGCTAGATTGACAGAAGAATTATTTTATTGGTATAGGGCTGTCTGCACTATGGGGTAGGTTTGCTTAACTCTGCCGCTCATGGGTGTGGATTTTTCACTCCCCTAAGCAACGTAGTTAAGCCTACTTAATCTTCTAGTGCAGACCAGGCCAAAGTCTAATTGTTTGGGGTCTGGAGTAACATCAAAAGGCCATGTCAAGGATTCAAGTGAATCCCTCCTTGAACAGTCTCTAATCAAGCAACTTTAGGAGAGTGGCATATTTTTGTACTGTCAGAAGTAATTACATGACATACCATAGGGCTGATAATGTGTTACTAGTAGCCAACATAACTGCCGAGAGGGTAAGACAGTCTAATGACCTTTAAGACCCTGTCTGACACATTTTCTCCAGCCACTTCATATATACTATAGAAAATGGCAAATTCCCAGGACTTTGAAACAACCATCCTTGTATAATTAGTTTTTCATAACAGGAAAATGGATTTTTGTTTGTTTTTGCTGGGATATATGTTTATAAACAGGAGTTACAGTAACAATGAGAGTTTGGATATAACCATTTGGGGGGGCAGGTACTGGATTTTTTTTGGGAGGTTAGGTTCGATGACTCTGCTTGGAGGTACAGAGCTTTTCTGCTGACTTGCCCAGCAGATCTCATTAGCTCCAACTCAGGAGATTGAGTCTCTCTTCTATGGCAAGGCAGAGCTAGAATTAAGAATTGCTATGAAGATGGCTCAGTCAAGTATCCATTGCTAAGTGCCTGAAGACAACTTTCTCTCATACTCTGCCACAGGGCAAGGGAAAATTCTGTTTTTATTGAATTTATAGTAGGATCGTTATTAAGTCTGTATCATGATTTTACACAGTGAACAGTAAATATATCTTTGCTTTAAAATTTGTTACATTTAAAATATCAGGGATTCTGTCATCCATACACAGCCACTTTTGTTCCTCTGAGCTTTTTCTGTGAACAGTAGTTAGAGATAAAGCTATTAAACTGTCAGCCTGGGATCACTCTATAGGTATTTTTAAGAGTAAGTCTGATTATAAAGGTTACAAATGATGCATAAAGACAAATGTCAGATTTATGCAGATATATAATATATGAGTAGTAAGGTTAGTGGTATGTAGTTGTCTGGATAGAAATCTATTTATGATAGGGTGGTGTCTGGCTCCTATCTCTTTTCAAGCAACAAACCGCTTGGAGATCTCCTGGTCAAACTCCTCATGGTTTATTTCACCATGTTCTCCCTGTCACCCAAACAAACTCATGCAGTTCTGTATTTATACTATCATGCAATCCTTAGCTCACTTGGCCAAGGAGGGGTGGGGGGAGACAGAAGGTATCTTCCCCCTGAGAAATCTTTCCTGGTTCTGCCAGCCTGCCTCTTCCCCCTTAGCACTTCCTTCCTGTGCCTTTTCTACCTCTTGGGTGGCATGCTAATCAGCCTTTTGGGATATCCTCAGCTCATCCCAATCCATCAATTTGTCACAGCTCTTCCTAATCACAGCTACTCCAGAGCAACTACTTGTAGCTGCAGTCATGAGAACAGGAGACAGAGCTTTTTCAGCAGTCACTTCAAGACTATGGAAGAGCTGCAGACCACAAATTGCTTTCAAGCAGAGTGGTAAAACTCATCTCTGTAACAGGGCCTAGCAGGGCTCGCTTTGCTCCTGCCTCTGCTCCAAAAACCACTCAGAGACCTTCTGGCTCAGCAATCACTGATGCAGTTTATTTACAGTGTACAATTCCCACCACCTTCTCATCACACACAGTTTGGGGATTTCAGCCTTAGGGACTTCTCACTCTCTACAGCCAGGAAAGAAGTGCTTCCCTCTTTCTGTCTGCCCCCTTAGCTTCCTTCCTCTGAGGCTTTTATGCAGCCCCAGTCTAATCAGGCTGACAGCTGTTTTCCCTTTGCCAATCAGGCACAGGTTTCTCTAGCCAGCTTCAATTTACCCCCTGTAATTGGAGCTGGCATGACAGAGGGCTGGGTGAGGTGTTCCTGCCCAGCACCCTGTCACAATCTCAAATATAGCTTTCCCACAGTCTCAACAAGCGCATCAAAGTTGGGTGGGGTGGGAGTAGGAAAGGGGAAAAGAAAGAAAAAGAACTAGGAGAAAAATTCCCCAGGCTGCATATGGAAAAGAAGAATAAAGTGGACCATATATTTGATATTCCAGTGACAATTAGTTAATGCTCAAATGCCTCCGTGATGAGGGTAGTATGAGTCCTCTACCTAGAGTCATGGCATGAAATTAAGTTTGGGAATTTTTCAGTTGAATAGGCGGACAGAGTTCCTGGGACTCAGATTAGATTGTGGAGGAGTGGTGATGAGGAGATTTAAATATAAACTAGACTAAGCAGAAGATACATTATGCTGCGGGAAACAATTCTACACTAGTATGGGGATTGGAATTTACATAAACAACTAATAAAGGGGTTCACAAGTTTGTTCATAGTGTGCAGTATGATGTCTTAGAGCGACTGTGATGTGCACACTCTCCCACTGATTTGCCATTGCACAGACCATTTCCTTCCTTCACAACTGCACAACATCCCTGGAACAGAAGCAATTGCTTAGCTGGAGAAAGTAAGAAGAGGAAAGTGTTTATGTCTTGAATGTTCATCCTTTTTTAATACAATTAGACAATGGGTGAAATCCTGACCCCCAATGAAGTCAGTGGGAGTTTTACAACTGACTTCACTGGGGCCAGGACTTCACCCATTGTCTGCCTTTGCTCTCCATTCACTCCCATCTGTTCCATTTGTTTTAGCTGGAAACAAGGGGGAGGAGCCAGCACCCTGGGACTTCCCAGCTCTTCAGAGACCACCAGGCAAGTGCTCTGAGGACCATTTTCAAATCTAATATCTATGCTTGCAACAAGTACACAGTCAGACTTAAGTGGAGGTATGAATGAGATCAATCAGCACCCAGTTCCAGGGTATAGATGTTCATGAATCACTTTTTATCCTGTTACTGAGGTATTTAAAGCATAATAGCCAAGTAACCTAGACCAAGTAGCCATGTAATGTAACAAAAGAATGCTCTATACCTTTGCATTCTCTTTTTACTGGTATTATTTCTGATGGATAGAGTAACTTTAGCTTCCTTTTGGTTTAACTTTGTTTCTTAAGGATATTAAATTCCACTTTCTCCTCTACAGACATTTCCTCCTACACCTTGCTTAATCTTAAGTGCTACCCTTATTTTTCTACCAACTCCTACACTCAGAAATAATTTCCCCTATCTGAAAGTGGATTTTTATGTATTTATTTATTTATTTATTTTTATATTAAGCTGAAACTTTCAATTGTGGAACGATATAACCTGCCTCTTCTTAACATTTAAAAATTTCCATTGTTTAGAATGACATCCTTGGGGAAGCATGTAGTACCGAAATGAGTCAGCTCTGGCCTTAATATGTGGCCATAACTTCTTTTGAAGTTTGGTGTTTATTGGACAGAGAAAGAATATGAGTTAAATTTACAAGGATGCAAATGTTGCCTAGAAAAGCACTCCTCTTGAGTGAGGCCCAGGTCCTCCCAAGACTTGAGCATGGTTATTTTACTTTATGCACTCTGAGTAGTCCCAATAATTTCAATGGGGCTGCTCATAGCACATCCAGTTAATAAAATGCCTAATTCTTTCTAGGATTGGGACCCAACATATGAGGGAAATTGCTTAATATTTTAGTAACCCCCGAAAAAATCAGGAATTGAAGCCCAGTTGTGCTAGGTGTTACACACATCCACAGAAAGACTCAATCCCTTGCTTCTTTAGCTTACACTCTAAAGACAAGGGACAGCAGAACAGGGGGGAAGAGGAGAAGAATAGGAGCTAAGATTCAGCACTTACATGAGGTAACATTTTAACCAGGGAATTTTTAGAAGGATAAACAAACCCATGAGGCCCATGAGCTCTCTTTACATTTGCTCCTCTTGCTTTTCCACACTATTTTATGTATTATCCCCCTTCTGTACAGACAATCCCCAATTACCCCTTTATCCAGCATTATTAGTGCCTTCTTTAAAAGCAATTTACACTGTCCACACAACTCCTTCTCATGATGGACCTCCTCCCTCTATATAAGGCCTCTTTCCCTTGGGATGCCAGCCTCAAGTGGAGTAGGAAGGCTAACGGTCATCTCACTCCCTCTGCTGCTTCCCCAAAGAGCAGGTGCAAGTCCCCACAGATGGCAGAGAACAGAAAATGCACTGAGCAGTTAGAAAGAATATGATCTGATGTTAATGTAGTCTGGGGCTGTGAAGGTGAAGCTGATGTCTGACTATTCGGTGGCCCACTTCCCCACCCAACACTCAGTCTCCCAGGCCCATGAAGCTGCTCATGGAGTCTGGAACTTCTGACATCATTGGAGTTCCTAAATGTAACAGTCTTCTTGAGCTGATAGGGAGGAGTCAAGGGGAGCTGCCAATGCTACGTATCTCTAGAGTCCTGGCTGTGCAGAGGCTGGATATATGTGACATCAGGTGGCTCCTAATGTGTCAGTGGGTGCTGCTGCATTACTTCTTTCTAAAGGATCCTAGGGTCTTCTTAATGGGTCAGTCGCCCTGGGAACACCATAGGGGCTCCAGCCCACATTGTGCTTTGGGAACAGGGGTGGGGGAGAGCGAGGGAATTAAAGACCCTGGATGTGTTGGGAGAACCTAAAACGGATTTTTTTTAATGTTCTAAATTTGTTAAATTAAACAAGTTTGAAATGTTCAAGTTTAGATGCATGAGTGGATTCTTACTGTTACATTTCAATACATAGTACATACACAGCAGAGAGTTCTGTTGGTTATTACCTATATTTATAAAAATTCTGCACTATTCCAGTGCTCTGCTTTCTGGAGTGAGTCAAAGACAATCTCTCTGTCAAACAACCTCCAGTAAACTACCTCAGCTACTGCATTCATCCTGTTCAAACAAAATGACTGGAAGATTGGAAGGAGAAAAAGATTCTAAAATCACAGAATGTAAATGTTTAATAAACAACATACTGCACATGGAATACACCGTCCTTTTCTGGGAGAAAATAAAGAGTGCCTCCCTGAAAAAGACATTCAAGTTGCTACTGATATTTGTAGATATTGCCTGGAATGCATGACTATAGTATCTCAAGAATAGGTACAAAATCATTAATGTATGAACCCTGTGGCCATTTTAAATTTTGCTGAGGGCCAGACTATCCCCTGCCTGGCTCCAGGATCCAAAAGAGGAAGGGCAAGGTGGTGTGAAGCAACCTTTTGTCCCTTCCTGAAGTACCCTGAGTGCTGCTGTACACCTGAGTACTGTGAGAGCCCCTAGTGTGCGAACAGTTTTTTAAATGTAGATGACATCCACCAATCCAGAGGAAAACTGTACTGTTTGCCCTGATCATATTACCATGGAGGCAAATCAAATCCTCTTATCTGAAGCTCTTAATTTAGATGAATTGGGGCACTGGGCTTCTGAACCCAGATTTTTATAGTGGTTTGAACTTTAATCCTGGATTTGAGTACATCTCAAATTTGGGGTTCAAAATCTTGATCCAGTTTTTATGTTTTGAGCCCCTCTACTAAGGTGAATTGAAAAATAAATATTTCTTATGAATAATATTTGATTTTGTAGCTGGGTTACTTTTCTGAATAAGTGAAAGAAAATAAGGATAGAAAGGGCTCAAATAATACCACAATACAGAATATAACTAGCCCTAGCTGAGAGCACACAGTTTGTTGTGCTAAACTTCCTCTGATCACTCATTTCAACTTTTCTAGAGCTCTATTTAAAATTGTTTTCATAATGAAGTGATGATTTGTCTACCTGAAAAAGTTCCAAACTAGCTAAAAGATGCAGTAATTTAGTTTGCAGTTATTTTAGAAATTAAAATGAAAACACTTCAGTTCATTTGTGAGTTTACAAATGTTGACACCAATTCAAATAATCTTATGACAAAGCATGGTTCTAAAGGAAAACATGAATATATGGACAAATTGGGAAAAATCTAGTGCACTATTTAAGGTTGAAAATGGAGGTCTCAGAAAACAAGAAACACTAGAGATTAAGGTTGCAATCTTGCAACTGGACCCCTGTGTCCATCGTCATCCAGTTGTAGCATTGGGCCCAAAGTTTCCTTCAACTTGACTTCATTGTACATCCTATATATTTAATCATAAAAGGTAACAATGGTATGATTTACATGTAAGAAGACAAAAATATGTCATGTGGGCCATTGTGGGAGCAAACTCTTTTTAATTACTATTTTCATAACTTCCTACATGCTTAATTTATTAATTTTAACATTGCATGGATGCTGGGGGGTTGCATTTAAACTTACTGGTTTATTTGTATTTAAAAAAAATAATAACGAGCCAGTGGTAACAACAGGATTTTGTAGACAATCCATGGGGTGATTTTAGGAATTATGGTTCCATAACCTGCAATTTGTATCACTGTCCCTCACAGTGATAAAATCCACTATAGGCCCACTATTGGTGGAGAGAGTCGGTATCTCCCCCAGGAGGCGCAAAGGTGCCAACATTACTTAAAACAAGGAACTGTTACTCCTTTGTTCTAGAAGTCATGCCTTGGTGGGGATCACCTGAGCAGTTAACATGCTGCCTCTATCTAATCTTCCTGTTTTGAGGAGGATTACTGAGGTTATGGTGAAGCAACTCTGGCAGTAACTGATATCTTCTGATTCATAGAACACAAGAACCAATTAAATTAATAGGCAGCAGGTTTAAAACAAACATAAAAAAGTACTTCTTCACACAGTGGAACTCGTTGTCAGGGAATGTTGTGAAGGCCAAACATATAACTGGATTCGAAAAAGAATTAGATAAGGTCATGGAGGATAGGTCCATCAATAGCTATGAGCCAAGATGGGCAGGGATGCAATCCCATGCTCTGGGTGTCCCTAGCCTCTGACTGTCAGAAGCTGGGAGTTGATGATAGGGGATGGATAATTGCCCTGTTCTTTTCATTCTGTCTGGGGCACCTGGCATTGGCCACTGGAAGACAGGGCTAGAAGGACCATTGATCTGACCCAGTATGGCCATTCTTATGTTCTTATTCAATCTTGTTTTAGATCTCACCATGGTGTGGAGATAACTGATGGTTTCCTGTTAGTCCCTCACACAGATCGGGCATCTTCCTGATTCTTTTAGATCCATCGTCTGTCTTTGATACTGTTTGGCCACAAAGTATTGCAGAGTGGCCCTTTACGTAATTGGTTGTTTTTCTCAGGGTGGTCCCCTATCTATTGGGAAACTGCACTTCTGCCCCTGAAGGTCTTCTCATGAGGGGTGCTGCAAGGTTCTTTCCTGCCACCTCTTCTATTCAAGATGTATTTGATATCATAGGTAAAATTATCAAGAGTGCCAGTGACTGCAGCTTTTAAATCCCATTGAAAGTCAATGGCACTCAAAAACAAACAAACAAACAAAAAACCCCAACACTCTACTGTCTGCCTATATTAGGAAACCAATTTCTCATAGATAGAAACATCAAAAAGTAATTGCAATGAATGCAGTGTGTTGGGAAACCTCCACTTTCATGTGATATCTATTTCAAAATTTCTTTTTTCTTTATTCCTCTGAGCACAAGTAAAAAGCTAGATAATAAAACACTGTTGGAAACATTTCCCAGAGCTATCTCAAGGATGTTCTGAAGCAAGATGCCAACTAGACTAAAACTTAGCTTTATAAAGGACCAATCATAGGAGGCCCATGAAAAGAAGTATCCCATCTCACTTTAATCAACAGAATCATAGAGTTGAAGGCCAGAAGGGACCACCAGATCCATCTAGTCTGGCCTCCTGTATATCGCAGGCCACAAATCACCCAGCCATCCCACACCAAGCCAACAACCAGAATTAGGCCAAAGTATTACAGCCCTCAGGAGACTAAACTGTCATGTGCCAGAGGTAGAGAACAGGAGGGACTGAGTTGCACCAATACTTGAGGCTTCTGCAATGGCAGGGAATTGATTCAGTGAGATATACCCAGATGAACCTAGCCAATGACTTGCACCCCATCTTGGATAGTTCTATTACAGAAGGCACCAATAACCACTGTAGTTAAGGTTGTAAAACAATTTCTGCTATGGCTTCCTTTTTCATACACTCAGCACTTTCCAAAATAGTCAATGTTAAAGCAGAAATTCTCTCATGACTGGGAATTTTCTTTTTGAAAAAGTTGTATTCAAATTCCATTGAATGGAATGGGATTTTTCCTAAATGAAGCCTGCAGGATTGGGACCTATTTATTTATAGATTGACTCATTAGTGTGCACGCACACTCATTTGTTTATACATTGATCTATTACACCAGATATCCTTCTGATTTCCTTCTACTAGTGTAACAATGATTTCACATATCTAGGTTATTTCCAGTTGGTATCATGTATAGAGCTGGGCAAATAACTGATTTTTCAGTGTGCCAGCAGTCCCAAAAATAAAATAAAAAACCGTTGGGGCCAAACAGCTACCGTAAATTCTGAAAAATTTCAGCAAATCAAAAAAGTTGATACAAATTTTGTATTAGGTCTTATGAAATGTTTTGTTCTTGGGCATTTAAAAAAGAAAATTAAAGGCTAAATCCACAGAGTGGCTGGAGGATGAGGATGTAGCAATAATGTTTTGCTTGTAACATTTAGCTCAGTGGTTAGGACACACACCTGGGAAGGGTGAGACCTAGGTGCAATTCCCTTTACCAGAGCAGGGATTCAAACCAACATCTCGCATATCCCATGTGAGTGCCCTAACCACTGGGTTAAAGGTTATAGGCAAGCACCAACTCCAGTTGTTGTTTTGTGAATAGGGCTCCTTGTGACTCTAGCTTGCACTCCCTCTCCAAATATTAGGGGCTGAAACTATTTGGCAAAGTCATGACAAATTTGTAAATAGTTTTGAGTTGACCGAAATGGCATTTTTTGGCAAATAAACTATTGTCTGAAAAAAATTGTCTAGCTCTAATCATTTAACTACATAATGTCAGATAACGAAGTAAGAAGCTAGGCACAGCTGAAGTTATGTGCCTTCCCTTTGAAGCAAAAAGATATGGGGACCAAAAAAGGAAAAGATCCTCTACTTACACATCCAGAATAAGATGCATGGGACTGTCAATTCTGCTCCCTCTCCACATGCTTAAATAAAATTGGACACACTATATTTTTAAAGCATATTACAGGCAATACAGGTCTCCAGGGAGATGCATGTAGCTTTGAGGATAAGGTGATGTATATTCTGGTAGCATAGCATGTCAGGTGTCAAATTCCTCTTCAAGAGGATTTTAGATGTTCTCCAAAGCCAGGATTTCCCATGATTTACTTTTGCAGACAAGCAAAACATCCTATCTCAAATCCCGTGTTTCTGTGCATTCCCTGGCCCTTAACAGTACCCTGCAGGGAGGAGAGAGCCTCCTGTCTCATTCACGGCATTTATTACTTGGCATATGCAAAGCGGTTGACTGAGATTCGTGATAATCCTTGAATTCGGTTTGCTATTCGGATCATCCGTTTCTCCAGACTGGAGACAAGCTGCATCTGGGTAATTACCGGGGACACATCATGAATGCTGATCCATTGTCCCCCATTTATAGCATTCATTGTTTCCTTCTGACCTGGTGTAAACACAGAATGCTCCAAAATGAGTGATTTCTGAACAGTAGAAACCCTGGTTTCTATAAACAGCACAAGAGAATCTGTGCCTTTCTCAAGTAAATACAATGTGCAGCATATCAGTGACCTTGTTGTGTCAATTATGAATTTGTTGATGACATTTATATTGCATCTTATAACCACATGATGTTAATTCTTCCTAACCAGAGGAGCAGGTGCTAGACATCATGTATTTTAATAGATTAAAGTTTCTGGGCTGGATTCTCTTCTGAGATCCAGCCTCATTGCAGCACTCAAGTAGTGCAAAGGGGGTGCAAATGGCCAGCAGAGTTCTCTTCTTGGAGGGGAACTCCTTGCCTGCACAAGTATGCTGCCACCAGACCTAGCACTGCCTCCTGGCATAGGGGACATGTCAGGGGCTGGCTGGGAAACAGAGGGCACAGCAGAGTACCATTTTTCCATGCCAATCTTTTAATGGCATAGGGTCCATTAAGGACCATATGTCACATTGGGGCATTTTAGAGCTGCCCTGCAGCAGTTCAAAGTGGTACTAGAGGTGGGGAATCAAAGAGACAAAACTAGCTCCCTGGCACCCATGCCTCCACTCTCAAATCCTAAACAGAGCTCTGGCAGAAGGGAATCTAGCCTCATTTTTTCAAGGCCAGCCCCAGTTAGAGGTAAATCATGGTTATCCTCTTTCCCTGGGGGCATAGCAATGGTAGGACTTCACTGTGTTTACTTTCATGAACTTGAATTCATATTTTCTATCTACAATTTTAAAATTCAGTGAAGCTAGAAATACTGTCGTTGTGAGGATCATAGTGCTGCAGAGAACTGTTATTTTTAGGATATAGTTTCCCAGCTCTCTTAGGGTGACCAGATCGCAAGAGTGAAATATCAGGACACATTGGGTGAACGGTGCGGGGGAGGGGAGAGGATGACAATGACAGACACAGGTGCACAGAGCCATGAGAGGGGGCCCTAGGAAGCTGTGAGAGGGGTTGTATGGCCCCTGCTGCAGCCCGCACCACAAGCCACAGGGCAAGGACACCTATTGAATTCAATGAGAATTTTGCATGTGAATTGATGTACCTAGTTCTGAGATTATAAAGCCAGAAGGGATCTGGTGATCACCTGGTCTCACCGCCTGTATAGCACAGACATAGAACTTTCCCAAAATAATTCCTAGAGGATAGCTTTTAGAAAAAGCTTTTAGAAAAACACCATAACCCTTAGTATATTGTTACTCGTTAATTACTCTTACCATTGAAAAGGTATGCCTTATATCCAGTCTGAATTTGTCTAGCTGCAACTTCCAACCGTTGGCTCCTGTTCTACCTTTCTCTGCTAGACTGAAGTGCCCATTGTTAACTATTTGTTCCCCATGTAGATACTTACAGTCTATAACCAAGTCACTTCTTAACCTTCTTTTTGTTAAGCTACATAGATTGAGGTCCTTGAGTCGATCACTATAAGGCAGGTTTTATAATCCTTTAATCAGGCTTGTGACTCTTCTCTGAACACTCTCCAATTTATCAATATCCTTCTTAAATTGTGAACACCAGAACTGGACACAGTATTCCAGCAGTGGTTGCACCAGTGCCAAATACAGAGATAAAATAACCTCTCTACTCCTGCTTGAGATTCCCCTATTTAGGCATCTGGTCACCCTATTTCTGTATGCATTTCTCCAGGTTTTTTTGTAAAAATCAAAACTGAACTGCCCCACAAATTCTGGCATGTGGAATCATTGTGAAACT
Organism: Malaclemys terrapin pileata; assembly: GCF_027887155.1. Taxonomy (NCBI): domain Eukaryota; kingdom Metazoa; phylum Chordata; order Testudines; family Emydidae; genus Malaclemys; species Malaclemys terrapin. The sequence continues at coordinate 21,921,474 of NC_071509.1, forward strand.
CGCATGGCTCCAACCCTGCCGATGAACCTTTAGATCCACTGCACAGACTTCTGCCACTTGAGCTAATGGAGTAAGTGATGGCAGAGGCAGTAGGTTGTCATCCTATATGTGATAGATCAGCTCTATAGGGGGATGAGACACTTTTTTTGCCACTGGGTTTCACAGATATCTGCTGACAGAAGAGGAACTGTGAAACTCAGGAATCCTGGGTCTATTCCAGGCTCCTGAATGGAGTGGTCTCTAGTAGTCAAAGACTCTTCTTCCCCGTCCCCTCCAGTCTATGTCTATCCTATTGCTGTCTAACCCACCCCAGCTCCTCATCTGATTTCAACTGCCCCCCACTACCGCTCTGGATTCCTTGTCCCAGTTTCCTGGTCCTGTCTCACTCTCCTCTCTCCCCGCTCCCATCCCTCAGATGGGAAGTTCATTCCAGACTGGCAAAATTATAAGGCTTCCCAACATTTCAACACTTCCCATTCTAAATTTTCAGTTGCTGAACTATAGGCTAGCTCTGCCTACAACAAAGCATATTCAGAACCTCTGATTAAAGGGATTATAAGTGTAGCAACCTCCATCATAGCTAGTCACCAAAGATTGAACCTGAGCCATCCAGACTTAGAAGCATGAGCTTCTACTACTTGAGTTCAAGATTTAACTCCCTTAGCTGGTAGCTATACAGTTATCCTCTAAAAATCCACCAGAGGAGGGCACAAAACACATGTTGGACAGTGAATTACAAAAGTGCCAAATATTATTATTAGACCTGCAATACTTTTCACAATGAACATCAGCGGGGGATAAACTGGGAGTTTAAGAATATTTGGAAAACAATTTTAGAATAACATTCAGTGCATGGTTTAAAAGAAAAAAAAACTGTTAAAACTCATAACTTAGCAGTATTCAGTGTTTGAAAAAAAAAACTTTTAGGAGCTATGGGGTACAAGTTAAGACTGTTGAAACAGGAAGATGTTATGCTTAGTTACCACTTGGGCAAGACGGTGTGCTATGTAATACTTGCAAGATTTCACTGTAATGTTTTAAATATATAGCAGCGCAATGCTGATTCCATTGATATGTTGAGCAATTCATGCTGATTTTATTTCAGCCCACATCTTAATAGTTTTGAATACTATAGATCACAATTTTCAGCTCAGTTGGTCTGAACATGCAGAGCTTTAAAACTGCTATGCTCTAAACTGTATATTAACTACAATTTTATAAACCTGCATGTCAGAGAACTGTGTGCCACTACTACTAGACAGTGGCACAAGGCAATTCAGTGTGAATCACAGAAATGTAGGACTGGAAGGGACATCAACAGGTCATCTAGTCAAACCCCTGCACTGAGGCAGGACTGAGTAATAACAACACTGGACCATCCTTGACAGGTGTTTGTCTAACCTCTTAAAAAACTCCAATGACTGCTATTCCATAACCTCTCTAGGTAATTTGTCCAGTGCTTAACTACCTTTACAGTTAGGAAGTTTTTCCTAATGTCTAACCTAAATCTCCCTTGCTACAATTTAAGCCCATTGCTTCTTTTTCCTGCATGTCCTGAGTGGGACGGGGGTGAGTCCAGGCAGTGGGATTGGGGGGAGGGAGGTCGAGGAAGTCGGTGGGTATGTGGGGATGGACCAGGGGAAGCAGGGTGGAGGAACTGAGGGGGACAGGACTGGGACTAGGGGAGTCAGGGGGGCTGAGGGGGATGGGACAGGACTGGGATGGGGGGAGCAGGGTAGGGGCTGAGGGGAGCATGGATGGGACAGGGTAGAGAGCTGTGTAGCGTGGGGTGGGACGGGGGAGACAATGGGGCTGGGCTGGGGAGGGTCGGGGGGTTGGGGAGAGGGACAGGGTCTGGAAGGGATGAGACAGAGGGGAGCAGGACTGGAATGGGGGGAAGTTGAGGGGGTGGGACAGCAGGGGGAGCGATGGGGATGGGATGATGGGAGAGGCTGAAGAAGAGATTTGGGGTGGGGCAGGGACTGAGGGCAGTGGGTTTGGGGTGGGAGGTACAGGAGGGACTGCAGGGGAGGCTGAGGGAACAGGGTCAGGGTTGGGGCTGAGGGCAGTGGGTTGGGTCTACACGGGCACCTCTCAGCATTGGTGTGCCGGGCGGCAGACTTGCGCCAGTGCTACCCTGGCAATGGAAGAGTCCTCGGCATTCACATTCCTACTTCACAAACTGTCTGCCTGACACATTGCTCCCAGGGGATTCATCTTTATTCTTTATCGGCAGGTCCATCAGATTAACGAGCAATACAGGGGGAAGCAACACAATGCTGTCAAGGATTTTTAATTTTTCAAACCACTTTGGCCTCAACAGGGATAACAGCAAATCTGGACAGAGCAGATGGGTATCAGGATGGATTTGGGTATTTATTTATTTAAATGAAAATGTTTGGGTCTGAGCAAAGGCTGCAAACTTCCCTTTGGAAACCTCTGCTGATCTTTTGCCCCAGGGGCTAACGACAGCCTGGAATCCGGGACAGTTTTCCACATCCATGCAGGGTGAGATGATCGGGAGGAGGGGGAGGGGAGGGGAGGACTGTGGGGGAGGCTGTTGGAACACGGGCAGGGACTGAGGGCAGTGGATTGAGGGTGGGGGGCACAGCGGGGACACTGCGGGGAAGGCAGAGGGAACAGGGTCAGGGTGGGGGCTAAGGGCAGTGGGGCTGAGGGGAGCCCCCCAGAGGGACCTGCCAGGGGGCCAGGTGAGCCCAGCAGTGCTTACCTGGAGCGGCTCCCAGGAAGCATCCAGCAGGCAGGTTCCTCCCAGTCCCTCTAGCCCCTTCCTAGGGTCGGGTCGAGGGGAGGGGGGGACTCTCTGCCTGGCGACCGCTGCCTGCTGCCGGAGTCTACAAGCCCCACCCCGCTGCAGCACGCAGGGGAGCGAGACCTCCTCGCTGCCTCTCTGTGTGCCAGGGCAGGGGCAGGGCTGTGCTCTGCAGGCTCCTGCCGGCCAGGCGGTGGGCCCCGTGGGCTGGCGCCGCCGTGCCGGGAGCTCAGCTGCGCGCTGCCCCAGGGCCCAGGGAGGAAAGGTGAGTGGCGCCGGCGGCGCCCTCTTGCCGCGATCTCCCTCATATAGGGTGACCAGACATCCTGACCAATGTAAGGTCGGGACATGGGACAAGTCCCCTAAAATCGGGACTGTCCTGATAATATCGGGACCTCTGGTCACCCTAAGCTCTCTGTTGTATTCTACCAAGACTTCTCCTCTTATAATAAAAAAAACCTTAAGTCCTCTAATCATTTCATTCTGGTGTTTTAATATGTCATAAAGATACTCTTAAACTTACAACCAGCCATTGTAAACTTTGAGTTATTTATTTTATTCCTTCCACCTGAAAAATGGAAGAGATTTTAGTGTATTCTAAACACAAACAACATATTTGAATCATGAAGCAATAGGCTGATGCTGGGCCATTATTAAAGACTACTCTTCAAACCTCGTTACACATTTTAAAGCTGTAAAACCTTTGGTTGAGGCTTTGATTGAAGTAACGTCACTTGTTCCCATTAAAATAAGGAGCAAAGTTCTGGTATGATCAGCTTGAATGGAAAAAAAATATCAATATGAGGTACAATCCTGTTAACGAGAGAGAGTGTGCTGAGCAAAAAATAGGTCTTGTTTGGCAATACAGTCAAGGAGAGATGTGATGCCAGCCATAAATGGCTCAGACTTAGATAGATTGATCCTCCACTCCTTAGGGACAGTGTCAGTGTCGTCAAGATAGTGCTTTTGGAAATGGAACTCCAGCTTACTGTAGGCCAGGGTGCTGACTCACCGGCTGGGGATGGAAAAATAAAGTCTCTTCACATCCCTTTTTTCTGGGCTTGGTTCATCTCCAAAACATAAATGCAAGACCAGAGCAAATTAACTGAAACTACACAGTACTAACCACCCGAGGCCCGGGGGCGAAAGTAATATTAAATTCTTACTGGTATGGGGGCCGGCTCTGGCCCACAGAAGGGGCATGGTGTTGGGAAGAAGGGGCGTGGTCTCCGGTAGAAGGGGCGGGGCCATTGGCGATTTAAAAGGGTCTGGGGCGCCAGTCACTGGCGCAGTAGCGGCGGGCAAGGAGCCCCAGGCCTTTTTAAATCGCCTGCCCCAGGGCATCTGCCCCTTTTACCACCACCCCTGTCGGCAGCCCGGGAGGGGCCAAAAGGAGCAATGATGTTAAAGCGCTTGAAAATCATTGCCCCTTTCGCCTCCCTCGTTGGCAGCCCTGCCGGTACCCTGCCATTTGTGTGCAGGCTGGTACCATCTTCTTACCAGTACACCATACTGGCCAGTAGCAGCTCACTTTCACCCCTGCCGAGGACTTACCAACTTCAACCAGTTGTAGGTGAGATGACATAGACTTCCTTTTTAGTATGCCTTCCTGGCTATACAGGAGGGACCCAGGGCTTCACTGTCTCTCCTGTCCCTACTTAAGAATCAGGAGGCCTTTTAACTAGCTTCCTATTAGTCATGTTTGCTCCTAGTCATGTGCCCAGGGCAGAGGTGAAAGTAAGCCAGTCCAGTCCGGTACACCGTAGCGGTAAGGCTGGTACACAGCTGACCGTACCGGCAGGGCTGCTGCTGAGGGAGGCCCAAAGGGGCAGCTGCCCTGGGGCCCAGCAATTTAAAAGAGCCCATGGCTTGCAGCAGTGGCTGGAGCCCCTGGCCCTTAAAATCGCTGCTGGAGCCCCGGTGTTCCCGGCCACCGCCGCTACTACCACTATCATGGGACTCTGGCAGTGATTTAAAGGGCCTGGGGTTCCCAGCTGCCAATGCCACTAGTGCTACCCTGGGGCTCTGGCCCTTTAAATCACAGCTGGAGCCTCGGGGTAGCGCTAGCGGCGGCGATGGTGGCTGGGAGCCCCGGGCTCTTTAAATCACCACAGGTCCGGGCAGTGCTGAAGGGCTGTCTGGGGGAGTCTGGCTCCAGCCCCGCCCCTTCCGCCAGAGACCCCTTCCCTTCTGGTTGAGCCCCCCGCCCCCACCTTGCTAAGGACCCTGTACGCCCTGCGTACCGGTAAGTCCCTTAAGTTACTTTCACCCCTGGCCCAGGGTCACGTTCTCTAGCTATGGCTGTTTGTGCTCCTTCCCCAGTTGATTTTCCCCAGTCCCAGACACAGCCCACTGGAGGGTGTCTTATGGGATCTGTAATCAGTACTTGTGATCTATTAATTTGTTTATAGGATAAAGTGTGCATAGATAAGAATCAGATTCATGGCACTTTACCTGGGGGTGTAACTTCTTCTAGGGAAAAGTAAAATTTAAATGCAGTTTCTGCTTTGACATGAATGGGATTTTCATGTGAAGCAGCACTTTTGTAGAAGTGAGCTGACTTCACAGGGAGAAGAAAAGAGTTTCATTTTAAGTTGCACACATGTATTGAGTCACATATCACAGGTGGTCATCTGGATCATCCTATCACAGTTCAGGAGAGTTCTCAACAGTATATTCTCCAGTATTTGGTTCAGTTAAGGTTTATAGTAGGTGAGAAATACAGCTTTCATTTAATCTCTTTGGAGATTGTTGCACCATATAATAGCTCTACAACAATTAGTCATTCTTTCCCACCCCCAAATCTTCAGTCCATATTTTCCTTTGATAAATTGCTTTCCACGGATCCTAGTACATGCTGCTAAGTCGTTTAACTAATGATGGGCTAAAACCAGAACCATATATCCAAAACCATCTGAATTTCAGGCTGGTGTAAGATACAATGAGATCTACAAAACAAGTGAAGTCTGATATTTCTGCCTTCAGTTGTTGTTGAGCTACAGTATTTTATAAGCTTGTAAGCTCCTCAGGGCAGGGACTGTTTCTTACATTGTATTTGAGGTCCTGACCCTGACTGAGACCTCTGAGCTCTACCTCTATATACACAAGGCTTGCAAAGTTTCTGATCAGAACATGTGTTTGTTTTACACCCACAAAGTAAAAATGGTGAACTGATTTCCATTTATCTTCAACAAACTATTTCAACTCGAGCATCAGGGAAAGCATGAGAAGTTCGAGCCAAGAAGGAATTAGGGAGTTATGAAAAACCGAAAAGAGGCCTGACATGGGATTTGAGATAGTCGTCACTAGAGTAGGGTGTGAGACAGTCTGGTGATTTTGCATGCTCATACGCAGAGTGTATATAATGTTCTAGGATAATGATTTCACTGTAGTTCTGGAGGTAAGTTGTCAACTGAAGAGGATTTAGTTTTCACTAATGTTAGAGGGAGCTAGGTTGCAAAATATCTTCAGATCATGATAAAAGTTTGCCTCCTAGTGTTTTTGCATTAGCCCCCCTTTGTGAAGGTTAGGCACTGAAAAATAAAAAAAAACCCAAAACAGTGAATTGGCAGGCAGCTTCCCTAAAACATAACTTCAGCTTAATTGCCTTTGAAAAACGAATTGGTGTGTTCTGATATTTTGCGAGACCCTAAATGATGTGGAAGATCCATTAGAGACCCTACTGAGATGTGAGCAACATCCGAGGACCATGCAAGTAGCTATGTACTTGTTAAGTTCCAGTCTTTAAGGCATGAGTTTTAAAAGCTTTCACATGTACAATATTTCATATGAAATTACATTTCATAAATAAATAATGCAAGCTGATAGTGCTTTGGCTGGAAAATAATTCAAAACAAAAAAGCTCTGTGGTTCTTAGATCTTCATCTTCTAGGAGACGTGATCTATGCAGGATTTTTTTGAAGTTCGAGGTAATAAGGTTAGCCTCTAGGATAAGGGAATATAAAATAAGGCTCCAGGCACTAAGGACCTCATTCTTTCTCTGAAACTCAGAGTGGGGGAAGAACATCAGCATGTAAGCTTTCACCTGACCTTCTCCTTCCTCTGTGCAAGTTGATTGCTGGAAGGCACTAAAAGCATGATCAGAAGAAAATGCCATTTGTTAAACTAGGAAAGTTTTAACCTGCAGATTGAAACTGAATACAAATATGAGGGAGAAGGACTTCAAAGGATGACAAAGTGATAATTTAACTTTGCACTGATATGGTAAGTTTTATCAGAGGATTCCAAAATGCTGCATAGATGAAGGTTCTCACAAAGCAACTCTTAGTTCCTCAGCTGCTCTTGGAAGTACACGTGGCACTGGTGGGCAAAACCACCTTCTTTCCATCAGTACCTTATTAAACATCTGCGACCATTTCTCTCATACCCAGCATTCTCATGTACTGTTTGCATAGCACGATAGGCACACATACTGCTTTACAGATAAAAACTGGAAGACAAGACCCCATCTTCAGAAGCCTACAATCAAAGGCCCTGATTCTGCAAACTCTTAAGCACATGTGTAAGTGTTTGCAAGATTGGGGCCTATAAGTCCAGCAACCCCCCAATTCTGGATGTCAAGCACTGTTCATCTCAGTACAGATCTGAGGACTGGGCAAAAGAGGAGTACAAATATGAACATAATTACTACAGTATGTATTGTTGAGAGTTGGCATACAACTTGTAAGTGCTTTTTCTACTAACTAGCAGAAGATTCTTTTGCCAGAACTCCACTCTTGCATGCAGTCTTGTTACCCAGAATGACTCTTGGACTAAGCTCCAAATCCTTGAGTTCAATATGCTACATAAATCTGCCCTAAATCCCACTCTCTCAGAAGATAGAGGATCTCCCCTGTGTATGGGGATCCTTGGATAACTGCTCCTATGCCATCATCCATCCCTTCCTACGGTTAGGGAGCATTGTGAGCGCTATCTTCAGCTGCCAGAGCTATCACTTGCCATTGCAACTTGGCACCATCAGGCTGCACTGACTTGAACCTCAGGATTGGTGAGCAAGTCTGTTCAAAGGCAGCTCCAAGCCACCTCTGATCCCTTTCTCTCCTTTGTTGCCTCAAGCACTCCCCAGCCACAACAGAGGATTGGGCCCAATATTTGGAAGGATCACACAGCCCTTTATATACTGTAAATTCAATCTTGAAAAGTGCTGAACATCTACTGTTTACTTAGGGTTGCCAATTTTGGTTGGATGTATTCCTGGAAGTTTCATCACCTGATATAATCTTTAATTAAAGGTTAATCATTAATTCCTGGAGACTCCAGGACAATCTTGGAGGGTTGGCAACCCTATGTTTACTTCAGCCTCTAAGCCACACTCTTTAGCTTATGAACTCCTTCAGTGCATTCTGAGGTACTTCAGCCTTCGGTCTTCCTCCAGCACTGTACAAGATCTCCCTCTGGCTGCAGCTTGAGAGCTGAATACAGCACAATATGGGCAGCTTGAGGGGCTGGGAGGGGGGAAGATGGACAAAGGACTTTGGGAAGAAAATGCAAGGAAGGAAAATTCTGAACTTTAAGGTGGTAAGCATCTTTTATGAATTGAAAACAAATAAGGAGAGGATTAGTGCTAAGACTGAGGAAAGTGTATGTTAAAGATAACCTGATGCCGCACAGAAAATTAAAAAATAAATACAAGTTTGACATTGAAACAATTCTGCTCTTTCCTCAATCTTTGTTAATTGACAGCCTGACGAGGCATGTATGGGCATAACACAAAGAAATTAGTTGATCTTATTTCCCATTTCCTCTAAATCAGTCCTTACCTGTTGCAATGATTTCCTCATTGTTAAACTTCAGAATAAAGCTGAGCACAGTAATGTCAATTTATGTACTTGAAAGAGTGCCAGCAATAACATATAACTAGTTATATTGAGGGTCTTAAGAAAGCATAACTCTAAAGCTTGACTTGTTTCATTTTTTTCCTTATCTTACCTTAAGGAAGATTTAATACACTGCTTGGGTTATAATTAGGCTTGACATAATCTGATTTTTTTAAATAATTTCAATGGACAATATCAATATTTAAGCTTTTTTGTAAAAAAAGGAATGATTTAAATTATCATCGTTGTGGGAAATTACGGTGGGCATCAGAAAACGAGAAGGTCAGATAATTATTTAATGACACACTGAGGTTTGAAAAGTTAAATCTTTATAACCATTAACAAACAAATTGTCAACATCACATGTCAAAATATACAAAATAAATATCCTTAAATCAAACCAGAATAGTTTTCAAGCAGCATTTTCCTTACTTTGCCTATCCGTAAATTTTGGTTATTATTGATGGAAACATTTGTCATTTGTGTGTGTTCAGTAAAATCAACACTTGCCTACATTTACCAATGAAATTCTAATCTTTCCAAGCCTCATTATAACAGTTATATTCATTCTTTGTGGGCAATTGAAATCAATGGCCAAATTTCTATTAAATTCAATAGGCAGGATTGAGCCCTGATATACTCATTTTTTATTAGCATGTATGGTATGGGTTTTGGTAGTGCCTGGAATATGCTGGGCACTTTCTGAACACAAAGGAAAGCACAGTCCTATTTCAAAAGCTTCATTTAAAAAAAAGTCATTTTCAATACATATATTTGAATTAAAATACTTATACTAGAGCATTACATTTGCAAAGTTCAATATAAACATTAGTTAATTCTAACAGTCTTTTTGCAGTAAGTAGGTATTACCCCCCCCCACACACACACACACTTTACAAATGGGAAAACTGATGAGAGGTTGTGGTCCAGATTTTAAGAAGTGGCATCTAGACTTTGGTGTCTCAAACTTTAGGATATGTCTACACTGCAATTAAAAACCAGCAACTAGATGATTCGGGCTCATCAGGCTGCTTCATTGCAGTGTAGACTTCCGGGATCGGGCTGCAGCTTGAGCTCTGGGATCCTACCACCTTGCAGGGTCCTAGAGCCTGGGCTCCACCCTGAGCCTGGATGTCTGCACTGAAATGAAACAGCCCCACAGCCCAAGCTCTGGGAGCCTAAGTCAGTTGGTATGGACCAGCTACTGGTTTTTATTGCAGAGTAGACACTTAGGTGCCCATGTCCAGATGTACAGAGTCTGATTCTCAGAGGGACTAAGGATCCAGCTGAAGTCAGTCGGAGCACCTTAGCACTTCTGAAATTAGGCTCAAGGTATCTCAAGTTCAAAAATCGAAGTCATACTTGAAAATCTTGGCTTAAAGGACTATGTCTGTGGCACAGCTGGGATCAGAACTTGCTACTTCCCAACTTCTAAACCTACATTTGTCCCTTCAGACCATATTGCTTCCAAATTAGCCTATACTGTGCCTTCCAAATCACAGTAGACACTCCAGATTATGAGGATTGTTTAGTAGCTTTTCAAAAATATACTAAAAAGCTGGAACAAAATAGCTACATTTTTTTTTAAATGTTCTTTATTAAAATTTAAAGATGCAAAAACATATAAAACTGCAGTGAGAAAGACATTTAAAATGTTTAGCTCAACTATCACTACTTAGGAAAGGGAATGCTAATTTGGAAGCCTATTATTGCTTTTAACTTGTTTTATTTCTCTCATTCTTTTAGATACAGGAACGGCCCAGCAAAAAATCACGAGCTTATTGTAAAACAACCAACTTAAAAACAGGATACTTATTTCTTAAAATCCTATGTGCTTTTCCCTGTTCATTGCCTCCTTGAAATCATTATCCTCTGCAGGGGACATCATAGATGGCTACTGTGAAAAATCCTACTATATCAAATCATATCAGAGAGTAGCACCCCAAAAGAAACTTTCTGGGTCTCCCAGACAAGCATCAGGACCAGAACTCAGGTGGGAAGGAGCAAAGCAGATTTAATAAGAAGAAAAATCTTGTAATCCTATAATTGTCCTTTTGAATAATGAAGAAGCAAAGGCTTCCAGCTTTGACAGGCCAACTGCCAAGGCAGAAATGTAGTGAGACCAAATGAAGGTATCTGATCTGAGTAGAAATGCAATGTGCAAAGCACTGATGAGTAGTCTTTTTAATGTTTTTCAGAACAATGGATTTGGAGTAGGCCTGCGAGAAACACTGATGGGTAATTGTTTTTTTGAGCGTCAGTTCAGTAACTCTGCACCAGCTGCCAAGGCACAAAATGAGATCAAACTAGCTAGAGTCATAAAGGGTAACAAGAAAACATTCTACAAATACATTAGAAGCAAGAGAAGACCAACGACAGAATAGGCCAGTTACTCAATGAGGGAGAAAAAATAATAACAGAAAATGTGGAAATGGCAAAGGTGCTTAATGACTTCTTTGTTTCAGTTTTCACCAAGAAGGTTGGTGGTGATTGAATGTCCAATATAGGGAATGCCAGTGAAAATGAGGTACGATCAGAGGCTAAAATAGGAAAGGAACAAGTAAAAAATTATGTAGACAAACTAGATGTCTTCAAGTCGCCAGGGCCTGATGAAATACATCCTAGAATACTCAAGGAGTTGACTGAGGAGATATCTGAGCCATTAGTGATTATCTTTGACAAGTCATGGAAGATGGGAGAGATTCTAGAAGACTGGAAAAGGGCAAATATAGAGCCAATCTATAAAAAGGGAAATAAGGACAACCCATCTTGACTTTAGTAAAGCTTTTGATACTGTCTCGCATGACCTTCTCATAAACAAACTAGGGAAATGCAACCTAGATGGAGCTACTATAAGGTGTGTGCAAAACTGGTTGGAAAACCATTCCCAGAGAGCAGTTATCAGTGGTTCACAGTCATGCTGGAAGGGCATAATGAGTGGGGTCCTGCAGGGATAAGTTCAGGGTCCAGTTCTGTTCAATATCTTCATTAATGATTTAGATAATGGCATAGAGAGTACACTTATAAAGTTTTAAGTTTCAGGGGGTGGCCGTGTTAGTCTGTATCTACAAAAACAACAAGGAGTCTGGTGGCACCTTAAAGACTAACAGATTTATTTGGGCATAAGCTTTCGTGGGTAAAAACCTCACTTCTTCAGATGCATAGAGTGAAAGTTACAGATGCAGGCATTGTATACTGACACATGGAGAGCAGGGAATTACTTCGCAAGTGGAGAATCAGTGTTGACAGGGCCAATTCAATCAGGGTGGATGTAGTCCACTCCCAATAATAGATAAGGAGGTGTCAATTCCAGGAGAGGAAAAACTGCTTCTGTAATGAGCCAGCCACTCCCAGTCCCTATTCAAGCCCAGATTAATGGTGTTAAATTTTCAAATGAATTTTAGTTCTGCTGTTTCTCTTTGAAGTCTGTTTCTGAAGTTTTTTTGTTCAATGATAGTGACTTTTAAATCTGTAATAGAATGACCAGGGAGATTGAAGTGTTCACTTACTGGCTTATGTATGTTACCCTTCCTGATGTCCGATTTGTGTCCATTTATGCTTTTGCAGAGGGACTGTCCGGTTTGGCCAATGTACACGGCAGAGGGGCATTGCTGGCACATGATGGCATATATAACATTAGTGGATGTGCAGGTGAATGAGCCCTTAATGGTGTGGCTGATGTGGTTGGGTCCTCTGATGGTGTCGCCAGAGTAGATATGGGGACAGAGTAGGCAACGAGGTTTGCTACAGGGATTGGTTCCTGGATTGGTGTTTCTGTGATGTGGTGTGTAGTTGCTGGTGAGTATTTGCTTCAGGTTGGGGGGTTGTCTGTAAGCGAGGACTGGCCTGCCTCCCAAGGTCTGTGAGAGTGAGGGATCATTTTCCAGGATAGGTTGTAGATCGTGGATAATGCGCCGGAGAGGTTTTAGCTGGGGGCTGTATGTGATGGCCAGTGGTGTTCTGTTATTGTCCTTGTTGGGCCTGTCCTCTAGTAGGTGATTTCTGAGTACCCGTCTTGCTCTGTCAATCTGTTTCCTCACTTCCCCAGGTGGGTATTGTAGTTTTACGAATGCTTGATAAAGATCTTGTAGGTGTTTGTCTCTGTCTGAGGGGTTGGAGCAAATTCGGTTGTATCTTAGGGCTTGGCTGTAGACAATGGATCATGTGATGTGTCTTGGATGGAAGCTGGAGGCATGTAGGTACGTATAGCGGTCAGTAGGTTTCCGATATAGGGTGGTGTTTATGTGACCATCACTTATTTGCACTGTAGTGTCCAGGAAGTGGATCTGTTGTGTGGACTGGTCCAGGCTAAGGTTGATGGTGGGGTGGAAATTGTTGAAGTCCAGGTGGAATTCTTCAAGGGCCTCCTTTCCATGGGTCCATATGATGTCTTTAAGGTGCCACCAGACTCCTTGTTGTTCTTATAAAGTTTGCGGATGATACCACATTGGGAGGGGTTGCAAGTGCTTTGAGGATAGGATTAAAATTCAAAATGATCTGGACAAACTGGAGAAATGGTCTGAAGTAAATAGGATGAAATTCAATAAGGACAAGTGCAAACTACTCCATTTAGGAAGGAACAATCTGTTGCACACATACGGAATGGGAAATGACTGCCTAGGAAGGAGTATTGCGGAAAGGGATCTGGGGATCATAGTGGACCACAAACTAAATATGAGTCAACAGTGTAACACTGTTGCAAAAAAAGCAAACATCATTCTGGGATGTTTTAACAGGAATGTTGTAAGCAAGACACAAGAAGTAGTTCTTCTGCTCTACTCTGAGCTGTTTAGACCTCAACTGGAGTATTGTGTCCAGTTCTGGGTGCCACATTTCAGGAAAGATGTGGACAAATTGGAGAAAGTCCAGAGAAGAGCAACAAAAATGATTAAAGGTCTAGAAAACATGACCTATGAGGGAAGATTGAAAAAAATGGGCTTATTTAGTCTGGAAAAGAGAAGACTGAGAGGAGACATGATAACAGTTTTCAAGTATCTAAAAGGTTATTACAAGGAGGAGGGAGAAGAATTGTTCTTAACCTGTGAGGATAGGACAACAAGCAATGGGTTTAAATTACAGCAAGGGAGGTTTAGGTTGGACATTAGGAAAAACTTCCTAACTGTCTGGGTGGTTTAGCACTGGAATAAATTGCCTAGAGAGGTTGTGGAATCTCCATCTCTGGAGATACTTAAGACTAGGTTAGATAAATATCTATCAGGGATGGTCTAGATAATACCTAGTCCTGCCATGAGTGCAGGGGACTGGACTAGAGGACCTCTTGAGGTCCCTTCCAGTCCAATGATTCTGTGAAGCACTGACAGGTAATTGTTTTTTGAGCATCAGTGCAGTAGCTCTGCACCAGCTGTTCATGACATAGGAACTGAGGTGCTTGAGCTAATGTGCTTGTTTCAAGTGTTTTCTCTCTTTTTTTCAAAGCAGCTTTTGTTACCCCCACCCTCTGAGCACTTTTGTGCATTCTTCTGTAGAGGATTTGGACCTCAAGATGGGGAAGAAGTGGATTTGATGGGGTCAGCCCCCATTGTTTTGATTGGAGTACTTGTGTACATAAGCATTTTAGCCAGTCAAAGAGAAATAGATACTTACTGTTGTAGGATTTTCAGAAATAAACTATCCATATCAGTACCTGCGCTGATTGGAAAGAGCTTGGACCTCTTTCCCAGAACTAGCATCTTGTAGTTTTGACAATAATTCATAGCAGCCTCGTGATCTTCACTTCAGTCTATTACTGATATCAGGGAGGAGATACCTACCAGCAGTTAGGAGACTTTTCATAAGCCTTGCAATAATCTTCACTTTGTTTTTCCATGCAGATGCCAAAACACTAAAGCAGTGCATTTTAGCTGTATTTAAGTTATTTTTACCAGTAAACATTATACTAAAGGCTGGTTCTATCCTCTAAGTTATAAGTAGGCAAAAAGAAGGAAAGATCTCTAGTAGTCTAAACAACGGACTGGGAGCTGAGGGTTGAACACCTAAATCCACATTTGAACTCCTAAATAAAAGTTGCCTCAATTTTAGTCAATGGAAACTGGGAGTGCTCAAGCATATCTGAAATGAACATCCCTTTTGGTAGGCAAATATTGATTTGGGTGCCTAATGATTGTAGCTGGCTTTAATTTGTGCCTCCATTTTCTCCATTTCATTTACTTGCTAAATAGTGCTTTTGAGCTGGCTAACTGGGAAAAAGGTTGTAGAATGCCAAGTATTACTAGGAGAGAATGTGTCGCCCGTTGTTTTCAGTTTGCTAAGACTTTTTTAATTTGTCAAATCAAAATATATGTGTAAGGGTACATGTACACACCTGATCTTCTTTAACCTGTTTCTGGTCAAGCATACTTTAATAGCCAGCCCCCTGAATACAATGTATATGCTGAGCATATAGGAGCCTGAAGGGCACCACCATTATATACAGATGCTCCCCGGGTTACACAAACCCGACGTACGGAAATCCACACTTACGGAAAAAGTTCCGTAAGTTCCATACATTTTTTTTTCTTTGCGCGTAATTGTCGGGTACACGTTCCCGACTTATGCAAAATTCGACTTACACAAGGCGTTCTGGAATGGAACTCTTGCATAAGTCGGGAAGCGTCTGTACTCAAAAATTTCTCTTGCAGCTAGACTTGCCCAAGTCTCAGTAAGCAATTCATCTCTAGTGAGATGGTTTCAGTGTCTGTGACAGACAGGAAAATGCCCACACTGTAGATGAGCCACATCGAACACAATTTCTCTGTTCCAGCTCTCCTGGAGGAAGTCAGTGATAAAGAGGTGTAAGTACTGTGGGAGCATGTTATAAGTGCACCATCAACAGCTTAGCACATTCTTTTGTGTGTTGGCACTACTGCCTGCTGCAATAAAATCAGAACTGAAAGGCCTGGAATTAAGCCAGAGTACGGTTTGTTGCTGCAGCTTCCAAAATAGGATTTTTTCCACATACTGTATGTAACATTTTAACACAGTGTATGTTTAGGATACTAAAATATAGTATTTGTTATTTATAAGACCACAACAGGTGCCTCACACTTTAAGATATCCTAAATAATTAAAAACAAAATCTATGTAAATTAAGAGAACCACATCAATCCCACAAAGCTATAAACTGTACCACATGGATAAACGGAAAAACTCAATACCAGCCACATTTCCCTCCCAGAAGGTTCCTCCATAAGATGATGAGCCCTGCAGTGTGCCCTCAGGTCAATTAATTCCAACAATGGGCAGGGTAGTCAATGTCAAGGGATTGTTTCTTGACCATAGGCTGTACCAGGGCTTCTTTGAGAGGAGCAAGCAGCCTGCCCTCCTTAAAGGAGGCACTGAAAGTTTCTGTTGGGGAGCCCGGGTGTATGTATGTGTCTTGTAGCCCCAAGGATTCCTATCCTTGTTTTCCTTGGTTTAGACTAGAAATTATTCTAAACACATCCTGGACCCAAACACCTTTGAACTCTGGGAAACTTTGGATCATCTACATCTGGGTTTTTTTCGCAAGTCACATCAGAACTCTGACCCACACATTCCAGAACATTGGAGTTGGATCTGAATTTTGCAGCTTGGATCTATCTCTACTTTACACCCATGACCACACCACACGCCCTAGCTAATGATAACTTACTTACTGAATGGAGAGAGGCATTAATTGTAATAAAGGCTAAGAACACTTCAGCTTTGTTTAATAGGATTGCATGGTCATACCTACATATGAGTGAGGAGCTGTCATATGGATCAAAAGCAATCAGCTATAAAGAACTATTTCAATATTTGATGCCAGATTCTTATCTGACAGATTGAAGATTTATCAAAAATGTATAAGGCATGAAACTAAAGGTCAACACTACATAGTATTTAATAGGTCTGTATTTATTCTGATAAAAAGAAGAACAGGAGTACTTGTGGCACCTTAGAGACTAACAAATTTATTAGAGCATAAGCTTTCGTGGACTACAGCCCACTTCCGAAGAAGTGGGCTGTAGTCCACGAAAGCTTATGCTCTAATAAATTTGTTAGTCTCTAAGGTGCCACAAGTACTCCTGTTCTTCTTTTTGCGGATACAGACTAACACGGCTGTTACTCTGAAACTTATTCTGATAAAGTGTTCTTGAGAGACTATGGAGTAGATGTCCAGCTGGTGTTAACTGTGTAGCTGCATTGACTTCAAATGAAATGTGGCAATTCACACCAGTTAAGGATGTGGCCTTATGTTTAGAAACAAATAGAGAAACTTATTTTATGCATATGTGTGTAAGTCAAACATATATGCCATAAATATCAGAAAGGCATATTTTGTAAAATGAATAAAGGCCCCATACCATTACAAATAAAAAACAATAGTTCGATGCAAATGAGAGCAGAATCTGGCCCAACGTATATAATATTCCTTCAGCTTCTTTTCTCTTGTCACTTTTACAATTTCAGCAACTGCACACTTCTCCCAGCCTCCTTGCCCAACATATCAGCCTCTGTCTTGGTGCCTGGTGTCATGGCTAGTAAATGGGTGTCTGATTCTCTTCTTACTTTCAGAGTTAAAAGTAAAGCCTCTGAACTCAATGTAGTTTGCTGTGAGACTGATGTAACTTTGAGAAAAATCAGGTCCTAGTATTTGTTATTTATGAGACCACAAGAGGTGCCTCACTCTTGAAGGCAAGAAGAAGATATAAAACTCCAGTGATTTCTCAAGTCAGAAAAGAAGATCACGGTGACATTCTATACCTTGGGGGAGCGTACTGTAACCCCCATATTCCTCATTTCCATATAATGGTAATCTTACGTATAAAGCATACCTTGTAAGGTATCAGGGAAAAGGTTATGATCTGCTGAAAGTCATTTCTCTATCCATACATGTAAATCATTAATGCATATGAAGTTATGAGAATTGTGTAGTATGGTTGTCACTAAAACATGCTGTAAGTTGGGGAATCAGCCAGATATTAGCTCCCCAGAGGCAACAGCAAGGAAAGTAACCAACGCCCGGGCGCGGGGTGTCAAACAACCCATCAACAGCCATTGTCCAGCAAGGGAGCTACAATGCAATGACTCATCTGCATGAGGCCACACCAGGGGAATTGCTCAACCTTGCTTGGAGATACTCAGTAATGCTCACCTGACTCTGAAGGGGGAGGCCAAGAAGGAGGAAAGGACATGATAAAAGGAAGAGACATTTACCATGCTCTTGCTCCCTCTTCCACCTATATCTACAGACACCATCACCACCACCATGTGACTGAAGTGCTGATCAAAGAGGAGAGCCTGACTGACGAGCAACCAGCCAGCCTATGGTGAGAAGCATCTAAGTTTGTAAGGGCACTGAAAGTATTAAGATCAGCTTAGGATGCATTTTGCTTTTATTTCAATTGACCAAATCTGACTGAGTATAAGAGCTTAGCACCATCTTATATTCATTTTTTTCAGTCCCACAAAAAACAGCAGTGGGAAACTGCACTTACACGCAACCTTCAATCTTGAAAGGACCCCAAAGCATGCTGCCAGTTATAAATATAAGAACATAAGAACGGCCATACTTGGTCAGACCAAAGATCCATGTATCCTGTCCTCTGACAGTAGCCAATGGCAGGTGCCCCAAAGGGAATGAACAGACAGGTGATCAATTCCCGGTCACCCAATCCCAACTTCTGGCAAACAGAGGCTAGGGACACCATTTCTGTCCATCCTGGCTAATAGCCATTGATGGACCTATCTTCCATGAATCTATACAGGACTAGCTTCACTAGCAACTGAAATCCAGCCTCTTACAGGGTGGAATGTGGCCGTTTTAAGTGCTACACAACAGGCACTCAGATACTGATGATGTGGATTCTATAAGTATCTAGATGAAAGTTCACTACCATAGACAATAGACCCTGCAGTTGGAATTCAGATAGGTAAAATGGAAGTATTGAGCTGTAATATGCACAAGTTACTGGAGTTAATACAACTACTCTTTAAAAATGCCATGTCCATAAGAGATTCAATTCTGCCTTTGAGAACAAAATAAGTAACCACCAACTGTTCTTAATTTTTAAACCAACAGCAATGACCTGGGGTTTACATATGAGCACAAATAATCTAACAGATTAGTGTCTCTGCATTGTGCTGAGGTACTGGCTTGCGGGGAAGAGTTCCATCTACTGCATCACCCACACCAACTAGTGTAACTGCTCTCTGGAGGACTCCCAGCCAGAACATTACCCCTGCAATAGCTTTGGTTGTGGCACTGACTGGTAGAGCAACACATTGCAAAAGCTGCAAATTGGCCAGATTCTGTGAGGAAGGTTGGCAAAGAGCAATTCCTTACTTCATAAGTAGACAACAGAAATTTGGCCCTCCATAAGGATTGTGAGGAATTCAAACCACTTCACGTGGGAAACACGGAGTCACATTGTTCCTCTATTCTTTAACCTTTATTATAATAAATCTCAGTAGTATTTGCCCGTCAAACTTCTTTAAAACAGGTATTTTGCAAGACAGTAGATTTTTTGTGTCTGGTTGTGTCTAGGCTATCGGGATATAACTGCTTTGCAGTTACCCGTGTCCAATCCTCATTACTTAATTTGCTCCTTGCTCCTAGCAGTTAGCTAATCTGACCCTGCTAAAGGTTAGAGAAAACAGCTACCACTGATTCATTTTAATTCTTTGTTTCTGGGCTCTAACTATTTTTGCCTCCCACCTTAAGAGAAAAACAAATTTATTATAAGAAATGTGGTATTCCCAACATAAATTACTTAGTCTCTTATATATAGTTGAAAATATAGCAATTTATAGTGCTAAAAACTTGTCTATTTTTCTATACCTAGTGTGTTAGTAAGGCTAATAAATATGCACCACTCAGAAAACTTAGCATTGCTTTGTCTTCTCTTTAATCTTTACTTTTTAAATTACAGTATATACTTAAGGTTACGAACAATGTGTCTAACATATTGGAATGGAATTTCTTCACTCTTTACCTTAGAAACAGCAGAGGCTGGTGACATCTGAAAGTGGGTATGCCGAACAGACAAGTAAAGGTACAATATGCTCAGAGCCCATTTATTATACTTTATGTGACTCAAAACCAGGTCCCTTGCTCTGCCTGACCCTAAAAAGCCATCATCTACTTAGAAAAGCAAGCATATTTTTTCAAGAGTAAAATGTCCTTTAGAGATTCATCAGACTTCCTTTTCTTCTGCATGCAAACACCTCTCTTTGCTAAGCACCCAAGTGGTTATAAATGTCTCAGAAAAACGAATAGTTGAACGAATAATTATGTGACAATTGTCTAATTGTATCTGTCTGATATTTAATACTATTTCTTGTCAAGTAATTCCTATCCAAGTATTACATAAAACTGCTCATGTGTTTTGTCATTTCTGTTGAAATAGAGACAAGAGCCAGTGCCCCACTTCTGCTCAGGAAATGCTACATTTATTTCCAGACATAAACTGCAGCCATATACTTTCAGCCAAAATAATCTGTATTTTAAATTGAGTAGAATGAGAATGAACAGAGCAAGGTGTCCAGGAGCGTGCATGTCTACTTTGTAGCAGGCTGCATCCAAACAAGGCAATTGAGGGAATTTGATTCATTTAGATTGTAAGAATCTACCCAATGGTTATAATTATCTTACTTGTGTTCTCTTAGATAGTCAATATCAGTTACAATAGAGTAGGTCAGAAAGCACATACTGTATTGAACAGGTCAAATTCATCCCTGGTTAAACTCCATTGAAGTCACAACTTCCAATGTTGAGAGTCTGGTTTTCAGGCGCCCCCTCCCAGTAATCTCAGAATGTAAGGATTTGCTAGTTCTTAGAATGAACTTTCAACTATCTTCATGCTCCCTGACTAGCCAGCCCTTTAAACCTCACTTTCTTCTCCACTTAAGTATCAGAGGGGTAGCCGTGTTAGTCTGAATCTGTAAAAAGCAACAGAGGGTCCTGTGGCACCTTTGAGACTAACAGAAGTATAGGGAGCATAAGCTTTCGTGGGTAAGAACCTCACTTCTGCATCTGAAGAAGTGAGGTTCTTACCCACGAAAGCTTATGCTCCCTATACTTCTGTTAGTCTCAAAGGTGCCACAGGACCCTCTGTTGCTTTCTCCACTTAAGTCACTTTTTCTCGTAATCTGAAAAGTTATAACTCCTGTCTTCTATACCATTCAGCTTCAGTAAAAACTTCCAGAGAACCTGAAAGTTCTAATATATTCAGTAAATATTTTTAAGAACATTATTGCTCTTTTATGAGCAACAAGCAAACCTTATTACATATTTAGATGTCCTAGAACAACATATCATTTGCATCGAATACCTATTCTCTTTATGGTGACTATATATATATATATATATTATAAAACCCAGGTTTTTGCATCATATTAAAAATATTTAGTATGGATTTCAGTTAGAAATATTAATAATAATTTCACACATATTAAACATAGAATAACAGTTAGTCTACAATCAGTTGTTGTACTTCTAACTCTATCGGTTTTAATTCATGGGAATAAGTTATACCAATATAACACCTTCATATAGGTATAATTATTCCCATACTAAGGAGTTGTACTTCTTTAGCCATACTGGTTTCTAAACCAATAGAGTTATAGTGGTACAAAGAGAGTGTGTAGATAAGCCCTAATAGAAACCACAGTGATAAGCCAGAGTACCAAGCCTCTGAGCTTATGTAACACATGCAGCCAGATCCTCAGCTGCCATAGGTTGTCATAGTTCAAATGACTTCAAATGAACTAGGACAATTTATACAAGTTGATGATCTAGCACACTACATTCTACTCAGAAGGGCAGGGTATTGTATAGTGCTTACAGTTATATCATGAGTGAATGGGAGAAGGTGATCAATTACAGAGAATTCCCAAGTGAGGCTAGGGTTAGGGTGGTGGGATCCATTTCCTTCCTGTCTCTCCATGGCAAGGCCTCCTGTTGCTTTAGGATATGTCTACACCACACACCACTGGCAGCAGCGTGTAGCATATGCATAGCTACAAGCTGCATTAAAAAGCATCCCGTGTCCACACTGAGATGTGTAGCTACAGGTGTCAGAGAAAAGATCTGCAAAGGGAAAGGCTCAGAGGCAAGGAAAAGCTCTGGAAAGCTCAGACTTTCCCTGCTGCCTCCCCCCGCCATAGCCTTTCCCCATTGCCAGAGTCTTTTCCTGTGGGTGAGGAAAGGGAGCTGACAGCTTTACCCTGCTGCTTCCCGCATTGCCAGAACCTTTCTGTGCTGGGGGAGTTTTTTTCTGCAGAAGAAAGAGAGAAAGAGAGAGATGCTCCAGCAGCAGGGAGGCAGGGTGAGACAGGGTGGTATGGCTTGGGCAACTAAAGAGTGTACAGTATTTACTCACATACATACTCACACCCATCAGGTGTGTCTTTAGTTTCTTATGCTATTTGTCACTGGCTGCACTGCTATGCATAGCCATATGAAGGGGGATATGTGAGCATGTACTCTACACATGGTCAAAAGACACATGCAGTATAAATGTACCCTTTGTGGTGCTGCCCCAGCTCAGTGGCAGGCTCATTTCTGGATGGGCTGTTCAGTAACTGGGAAACAGTAGCAGAGAGAGAGTCAAGATGTACAGCTGCAGGGTGCTAGCCCTTCCTGCCAGAGCACAGCACCCTGGGCTAGAAGATTCACAAAAGAACTTAGGCATGGTGATGGTGAGCGTCACCACACCTTTCAGGCACTGAGAAAGTCACTCGGATTCACAAGGCCTGAGGTACCTAGGCACCTATTCAAAGAAGGGAGAGGGATAGAGATAGGCACCTCTGAATGCAATTCATAAAAGCTGGCCTGCTATACGGCTCCCGCCCCCAGTGGGAGGTGCCAAGCTCAGGGGTGTGGCCTAAGCCTTCCCCCTCTTAGGGAGTTCAGTTCCTAAATCTAGGCTGGCGGAAGGCACCTCCCTCTGCTTGGGATTTTCAGTTGCAAACCCTCTCTTTGGGTTAGGTGCCTATGACATTTTTGCAGCAGCAGCAGCAGCAGCAGCAACAGCACCACCACTCCACTCATAACTTTCATCCCAGTGGTTAGGGCACTCACCTGGGAGATGGGAGAACCTAGTTCAAGTTCCCCATTGCCTGGAGGGAGAGAGGGATTTGAACCACACTGTCACCTCCAAGGTAAGCACCCTAACCACTGGGCTATGGAATATTCTCAGGTGTGGCTTTTTCAGTCTCTCCTGTTCCACTGTGAATACATAATGAAAGTATTATTGGGCCAGAGAGAGAAATAGCACAAGCATGAAAATTACTCTGTAGTCTGGTAGTTAGAGCGCTAATGGTGGGAGACTCAGGATCCAGTCCCTCTGCTCCAATGCAATGTTAAATTATTGATTCACAGTGGAACAGCTTTAACAGGAGAGGCTGAGGGAATGGTACATCAGAATATTCTATAGTCCTGTGGTTAGGGCACGCACCTAAGAGGTGACAGATCCCTGTTTAAATCCCTTTTCTCCTTCAGGTGGTGGCAGGGGGTGTCTTGAACCAAGGGTCACCCACATCCCAAGTGCCCTAGCCACTTGGTTCGTAATTAGGAGGGAGGTCATCCTCCTCCCCCACAGACATTGTGTGAGCTCACCTATGGGGCCCTGATCTGGTAGGTGTGCACTCAGCCTGCTTACTGAATTAGGCCCTGTAGGCGAGCTAGGCAGAGGAATGCCTATCATCCTCTGGTTCATGCATTGCACTGGGACTTAAGCAGCTGGGCACCTGGAGTGGGCAACAGTGTGCACACTCAGAGGCAGACACCTAGCTCCTGGGAGAGATTAGGCATCAGTGGCAGCTGAGAGGGGGTTTTGTGAATCCCAGTGGGGTCTGATTCTGGGATTTAAGCACCTAAAGTGTCAGGTTAGATGCCTAAGTCCTTTTTGTGAATCTAGTCCCCTGAGGTTGCTGTAGGGTGGAGAAGACACCAGGTTACTGCAAGTTCTCACAGACTGAAGGGTTTACACAGACTACAGGAGTAGTAGTGCTGCTGTAAACCCTTTCACACAACAGACTACAGGCAGGGACAGTCTGCACTGGCCTTACTACCTCTATACAGCTACTTCCTCTTCTTCTCACCCTGCTGCTGCGCTGTTATCCTCTGATCCCTTCAGGCACCTGCCATTCTGAGGCTCCAGAACCTCTCTCCTCCGCCCTGACACACTGAGGCATCTCCACACAGGCTCCAGACTCTGACCCCAACGTGACCCCACTCAGGCTCCCAGTTCTTATTTCACCCTTATGCCCAGGTCCCCACTACACACAAGTCATCCCCCCCAATGAGACCATGCTCCTACATCAAGAGTCCTTCCCACCAGCACATCCCGGCCTCTGCTTTCCTGACACCATCTCCCCCTTCTTGGCTCCCATTCCTTGCTGGCCTCACTCAAGGGTCCCTCTCTCCACTGGTCTGCACCTGCTTCCAGAGGACTCTGCTCTCTGCTGTGCACTCTGGTGTGCAGCCTGTACTACTTGGCTATCAGGGATGTTGTTGTTTAGTATTTGAGTTTTTATAGCCTGAGTCCTACAAGACTGGTTTGGTTTAACTACAGCATTCAAACTGACTGTGCAAGGCAGAGGCAGTGTGTAACACACTGAACAGTAGGTTGCTTGAGCATCTGCTTTTCTAGGTATGATGGCGCAGGCTGTAGCCAGGCTGGTTCAAAGTGGACAAAAATTGGAGCCAGTTTTGCATCTTTTACTTGTGTTGCGTAGCACACACAAGTAATTTTATTGACGTCAACAAGACTAAGTGCTCCCCAACACAAGGACTGCAGTGTGTGTATAAATAGGCCTTGTGTGTGTAAATAGGGTGTGGATATCACACACTCAGTCCTCCGCCATATATTCTTCAACAGCTCTAAGAAGCAGTTGTGAGAGCTGGTGAGACAATGCTGGCACAAGTGCTAGCAGTACAGACTTGGCACTCACCCATGTCTGCCTCAACTTTATGTAAAAGTAAACGCTCAGTTTTCGTAGTGCCGAGCTGAAAACGGGGTCTGGCTGATGAGCTGCTGTTTAAAACTGAATTCTGGGCTTGTCTAGATTACAGAGTGTTACATAAATGGAGATACACCACTGCAAATTTCCCTAATCTAGACAAGCTCTCAGAGAGGACTAAAGTGATGCTGATAGGAAGAAGGAAGTGTGTCAAAGCGCTTGTCTCCTGTATGACATCCTACAGAGGGCATCTCATGCTCCCTTCTGGCTGCCCTCAGATTAGATCAGTCCACAGTTACTAAATCCTTTTCGACTTGTCAGTATTGTCCAAATAGCTATGATGGTAAAAACTGCCTGTTTCTGTCTGCATCTTACTTATCCTATCCAAAACAGACCCAGCCACAGTTTGCCATTCTGTTATGGCCTCCAGGCTCGATTATTGTAGCTCATCTTGAAATCACACACAGAATCAGCTCAAGCTAATTAAAAAAAATGCAGCAGCTCATTTGTTCAGGCCAGGAGTTCTCAAACTGCGGGTTGGGACCCGTCAGGGGGTCGCGGGGTCGCGAGCTGTCAATCTCCACCCCAAACTCCCCTGGCCTCCAGCCTTTATAACGATGTTAAATATATTTAAAAGGGTGGTTAATTTATTAGGGGGGGGGGTCGCACTCAGAGGCTTGCGATGTGAAAGGGGTCACCAGTAAAAAAAGTTTGAGACCCACTGGTTTAGGCAAAGAGATCATGCTGAACCCTTGCTACTCTACCGACTATACAATGCAGTTCAAAGTCTCAGTGCTGATATTGTGTCCTGACCTTCGCTACCATGGGACTTGCCCTACCTAGCAAAGAGATCTCTCTCCCACAACAACTACATTCCAGAGGAACATGAAACTGCTATCTACTAGGGAAAGGCACATGAGTAAAGATGACAAAGGTCACTGAAGTCAGACCAAAGCAATGGAGCTCAGTGCCAGAAAAGACTGACCACCAAATCTCTGTTCATTACTAAATATAAACTCATCTCTTTGATTTAGGATTCGTAAATTCTTCAGACAAACACAGAAAACACACACAAACTATAAACTACTCAAGCTATTTCTCCATGAGGAATAGGAAGATTATTTAAATCCCAGCAAGGCATTCAGATACTGCTGATGAAGGTGACAGGAGTGTTAAGATGGACTTACCTCTCCTGGCTTCTAGTCACAGGTCTGCCTCCATTTCCCCTGACATGGTAGATTCCCTGTTTCCTCCTGTGGTGGTCCTCCATCTGCCAGCACATGTGAGGTGACTTAGCCCTTTGCCCATCATAAATGTCCACCCCTCCCAGAGTTAACAGAAGAAGCTCACAAACAAACTCAATTCTTCATCCTGTTAGCTCAGGTTTGCCATCCTTGGGCTGTTCAGGTTGTTCATCCTTTCCTAGGGCTCATCTGGGGTGGTAAAGTCCTTTCCCACAAGGTATCAGCTTATCCTCCCCTAGGAAGCAGAGCTGTACTATGGAGACTTTCCACACCACACTTCCCGGTAACATTGTACAGAAACCCAAATGCTCCCTCTACTCTAGATTCCAGGTCAGGGACACTGTAGCAAGAAGAAAATATCCAAATACACAGACCCCTTGCTTCACCTGTCTGGACTCCTTCCAATCTTGGACTTTCCCTCAGCTGGGCAGGTGCATTCATTTGCCCTCTTGCTCAATGCCCACCCTCCTAAGACCTCTTTCCTGGGCTTTCTATGGACACTCCAACCCTTCCCAGGTTCTCTCTCAAGCCCTACTTTCTGCAGAACTCTCTCAGCTTCCACTAACTAGTTTGCCTGTCTGTTTCCTGGAGATCTTTACTACCTAGCACAAGCCTTTGCCTCTCTACTCAGGACTTTTCCTTTCCTGAGGCCCTGGCTTCTTCGTATAGAGTCTTGGTTGGTCATTTGACCCTTCCCCCCTTCAGTCACATGACCTTCCCAATTCCTAAACTACCTTTAGAGAGGCTGCCTGACTCTGTTACAGGGAGGATGGGGTATACAACACATATAATAAATATTATATATGTGATGTGATGCTGGCAGACCAGATGCCAGCTCATGACAAATGCATAGCTGGAGTTTGGCTCACCTATGTGTTACCATTGTTAAAATAGATTTTAAGAAGAATGTGTTAGGGTTTAGACTTTGTGAACTGCATGTAGGATGTTGCATGTATTAATCTTACTTATAACATCTGAACACCATGTTATAAGGTTATATCAAGTGTTTGCATTATAAGCCTCTGTAATTGTGTGGGTAGAGCTACACTGCAAATAAAAAACAGTGGCTGGCCTGTGCCAGGTGGCTTGGGCTGCAGGGCTGATTCATTGCAGTGTAGACTTCTCAGTCTCAGGCTGCAGCCTGAGCTCTGGAACCCTCCCACCTCGCAGGGTCCTAGATCCCAAACTCCAGCCCAAGCCCGGTAGTTCTACATTGCAATGAGACAACTCCTTAGCTCAAGTCAGTTGACACAGGCCAGTGGCACGTGTTTAAGTGAAGTGTAGACATCTCCTGTTTGATGACTTACAGGGTAGGAGCATTAATTAATGTAGAAATGCTGGCTTCCTAAGGTGGTGTTAGGTTTTGCATACCAAAAAGAACCAAATGAGCCATTATGAAACATCAAGAACAAAGACTGTGTTGATTGCTCCTCCCTGCACACCCACACGTGCAGGTGGGTTCGTCCTATCAGCTTGAACACTGGGGTAAGAGAATAAAAATCCTTGAAAAGAAGGAACTGTACCTCCATGTTGCTTGAAGTCTAAAGGGCAAAGATTCTTAAACAAGAGATCCCCAGCTGATTAAGACCTCTTGGGCTAACCCAGGCCAAAGAGCTTGAATATTACAGCAGCTTCTATTATCTCTTGGAATCTGAGACTGAAAGTCATTTGTGTGTGTGTCTGTTTACCTGCTTTAACCTTGTAAATAGCTCCCATTTCTTTTTCCTAATTAACAAATCTTTAGCAAGTTTATTACAGGATTGGCTACAATCATTGTCTTTGATGAGAGATCTAGGATGCAACTGATCTGGGTAAGTGACTGGTCCTTTGGGACTGGGAGTAACCTGAATATTGTTGTGACTATTGGTGTAAGCGACCATCTATTACAAAGACAGGCTTGCCTGGGTGGTACGATAGACCAGAGTATGCAAGGGGACTGTCTGTGATGCCATGCTAAAGCTGTTATAGTGCCGGAGGAGCTCACACTTGATATTTGGTTGGTGAAATCTAAGTATAGCACACACAACCAATTTGGGGTTTGTGCCCTGCTTTAAACAGTCTGCCCCGAGGGTGGCCACTCCAGGCAGCTTGTCATGTGAACTAAGATATTATATGGTGTGACAGACTCAGGCCAGAAGGATATAAGAGAGTAATCCTTTTGAGTACTGGGACGTGGGCGAGCTTTAAGAGGGTAATGGAAGGTACGTATAGAGCCTCAGAATGAGCAGGTCCCTGTTCCCTGGATAGCCAAACAAGGGCTATTCCAGGCCAATCAAGACACCTGACGCCAATTTAACCAGTTAAGGTTGTTAGGCTAATGCCGGCACCTGACCTCAATTAACTGACAAAGGCTGTTAGGCTAATAGAGACAGCTGGAACCAATTAAGGTCTCACTTATACTGCTTTAAAAGCTCTCCTTTCCACTCCTCTTGAGAGGAGCCGGAGGAGAGGAAGCAGTACTGAGCTGTGAGGTGAGGGTAAAGCTTGGAAAAGGGGACCATGGGGAAGTGGCCCAGGGAGTCGAAGCAGCATCAGTGGAGGAGGGTAGCCACCAACAGCTGTTATCATTAGGGTTCCTGGGCTGGAACCCGGAGTAGAGGGTGGGCCTGGGTTCCCTCCTTTCTCCCCCCCCCCGTCCCTCCCCCACCCCCATGATCTACAGAGATCCCTTGGAGAAGGGAATCAGACTTTGGTATAGGCAGGAGACCAAACTGTGCCTACGGAGCTCTAAGGAGCAACAGAGACTGTGGGTATTCCACCTTCCCATCTCCGATACCGGCCTGTGATTAAAGTAGCTCACTAAGCTATAACTTCTGCCGCCATACCAAGAAAAGGAGGTCATACTGAGGGCCTTAGCGAGCTTCTGAGGCCACTGTATCTGCCAGGAAGCACAGGACCCACCAATACAGGCTCGGAGCTTTGTCACAATGGGAACTAAGGCATGATGAACTTTAAATGCTGCTATTAACAGTTCTAACAGACAGAATGACAGTGTTTATACCAGTGGTGGGCAAACTGCGGCCCATGGGCTGCATGTGGCCCATCAGGGTAATCTGCGGACGGTCAATGTAAACAAACTGTCTTGCGGCCCACCAGCAGATTAGCTTGATGGGCCATGTGCAGCCTGTAGGTTGCAGGTTGCTCACCACTGGTCTATGTTAGAGGGCTTATTCCTTCACTGCTCACTTCCCTGGTCCTTCTCGCATGAACAGAGAGCAACAATACCCGAAGTCCAAAGGTACAAACAATTCGATGTTTATTGGGGTGAACTTCCAACAAGCATGATTCCAGTTTCCTTCCTCAGTGTCCCCTTTCCCAGCTCTGACACCACAGAGCCTTGCCTGTGTCCCTGTTCCCATTCCCCCCCTTAGCAAAACATGATTCCAATTCCTGTGTCCCTGATTCCAATTCCCCCACCCCATTCCCTGTTCCCATTTCCCCCTCCCCCCTTACTTCCTGATTGACTGCAGACTATATAGTAAAACTTGAGTTCTGCTTAGCTATACCTTAACCAATCATTTTACTGAAATTTAACTAACCAATCCTAACACATTGTAACATAATTATTTAGCCAATTATATACCACCACCTTAATTGGTTTACACTCAACAAAATTAATTATACAGCAGACAGAAACAATCACAGAACCAGACAGAGATTATACAGGCAAACAATAGGGAAGTGGAGACTACAGTGATAGAACAATACAGAAATGAGGATTTCACATCCCAGCTATTGATAAGTGAGTTCTTGCCAGACAGGATGCTATCAAACTAAGTTTCCTTTTACATCTTCTAGGCTCTTCCCTTTCTCTGGGGTCGATAGATCGGATCACCTGTCTAACAGCCCCAGATGGCCTTATTTCAATGTGGCTAGTTTGGAATGTGAGGATGTGACCATTCACTTCCCAGCTTATGGCTGCCTCTGCTGCTTAGCCAAAGGCCTTAGCCTAAGAACAAGGCCTCAGACGGTCACAGTAAGAGAAGGCCCTTACACCGGCAGACAGTGATTTTGATTCTTTCTTTTATACCTCTGTAACTAGCCAAGTGACAAGAATACACCTAAATTCTTAAAGTATAGGCCTTTGCAGTCAGGCCTGAATATCTATATCCTAACATTCTATACTATTCTGTATCAGCTGATGGAATGGGAAGATGGAGAGATGGGAAGGATTAATCAAACTAGTGAAACAAAAGTTTTTCTCCATCTCTCAAACTGAAAGAAAGATAAATATTTTCTAGAACCCACCTCCCCCCAAGACTTCACACAGTTTCAAGCAGGAGTAGAAGTTGCAATCAAGAGAATGAAAGTTATACAGTACTATCAAAGTTTACATGTTAACTATGTAAAATAACATTCTGTTTCTCAAAGTTGGTATTAGACAAAGAAAGATAGAAAAGATTAATGATACTTAGACTCAAGAGACATACGTGGCTTGCAATCATGAGGTTACTGCTGACTTACACAGTTTTTGTGCTGTTTTAAGGGAAATATAATGTTCTAGAATGGCATGGATACTGTTTTAAAATGAACTGTAGAAATGATGAAAAACTTGAGTATTTACCCAATAAGCTCAATGCCAGTTTTGATAGGGGTCACAGCAGCAGACTGGAATAATAAAATACTTAGTGATTTTGTTCTTTGATGCTCTTCCATAGTGAAAGAAGTCCCTGAACTGAAAGTGTATCATAAAAGACTAAGTAGTCAGAATTGTACAGAGGAAATGTACAGACTGCAGAATGACCTACAGAGCAGATAAATCTTGGGACTTTATTAAAGATCGTTTAATGTTTTTAAGCCTTTGCCTATGGGCACTGAATTATCTGTCCCAGAGGCTCTTTAGAAGACTATCTCCAAGTAATACAAACCGCTACCCAATACTAGGAACCCATCATAAAGACACTAATCAAAAAAGCCACATTGTACTCAGAGGTAAAGTGAAATGATCAAAGTAGGAAATACTTTACAGACTAGCCCTGGCCAAGCCAAAACAACCCACTACATACAGTTTTCCCAAGGTGAAATAAAATGTTTATTTTTTAATCAATCATTCTGTAGAGTAAAAAACTCGCAAGGGGAAAATGACTGAATTTTAACAAACAGAGACTTCATTGTTTTTCTCGCAATTATAAATGCAGAGATTCAGACATTAGAAATGGAAAAACCTTACCAACAAGATCCCCACAATATCCACTCTACACATTATATGAAAGCTGAGATATCATGTGTATCGTATGTCACATCACATCAGTTGCTTGCATTTCTAAAGCATTTTGTCATTTTATCTATGCTCTGTACATAAATGTCAGAAAGACATGGATTTAGAGTTGTCTGAAATGTTTGTGTTTGAAAATTTGATGAAATTTGGCCATTATTCCAAAATGGTAGACACAATAATGTTTGAAACATTATTTTGACTTTCTCAAAATTTTCAGTTTTTTGACGAAACCTTGTTTGTTTTCACTGTCTAGGTCCCTCCAATTTTTCCCTTTTCAATTTTGATTGGTGAGCTTAATCACATGCTGGAATTTCTTAAATTCTTTTTTCAAAAACTCCCATTTTCTATTTTGAAATTGGAAAAATTGTTTTAGAGAATTAAGAATTTAAAAAAAAAAAGAGAGAGAGAAAATAAGTGATTGGTCCAGGATGAAAACCAGCAAAAACAAAATCATCTTCAAATGTTGATAATTTGGCTGGAATTTCTCCCCACCCACCTGACTGTCTGTACTGACACATGTCCAAAGGTCAATAACACATTGCTGGTCAATAATATCCTAGTAAAAGGTATGTAGCAACAACATATGTAAAGTTAAGAACATAAACTGAAATTATGACTGAAATGTGTTTACCAGATAAGCCTGGGGAGGGGGTAAATCTGTTCCTGGAAGACAAAGGACAAGCTAATGTCTCTATCCAGGTGTCATCAGAGTTGATTGGCAATCACCCATCAAGTGGCCATTCTTTGACAATGAAGGGATGCTGGAACAGATCAATCTGCATGTTAGTAAACGGCACGGAATGTCTTTCACCATGAGATGCCATGTCTCCCTCCTCATCGTGGGAAGGAACTTTTTCTAGAGGTAACTCTCAGGAAAATGCATTTAAGAGGGTGCTGGACTAAAAGAGAGGGGCAAAAATATCCCAGGATCGATCTCTCTCTCTCTCTTTCACCTAAGAAGACAAAGGAACCAGCCTTTGGAGTTTGGGAGGAGTTCTGACCTGAGAATTTGGTCAGCCCAGTTGCTGAGAACACGTTGCTAGGCCCAAGAAAATGGAGTATAGAACAGGTTGTTTGGCCAGCTTAGCCAGAGTTAGGCTAACAGTAGTTGCTGGGCCATTCCTGTCTCTCTGTGAAACATGAAGACATGCTTGCTTGGGCTTCAAAGAATAAGATAAGAGGGGGGCTGCATTCTTGTACCAGATGTACCAGGAACCGTTCGCTTGGGCAAATGGAGACTTGCTGTCTCCACTCCCTGTTCTGGTCTTCGTCTGTTCTTAACTCCCTCCTGTCCTTTAGTTACTGATGCATGATAACAAAGCTGATAAAAAGTTGCTGGGGCATCACAAATTGTTTGTAGTGTCAAAGAAGATAGATATGCATGAATATTAGAAGCTTTCTAACTAATAAAGGGGGGTTGGGTTGTTTTAACTATGACGTGATGGAACTGTCTATATAACCTTACTAGTTATTGTAATCGGGGCTGGTTCTCTTTGGAGACGGGCCGCTTTCTATTGTTGTGTGGACTCTTCAATAGAGAGCTTGTGTTTCGACCTTGCTGGTGTTGCCTATCTCTGTGGTCAGACAACGAACTGTGCCGTCTGGGTTCGAGTCCCCGACAACGTGGTAAGGATTTTACCTAGAACCAAGTCTAATTTATTAAGTTTTAGCTACTAGAAAGTATTTTATCTTTTTCTCTTGTAACCATTTGTCATTAATGCCTTATGCTTGAACTCACTTAAACTCTCCCCCTTTGTAGTTAAAGTAGCAGGCTCTTAGATATTGACCCCCTTACCGGGGCAATAGACATATAATATTTTAACTGTCCAGGAGACCGGGAGTGTGTTGGAGTGACCCTGCAAGTAGTAACCAAGGCTGCTGGAAGCCAGAGTGTGGCTGGTATGTTGCTGACAGGCTGCTGGGGTCAGAGTGCTGGACCAGGACTATAGATATATGCAGACACTCAAGGTGTGACCTGCCTGTTGGTTAGTATCCCACTTTTAGGGTCTACATCAGCAAAGTTTAGTGAGGCACCCAGGATTGCAGGGCAGGTGGTGACAACCCCTCACTGGTCTGGATTGAATGCTGGAATGTGACAGCCACCTACTGAATTGGGTACTATTCAAAATGTGGGAGGGGGTGGTGATGGTGCCCACCTTATAATTTTTATCCAAGTGGTTAGAGCACTCACCAGGGATGAAAGACACCTAGGTTCAACTCTGCTTAAAAGGGAGAAATTATTGGAACAGGGGTCTTTTCCTTTTGATATAAGGCCTGGTCATTTCTAGGAATATGTTAAAGCCAAAGGAGAATTCAGATTTTCAATAGTAATTTTATTCCCACAAGAGTGTCTTGTCAGGTCTAAAGAACTTTGAGATGAGCTAAATGTTTTTTTGATAAAATATGGTGACCTGAAACTTACCGCTGCACTACAAAAACAAAAAACAAACAAACAAAAATTGCATTTCCAAAATGCTATATGTTCAAAACCAAGATCAGGCAAAACCCCAATACAACTGTCGAAGAATAACAGAGTTCTCACTTTTTGTTTGGGTACAGCAAATCAGATACTTTATTTTCTCTAACAATTGCTTAGAGGGAGAGAGCTAAACAGGTCTCAACAGTAAACAATTACAGCAAGCATTTATACCTTTTGTTACAGACAATGAGCAACAGCTGCATTTTGTTTATACATAGGTCATTCTGATATCTTGTTTTGCTCACTAATGTAGACTCTTAGTCTACATTCCATATTATCTACACAAGGTCGCAACAACTTCTCACGCAGTTCTTTCCCACTCGCCTCACACATTCCTCGCTTCTACAAATCTCACGTTATTGGGGTTACAGTTAGCCTAACTCTTGCTAACGAGCTGTCATGAATTGCATCCCCTTCCTGTCAGTTCTTTCTCTGCTTCCACAACCCCTCCCCCCTTTTGTACTACTAGTATAACAAACATTTTCAAATCTCTATTTGCATTAAATCTCGGAATTCAGATTCTACATCAGATGCTTCAACCTTAGGGGTTTTGATTGGATGCAATGACAATTCATGATGAGCATGGACATGAAAGGTACTACTATTATTACATCCTTTACAACAACA
The DNA here is from genome assembly GCF_027887155.1 of Malaclemys terrapin pileata. Lineage (NCBI taxonomy): Eukaryota > Metazoa > Chordata > Testudines > Emydidae > Malaclemys > Malaclemys terrapin. The sequence goes on from NC_071509.1 coordinate 21,955,579, forward strand.
ATAACATACTCCTACACTAGCTAACAACAACACAAGCAATAACATTCCCATAGTGATAATATGATGGGGTTGTTGTACAATCTTAGTCATATAACACAATACATCATACTTAGTACATAAGGTGGATACTCTATAAGCTATCTGAAAGGCATACTTTTCAACTTGATATATATTTTGAAGCATGTGAATTTGCCCTTGTACTTCAGAGATTTTCTGAACCTCTGGTAACAGTGAAAGCAAATTTTGAAATCGATCAGGTACCAAACTAGTCCATTTAAAGGGTATCTGGAACCTAAGGACTACTTGCAAAATTCTATTTGCAGGCCAGTAAATAATATGATTGCCTGCAGTGATAATGAGATTAAAATGTATTTTTTGCAATGTGGTGTCTTTAACATACACACAGCTATCATTAGCTTGAAAAAAGTAAGTGTCCTGTTAGGGTAGTTCCTTGTCCCCTACCCTCCCAGCAAACATAGTCATGAAGAGTAACAACTTCTCCTGGCTTCAGTTTACAGATACACTGAAGCTGTGGGGGTTCTAATGTCCATTGACTTCCTAACCCCATCCAAATGTCAGATGTAATCCCAGGAGCACTGACTAAAAATCGATTGGGCATACCAGGAGGTCCAATTTCCCAGATGTCTCGGTGAATTACCCAGTCCCACATGCATCCTCCCCATGGACCCGGCAGGATTCGGTATGTGGGAGCCCACACCCCCCTAACCGGTCCATATGCTTGGAAGGAGCACGGAGAACATCCGCACTTTCACCCAGAAAGTCTCCAACTATATCTCTATGGCCGCAGATCAGATGGTACTCCTGATGTGTCTGTAAGGGCAGTGGGCCAAGCCTGATGCTCTAGATCATTCTGAATGGCCATTAGCTGGTCATTCAGGAAATCCTGAATTTCTGAACATGCTAGATCCCACTGCAATGCCTTCCCAGCCTCAGTGATATTCAATACCATCTCTGTCAGCAACTTCTGGGTCATAGAACAAGGGTGGAAATAACATGTAACTCACCAACTCCAGCCTGTACCTGGGTTAGCTGTGCCCCACTTTCTCATCATGTTCTTGGTTCTTAAAAATATTCCAAACTGTTCACTAAGTGGGTGACCAAATAACAATAAGGTAGTCTCTCATTTAACACAGTGCAAATTCCAGGAACATCCATCATATCTACTTCACTACAGAACCCATCAATTGCAATTACAGATTCTTGGGGTTCACTGGTAGTGATATCATATACTTTTATCTCCACTGATCCATTCTTTTCCATTCAATTGTTCGCTTATATGGGATATCCTGAACCTTAAAAATATTTTTTTCAAACAATATTTAAATAAATCACTAGTGTGAAGGCCTTAGTCATTGGTTTTATCAAATATATGGCATTGTCTGTATTTGGATGTGTTACAGGGGTAATAGTGTAATGGAGGAGATGGCAGGGGCAATGGCAACAAGGTGCCTTTGGTACTTGTCATTTAAAATCCAGTTAGGGAGGGCAATACATGCTGAAGGACTTATCCAAAATACAGGGCGCAGCCTGTAGAATAAACCCCAAAATCCAATCAATACCATGTTCCCAAGCATGGGTCCCACAAGTTTCTTCCTGCCAGTGTATAATTCTTTGTTTCTTCACCAGGATCAGTTCTTAATGTCTCTTGTAGTCAGGAATCCCTGGACTTTGGTGGTTCCAATGGAGCAAGTGTTCCTTCTTCTCTTTTCCTGAAACAGTGTGGTTTAGCATCATACAGGGGAGAGGTTACTAGCACATCACCCTGTAATGCTTTTGCCTCTTCTAGAAAAATCCAAAGGCACAGTAAGTCTGTCAGTGGACAAGGGAGTGGACAGTAGCACGTCTTTTTTTTTTTTCTTTTTCCTGCTGTCCAGAAGGCACAGCAGAGCTAGAAATAGGCTTATCATCAGTCGGAGAGCCCTCCCGAGTTGGAGGGGTTTTTTTACAGTGAGAAGCATGGGTCCAGGCAGGTAGTCCTTGGCACTTAACCACCAACACCGCTGTGAACAGGACTTGGAAAGGGCCTTTCCAGGATGGAGCCAAAGCAGTCTTTTGTTGATGGACTTTACGTAGACTCAGTCTCCTTGTTTCAATGAATGGCAGAGCTGCTAGGGTCTTTGGGTAGCACTTCTTTTATCTGTGAGAAAAGAAACCTAACACATTTCATTAATGCCTGGCAGTGTTTTGCAGATCTCATAGTTGCTTGGGCACATTCAGACCCCCCTTTTCTTAGCTGTGGGCAGTGTCCTTGGATGGGGCCAGCGTCTTATCTTTGGACTGAGCTTGCTAGCTATTTTTTCCAGTTAACTCATTCTGTTCTTTTTCCTTCTCCCCTTCTTGGCTTCTTTTAACCTACAAAGGAAACTTCCACTCTTCACTCATACACCTTTTTCCAACAATGATCACATACACATTGCCATTCTACAGTACAGTAGTCTTATTATTCAATGTATGCTATGTGCACCCTTCCAGTAAAATAACTTTATTACAGAGCTTTGGAGCAACAAACCAGGACAAGCACGCCCACTTTTGAGGAGTCCACTCGGTACAACCTCTGGTGTCCAATACCTTTCCTCCCTCCCCACCTTCTGGCTAGAAATCTGATGTAGCCAGAAGGATCCCATGGGCAATATGGGGAGTGGATTAACCTTCCAGGTCCTTGCTTCCAAAGACTGTTGGTATGCAAATTTTAACAATTTTTTTTCATTTAAAAAAATCTGACCAATGAAGTTTTTTTTTCTTACTTAAGCAAATGTATTAGACTTTAGTATATCACATTTTCCTGATTTATCCAAACACTTTGTATTCCAAGTTGAATAAAACAAGTATCTGCTTTTTGATTTAACCCTTCTATTTAATTTTGAACTAGACTGTCTTATGAAAATATTAAACCCAACAATTCTGGCCACAAGACAAACACCACAAGACAGGACATAGAACACAAAAATAATTCCTATTGTACCAGTAAATGCATGGTACATTGAACGCAGTTCAGCTGGCATCCGTTTTCTCTGATGATCTGAAAGACAAAAGAACAGAGGTCTACCCCTTCTGGGTAGTCAGTCATTGCTTAAAATATTTCCTTTATATACACATACTCTTGTTGATTTTAGGCAAAACAGAGGAATTACCCCATATTTCCTTGTATTTGTTTCATAGGCAGCCCAGGTTTCAGTGGCTTCTACCTTATTAGTTAGAAAATTGCATTAATACAGATGCTTTCTGGCTTGCTTCCAGATCCAAAGCTATCCATAACTTAAAGATTCTTACTTTTTTTTAAAAAAATGACACAATTAACTTTCCCAGATTTGATTGCCTTTTACTTCTAACTCCTGCTTTCAAACACCCAGTGATCTGAAAGAGACAACACAACCTAAATTGGTAGGTCTCTGCTACAATATACACTGCACGTGTTCTGGGGAAAATGCACATCCTATCCACAATTCAATTTCCACACACTAGCCACATCAATTTCTACATAAGGTGTAACTGTTTCTTTGGTGCTTACAAAATCTCCATGCACCCTTAGTAAAGTGACAGCTCGACCACACAGAGCCAGGGGCACTGTTCTCCTCTCTCTTTTTACCAGGTCTTTTATCTGCTATTTTGTTGCCCCAAAACAAATTCAAATCTTTTATTCTCCTGGCTTTGACTACCCTGCTGCAGCCACAACCTTTGGTCTTTAGTTAAAACATTTTAAATCTTGTAAAGCATTAAGTCACCTTAAGGATTAAATGCTAAATACCATCTTAAACAACACTAGTTTCCTGTGTCTGGCAAAAGTGTTCTCGTTTTTTTTTTCTTTTTTTCAACTTTCAACAATACCAATTCATCTCAAACTTATAAAACACAGATCCCACAAAAACCAATAATCTATTTGTCCCGGTGCCTGGTTTTCCAGTACCAGGCGCAAGGGAGTTAAGTAAGTCGGAATGTCAAAAGATCCGGATTCGAGCCAATCAGTGCCCAGGGCTGGCCAATCCTGGGTGCAAAGCTGCAACAAGCGTCTCTTCGACATTCTTTTCTGAACACCGGGTAAGGGCCATTTACTTAAAGATAGGTTTCAGAGTAGCAGCCGTGTTAGTCTGTATCCGCAAAAAGAAGAACAGGAGTACTTGTGGCATGCATGCATGCATGCATCCGAAGAAGTGGGCTGTAGTCCACGAAAGCTTATGCTCTAATAAATTTGTTAGTCTCTAAGGTGCCACAAGTACTTCTGTTCTTCTTTTTACTTAAAGATATAATTCAAAGGGCTATCCTTAGCGGGTTTTACCAGAGACCCACCCATCTGCCTGCTGACACTCTAACAGAGAATTACACAGAGAACAGAGGGAAGTATGGCCCAATAGGATCCTATTACAGGAATTTCTACTAATACTGACCGCTACAGGGGACGGGACAGAAGGATCCCAATTCGACCTCAGAGCTTCATCGCACGCGATGGCTTCGACTCTGAGGAATTACGAATGAGAGGCTCAGTTCCGTCCACACACCTAACGCCCAAATGTATAAGACAGAAATTCATTAACCAGAGTCGCCAGTAACTGTCACCAAAATATCGGGTCCACCTAACTGAGAGCCAATAACAGCCAGACAGGGATAAGGAAGAGTTGCTTTATCCTGCAGAAGAAAGGAGAGCCTTGCACCTTGGTACAAAGACTCTGTCTTACACACATTTTACCATTCCAATTATTATCCTGGGAATTTGAAATCCCCAATGCTTATAATTACTTACTCCTTTCCTTCCACTATGCCCTCAAAGTTTCCAATCTCTCTCTGTTGCCTGCCCGCTTGGGCCTGATCCTGCTTTTCTTGCTGAACCGTCCCTTCCATGGGCACTGGCTTGTTCCACTACCAATTTAGCTAGGAGGGTGGGCTTCTCAACTAGCCCCACCCTTCCTAGTCTCTTCTCTTAAACATTCTTACTCACAAGGCTACCCGAGTCCTCCCTCATGAGGCTTGCCACTTGCCCTGGGTGTAGGTTTGAGTTGCTGCCTGGTTCATGATCTATGCTCTTAATTGCTTAATTCTAGTTATCAAGTACACAACTCTTCCCTTTTCTCCAACTTCTCTATTGCCCAGTCCTGCTACAACTGGGGTAGATCCACCTGACACCCTTCTCAGTCAACCGGGGTGGAGAGAGGAATGCTAAATCCCTCTCCGGTTCTCAGACTTACTGCGGCTGAGAGTAGGCACACTTTCATACTCACACGTATGTCCAGACTGGCCACGTCTGTGTATAACGTTCAGAGAAGGTGCTGTGCAACCTCCAACTTGCTTCCTGTCTTGGGAGGGCAGTTCTTTTACACCCTGAGGTCTCCTGGGGCGTCTTTTCACTGATTCCAGTGCAGGCCAGCTACCTGTGGCTTCTTCAGCATCCCCAAACCACGCCGGCTCCAGGGTCGCAAAGGCAGACTGTTGGATCTCACTGGACAGTTAAGCTTTGCAAATGTAATCTCAGCACTGTAACTTGTATTGCCTTTGGTTTGACTATGTCTATATTTTTTCCACAGCCAGCTGGGGCCGAAAGCAGTTTTTCTTTGTACTTAGCCTGGTCTGCATTGATTCTTGACCTTGAACACTTATTAACTTTCTCTTTATCTCTGGACCAAGCTGAATTTCAAATTAACCTGTTCCTTTCCTCAATAGACAAATTGCTCCCATTGTGTGTCAGAGGCTTTTTGGTAATTAAAAGCTCCTCTGAGATGTATGATCTTATCTAGATTGAAGGTACCTTCTAGTGGGCATTGTTTAGATGAATTTTCACGCGTGTAATGATTCCAATTCTCTAAATACCTGCAGGTTTTAGGACCATAATGTATGTACATGAAATAACCTGGGGTAGGATGCCCTGTCCGCTCTAGCGGCACATAAACTAAGGATCTCTCCCTACAGGGTACTCACACAGGAGAGGCTAACGAGGATGGCCACGACCCTCCTACACCTCCCTTCAGCAAAGAGCGTCTGCTAGTCTCAGAGAGATGGCGCTGCTTATTCTCGTTGCATCCAGTGAGATGATCAGACTGTCAGTGGCTCACACAGAGAGGAAAAGGGAAGGGAAGATAGGTTCACACACCCCTAGACCCAGGTAGCTTCCTCGCCAGACGATGCCAGGCCAAGTTAGCCCACCGTGGGTCGGATCTCCTAAAAGATCCTCTAGTTACCGGGCTTGTGTTAGAGTAGTTCTGGTCACGAGCCAAAAGACTTCGCAGAGTACTCTGGGCGTCTTCCGGTAACTCTCAATTCACACTGGTGTACACACACACACAGACCCCAAGGCCTCTATTTCCAGGTACTATTCCCAAGTACCACGATGCATCTACACTATGAGGCGGTAACAACCCCTCTTGAGGTGGTAAACAACCCCTCAGCACCGGTGCATCCCCATGCATCTCTCATATGCATATATGGGGGCGGCCAAACTAACAGGTCCCCAGAACCACATACAACTACCTTATTGGGGGTGGCAAAACACTTCCCCAGAACCGCTCTGCATCTGACCTTGCTGCACAGTCAATAAGTTCGGATGGGGTGAGCCCAACAGGGACAGACGGCCCCACGGACAGTCCTCCTCCGACACCCCAATAGAGATTTCAAAAGGTCTCCTACCTCTATCGAAGGGGAATGATCCGTAGCAGCTGCCAGTACCTCTGCGGGCGTTGCCATCCCAGACGAGCCCCCAAATTGTCAGAGAATAACAGAGTTCTCACTTTTTGTTTGGGTACAGCAAATCAGATACTTCATTTTCTTTAACAATTGCGTAGAGGGAGAGAGCTAAACAGGTCTCTCAACAGGTAAACTATTACAGCAAGGATTTATACCTTTTGTTACAGACAATAATGAGCAACAGCTGCATTTTGTTTATACATAGGTCATTCTGATATCTTGTTTTGCTCACTAACGTAGACTCTTACTCTACATTCCATATTATCTACACAAGGTCACAACAACTTCTCATACAGTTCTTGCCCACTCGCCTCACACATTCCTCGCTTCTACAAATCTCACGTTATTAGGGTTACAGTTAGCCTAACTCTTGCTAACGAACTGTCATGCATTGCATCCCCTTCCTGTCATTTCTTTCTCAGCTTCCACACAATGATGTCACATTACTTGTGTATGAATATTTCTGTGACCCAAGATCACCCTGATTTTAAGAATTTAAAGATCAGTATTAAGAATGAAGCCCAAAACACAAAAACAATCTCAACAGACCATTCCTAAATTTTCAAAAGTGACTAGTGATTTCAGGTTCCAACATTTTGGGTGCCCAACTTGAGACACCAAAGAGGGCTCTGATCCTCAGGAATGTGGGTGCTCAGTACTTTCTGAAAAAACAGGCCCCCTTTGAGCTGGGCACCCAAAAGTTGAAGCACCCAAAATTACTAATCACTTTTGAAAATCTTGGTCTACTAATTTGAAGCTATATAGATTCCAGGAAGAGGAATGAAAAAGCAGTTCTAATCATTCAAAGAGAAAGTTTGCCTCGCGATAAGACCCTTTCCATTGAAAGGCATCAGTAATAATACTGCATAGCTTCTGGTTCTACTTTATCTTCTGTATTCTGCTGCAGCTATTCGACTTGGTACTTTGTTTTCAACTTTCTGATTTATAAGCCTTCTGTAAGGCTTCATATGTAAACTTCACTGCCCTTTAAAATTCTAGCTTATTTGAATATAGATTTTCAAGTGCCTAAGCCTAGCAACAGAAAAACATTGTTAACTTTGGCATTATCAATTCAAGACTACTTTTTTCCATGGTCAAGACACTCTTTTTTTCTGTGGAATAATCAGAATCTCCAATGATTTATGATAAGCTTCTGCATAACAGCAAGACATTGTAAGCCACTTCTTATTGTCTGAGGGCATAGGTGAAATCCCAGCTTCTCTCCACAAAGCTTCTGCCTTGTCAAGATTATTATCAAGAGCTTGGCAATTTTTATTTTGTTTATAGCCATTCTCCTTAAAGAGCACTTTACAAAGCCTAGGACTTGATGACCTCAAGGATCCTTCTAGCCCTACATTTCTATGATTCTATTTCGTTGGGGTACCTAAACAAAAAAATAATACACTCAAATCCTAATCCCATTCATATTAGTAGCAAAAATTCCACTGTCAGGATTAGGCACTCTTCTTAATTTTCCTATATTAAGATGCATGTATATAGTTTATAGCTGTGTACGTTGAGAGATTTTACCTTTTAGAATCTATGGGCCAAATTCAGAAGAGTCTAAACCAGTGCAATTTACACTTTCTTCTGATCCTCCTCAATGCATATGTTACACCAGGGTAGGCTCCCTCAATTTCGAGTCAGAGATTTAGGCCAGAAGGGACCACTGGATCATCTAGTCTGATTTCCTATATATCACGAGCCACCAACACTACCCAGCACATGCACACTAAACCCAACAACCAAACTATTATAGCTCAAAGGAGACTAAACTACTTGATTTCTTAGACTCGCACCCATTTACCAACATGTAACTTACACGCCTCCTCACTCCTCATTTTGGGTAAAACTTTCAAAAGCGTCTAAGTACTATTGACTTTCAAAGGGGCTTAGCTAAGCTCCCTAAGTCACTCAGAGCCAGATGTTCAAAAGTACTTAGGTGCCTAAAGATGCAGGTTGGTGCCTAGTGGGATTTTCAGAAGTACCTAGACACCTAATTCCCATTGATTTCTCACTGAATGATGCAAGGATTAGTAGCTGAAAGCAGTCCCAATGGGCAATGACATGGCCTGAAACATACTAAAGAAGTTGGGCTTCTCAGCTGTTCCAATGGTTCTTTAAGGATGGATTGCTTCACTTAACCCAGAATTTCAAATTCTGAACATTGAAATCTTCATGAATCTGCCACGGCTGGAGAAAAAATAGAATAAATACGGGGGCTTCATGATCTTCAGAGGCAAAATTGGATTTGGGCTGATGGTTGGACAATGGTTTGATCTCTCAGTTGCCTCTTCCTGTTTCATTTTCCTCTGATATTTTTTGTCTAGACTGGGATGCTATTAAGAATGCAGAGAGGATGGAGTGGATCAAGTGAGCTTACTAATCAGTTAAAATCTATAGAATCTCAAAGCCTGTACTACTGTCCCATTATGCAATATGACGGCTGTATCTTATAATTCTCTAGTGCAAGTGGACATCTAAATCTTCATCCTGTAATGCAGTAACTAAGAGATAATTGTTTTATTCTCTGAGCCTTCAAATAGGGAAAATTTGGTTCATTAGAGTTTGTCAAATAGAAACTCTAGATAGAATTTTTCTCCTCCCACCCCCAACATTAGATTCTGTCATTAATCTTTTCACAATTGGGGTTAAAACTCAGTTAAGATATTTTGGGTCTGATTCTTGTCCCATTGACATCAGTGAAAATGTTGACGTATTTCAAGGGGAATAAACCGAAACCCTTTTTGAGTATGAGATGTCTACCATGAAAGCCTGGGTCTATAGATTGGGGCTCATGGGGCTCACACTACGGTGCTAAAAAACAGTTGTATAGATGTTCAGGCTTGGGCTGGAGCTCAGGCTCTGAAGCTCAGGGAAGTCAGAGCCCAAGCTGCAACATTCACACAGCTGTTTTTAGTGTGATAGCATAAGCCCTGTGAGCCCCAGGCTGTCTACACAGACTCAGACTCACTGCAGTGGGTTTTAAAAGTCAGCGTAGACAAACCCTTAGTTTCCTACTGGGCAGATCATGACATTGGATATTTTAAGGGATTCTCTAGTATTTATTATTATGCTGCATGTTTCATCTTTTTATTTTAAATAACATAGGTCAATGAAAAATAACTAAAAAAAACACAAAACCATCATCTGGCAGCAGAGAAAACCAGGGTTTACTTCCCTAGTTCAACTTCCTGATGCACCTACCAATAACACCGTTTCACCTTCAAATCTTAATATAATGCTTTGCCAGGTTTCTAGATATATAGTACATTCATCCATTGGCAGCAAAGATGAGATTCCTTAATAATAGAAAAATGATCAGGAAAGGTTTCTGAATGCGAGGATTCTAACTGGCCCCAGCATTACTGAATCTCTGCATTTCTCTGCTGTCAGAGAAGCAGGGTTGTGAAGGAAGCTGCTATCGGTTGGACTTCTGCCTCATTCATTGCAGAGGTTGAAAGGTGTGTACTATTGTGGAGACAGCAGGCCTACGCCCACCCATAGCTAAAGATCCCGCCACTCAACTGAGTGGGAGAGGTCACTGAAGCCAGGCCACAAGTAACTACTGGGGACAACAAATGAAAAAACAAGGATGGGAGTGAAGTTCAAAGGGTAAAATTTAGGGAAATGAAAGAGGACATTGAGCAAAGGGCTCCGGCTGTGCCCACTGCTCCTCAAAGGCATCTAAGGAGTTAGAAGACACCATCCAGAGAAACTCTACTTGGATGCATGACTTAACAAGGGACCAGAGATAGGTCCCACAGTCGCAGAGCACCCCCTGTCCAGCTTCCTCCTCCTGATGTGATGGGTGGCCATCTTGGCCAGTGCCAGGAGGAGGTTGATGAGGACTCACAGCTTTGCTGCTGGTTGTATCAAAGGCAGCAGGAGAAGGCATGAGCCAACACACTCCATGCCAGACTACCTGTAGTATAAAGGAACTTCTGCAGGGTTGGAGGAGGAAGGCATGGATCTGGCTGTGGATATGGACCAGGTTCTGTCTGCCCTCCCCTAGGGGTAGGCTCAGGACACCCACAGAGACCTAGTGCAGCCCTCCAGGATCTTTTTCTTGAGGCTGGTCAGGCTTCCTGGGGGGTGGGCTAAAGTGTTGAACTGATGCCAGAGCATGGACAGGACTAGTTGGTTGAGCACCAGCACCCTTCTCTAAAGGAAAAAGTACCAAAGCTGCCCCATCCACCTCCACAACTGGTCAGAAACCCTAGCCTCTAGATTGCTCCAGTTCTCAAGAGAGGAGATATTGGTGGTAGAAATGCACATGCCCAGATAAAGGAGCAGATCTGTACCCCACCAGATGGCACAGAATGTGAGTGGGAGGGAACCCACATGCCACCCGTCCCCAATCATCAGACCAGAGCTCTTGACCCAGTTGATCTGTGAGAAGCCACCAAACAGAGCTTGACAAGCCGCCACTCCTGCCTGGTCTCCCAAGTACTGGGCTATGAGGAACACATCATTGGCACTGACAGGACCATCCACAAGTCCAGATCATGAAGGACCAACCTCATCATCCTCTTGTGGAGGAGAAGAGGAAGGGCTAGATAGTGATGGGATAGAGCTGGCCGAACTGGGGGCAGTCTTCACTGAAAGTGACAGGTGTGGTCAAGGCCCAGTTGAGCTTGATCAGACACTCTGCAGAGGCATACAGAATCTGCAGAAACCCCACAAAATGTAGCCTGAAGCTGAATGCCACAGAGTGCTCATGAAATACCTGTAATCCATCCTATCAAACATCTTCACCTGATCCAGGGACAGGTGGGCAAGTGACAGACCCATCCTACACACTAGATTGAATAGATCCTGGACCAGATAGAGGTTGTCAAAGATGGTCTGACCCTGGACAATGACCTATGATATTTCAAATAAAAAGATGAAACATGCAGCATAATAATAAATATTATTATGTCCAAACAACTTTAATAATAGGCAGCGCCACCAGCCTCACTTATGACATATATGACTGAGTTCCCCATGCGGTAATTTTGTTCTTCGGTCTACTTCTATCTTATTTTATCTAAATTCTTATAATAGAACCCATCAACATAACATCTGTAAGTTTTCCCCATATGGGATCCAACTCTCCTCTCACATCAGTTTTTCATAGGAGTAACTGAACTGAAGTATGTGGAGTTTCTCCTGATTGAACTATCATAAATGAGAGGAGAATTAGACCCTTAGATTATTGGAGTGTAATCCTCACATGATTTAACTAAGCAGACTCCTGCATGTCTATTCTATTCCGCCAAAGGACTTTCATGTTCCATCTTGTAATTGTAAAGTATTTATCTCTGCTGCAGTAAAAGCTATTTGATATAATGTTATATTTGTCAGTTTCAACTTTTATTGTTTAAAGCATCACATAACTTGATTAATTTTAATCTGGGCTTTTTTATTTTATTACAAATAGGATGAGAGTTTGCTTTCAATATTTACAAAGAAACCATTGGCAGCATTTAGGAACAAGTATTAAATAAATTATGGCGTGGTTACCATCTTTATAACATGAACCCTACCCATAGATTTGAATTTAGCTGTCCCCATTTCACTGATCCTTCAGAAAATTTTGGAATTGTCTAGTCTTCAAATATCTGTGGCCTAATTTTTCAATCCTTTATTTATACTGGCTCCTAAGTAGTTCATTTTTTTTAAGTCAAGTACACTGCGAGTGCATAATGTTTTCCATAATCTCAGTGTCAACATTTGTGGTTACATTAATTTACAGTGAATACAAATCACGTGTAGGCATAATACCTCATACTGAGCTGTAGCGGGCATGCTTCTCTGGCTCCGATTAATGTTGTGGCAGCTCAGTTCCTATCTTCCACTCCCCCAGAATTTGCAGCTTTTATTTTATTATCAAATAAAGGCTCTTTTTGGTTTCCTTCTGTGTGGTCTCCACAAGTTGATTCTAGAAAAACATCCAAATAGAAACGCTAGATCTGAACACCTCCAAACTCTGAATCCTTATTTATCTCAGGTGTTAAAGCTATCTCTATTACATCTACCAGTACCAGAATACCTAATGTTAGTTTTGGCTTCAAGATTCAAAAGCAACGAATCACACAAGCGCATTTGGGGGGTTTGTTTTGGTCCTGGTGGGGTTTGCCAGCAGCTTGTACCAGACCGTGCCTTTCCCTTGTGTTGCGCGCAGGTGTAGGGCAGACAGCATTGGGCCAACTACTGTATCTTGAAGATGCTTCCAACTGGATTGTGGGCCTGAAGGCAGAAGAAAGACTGACTTGACAATTCTGAAGTTGACACCTCTCTGGAAAGCCCAAGAGCCAGGGGTGGAACTTATGGGCCATTTCCCAAAAGACAGCAACAATAAGTGGAAGCTGCTGGGGAACCGGGAGTGGATGAAGTAAGGGGCCAAGTAAGTGTGGAGATAGGGAGATAGGAAACTTGCCACTTCATTTCTGATGCCAGATCAAGCATTGGACTGGGGACTGCTGACAATACCAAGATAGAAGTCCAAACCTCAAATTTTAACTGGGACAGCATCCAAAGCTGGTATGGACAGCACATATCTAGCTAATGTTTCATTTCCTGCCTTTCCTTGAATGTTCGAGAAGTTGAATTTTTCTCTCCACCCTCCAAAAATTGTTGCTAGAGAATGGTTTGATCTGAAACTTGGATCCATCAGGCTGAGATGTCTCCTTTCCTAAGAAGGTGTGGGATTAATCTGGATGCATTTATCCTTCTGTATCCGCTATATAGAGATATTCCATGATAGAAAGAGAAACTTCTTCCTTGGACATCTGCTCAGTTTGCAGTGACAGGTGAGATAAAAATTGAAGGAGGCACAAAGACAGTGGTGGGCCACCTGGGTAATCTGCTGGTGGGCCGAGAGATAGTTTGTTTATATTGACCGTCTGCAGGCATGGCCACCCACACGTCCCAGTGGCTGTGGTTCACTGTTCCCAGCCAATGGTAGCTGCAGAAAGGGGCGGACAGCACGTCCCTGTGGCCTGCGCCACTTCCCACAGCTCCCATTGGCCAGGAACAGCGAACTGCGGCCACTGGGAGCTGCAGGTGGCTGTGCCTGTGGACTGTCTTGACAAAGAGATCACAAACAGGACAGAAGCTTCTCAGTCATTAGGAAAGTTCCGTAACAAAGTCCTGAAATCCCACAACATAACCCTCTAAACAAAAATAAAACTTTATAATTCTTTTGTGCTCACATCTCTCCTCTATAGCTGTGAGACCTGGACACCATACAAATGGCATATCAAACAGCTAGAGGCCTTCCATATGTGGTCTCTGCGTGCCATTATGGGGATCCGCTGGCAGGACAAAATTACCAGCCTGGTGGTTCTCCAAAAGTCAAATGCCACAAGCATCGAGGCCGTGCTGATAAAAGCCCAACTATGCTGGGTTGGAGACATCATTAGGATGCCTGAATATTGACTCCCCAGAAAAATTTTCTATGGAGAATTGGCACAAGGACACCAGAATCAAGGTCGTCCCAGAAAGCGCCACAAGGACAGCATCAAAAATAGCATACACTTTGGTGCAATAAAACTGAATGGTCTTGAGAAGGCTGTGTTAAATAGATCAGCATGGCAACACACAACACTCAGAGCTTTCCAAGCCTTTGAAGAGGACAGAAATAACTGATTGTTAGCTGCAAGGAAAAAGCGTTATATTATTGCAATAGCTACCAAGACGCTCACCAATGACTTTGTCCAATCTGCTCATGAGGATGTGTGTCACGTTTTGGACTTCAGAGTCATTCAAGAATCCACAAAAAGAGAGAGCATGAAAATGTCATCGTTGAATGACCAGACTACACACAAGCAGACTGCGGTCTACAGCTTTCACTTGGAAAAGTCTTTCCCCTCTGCTGACAATTACTGGGCTACTTAGGTGTGGGATTCAGAGTAGCAGCTGTGTTAGTCTGTATCCGCAAAAAGAACATGAGTACTTGTGGCACCTTAGAGACTAACAAATTTATTAGAGCATAAGCTTTCGTGGACCACAGCCCACTTCCTCGGATGCATATAGGCATGTAGGTAAGTGTAGCGGTCAGTAGGTTTCTAGTATAGGGTGGTATTTATGTGACCATCGCTTATTAGCACAGTAGTGTCCAGGAAATGGACCGTACCCGCATGGCCCCACAATATGCCAATATTTTTATGGCTGATTTAGAACAACGCTTCCTTAGCTCTCGTCCCCTAACGCCCCTACTCTACTTGCGCTACATTGATGACATCTTCATCATCTGGACCCATGGAAAAGAAGCCCTTGAGGAATTTCACCATGATTTCAATAATTTCCATCCCACCATCAACCTCAGCCTAGATCAATCCACACAAGCGATCCATTTCCTGGACACTACTGTGCTAATAAGCGATGGTCACATAAATACCACCCTATACTGGAAACCTACTGACCGCTACACTTACCTACATGCCTCCAGCTTCCATCCAGGACACACCACACGATCCATTGTCTATAGCCAAGCTCTAAGATATAACCGCATTTGCTCCAATCCCTCAGATAGAGACAAGCACCTACAAGATCTCTATCAAGCATTCTTAAAACTACAATACCCACCTGCTGAAGTGAAAAAACAGATTGACAGAGCCAGACGAGTACCCAGAAGTCACTTCCTACAAGACAGGCCCAACAAAGAAAATAACAGAACACCACTAGCTGTCACCTTCAGCCCCCAACTAAAACCTCTACAGCGCATCATCAGAGATCTACAACCTATCCTGTAAGATGATCCTTTACTCTCACAGATCTTGGGAGACAGACCTGTCCTCGCTTACAGACAACCCCCCAACCTAAAGCAAATACTCACCAGCAACCACACATCACTGAACAAAACCACTGACCCAGAAACCTATCCTTGTAACAAAGCCCAATGCCAACTCTGTCCACATATCTATTCAAGTGACATCATAGATTCATAGATTCTAGGACTGGAAGGGACCTCGAGAGGTCATCGAGTCCAGTCCCCTGCCCGCATGGCAGGACCAAATCCCATCTAGACCATCCCTGATAAACATTTATCTAACCTACTCTTAAATATCTCCAGAGATGGAGATTCCACAACCTCCCTAGGCAATTTATTCCAGTGTTTAACCACCCTGACAGTTAGGAACTTTTTCCTAATGTCCAACCTAGACCTCCCTTGCTGCAGTTTAAACCCATTGCTTCTGGTTCTATCCTTAGAGGCTAAGGTGAACAAGTTTTCTCCCTCCTCCTTATGACACCCTTTTAAATACCTGAAAACTGCTATCATGTCCCCTCTCAGTCTTCTCTTTTCCAAACTAAACAAACCCAATTCTTTCAGCCTTCCTTCATAGGTCATGTTCTCAAGACCTTTAATCATTCTTGTTGCTCTTCTCTGGACCCTCTCCAATTTCTCCACATCTTTCTTGAAATGCGGTGCCCAGAACTGGACACAATACTCCAGCTGAGGCCTAACCAGAGCAGAGTAGAGCGGAAGAATGACTTCTCATGTCTTGCTCACAACACACCTGTTAATACATCCCAGAATCACGTTTGCTTTTTTTGCAACAGCATCACACTGTTGACTCATATTTAGCTTGTGGTCCACTATAACCCCTAGATCCCTTTCTGCCGTACTCCTTCCTAGACAGTCTCTTCCCATTCTGTATGTGTGAAACTGATTTTTCCTTCCTAAGTGGAGCACTTTGCATTTGTCTTTGTTAAACTTCATCCTGTTTACCTCAGCCCACTTCTCCAATTTGTCCAGATCATTTTGAATTATGACCCTGTCCTCCAAAGCAGTTGCAATCCCTCCCAGTTTGGTATCATCCGCAAACTTAATAAGCGTACTTTCTATGCCAATATCTAAGTCGTTGATGAAGATATTGAACAGCGCCGGTCCCAAAACAGACCCCTGCGGTACCCCACTCGTTATGCCTTTCCAGCAGGATTGGGAACCATTAATAACAACTGAGTACGGTTATCCAGCCAGTTATGCACCCATCTAAATTGTATTTGCCTAGTTTATCGATAAGAATATCATGCGAGACTGTATCAAATGCCTTACTAAAGTCTAGGTATACCACATCCACAGCTTCACCCTTATCCACAAGGCTCGTTATCCTATCAAAGAAAGCTATCAGATTGGTTTGACATGATTTGTTCTTCACAAATCCATGCTGGCTGTTCCCTATCACCTTACCACCTTCCAAGTGTTTGCAGATGATTTCCTTAATTACTTGCTCCATTATCTTCCCTGGCACAGAAGTTAAACTAACTGGTCTGTAGTTTCCTGGGTTGTTTTTATTTCCCTTTTTATAGATGGGCACTATATTTGCCCTTTTCCAGTCTTCTGGAATCTCTCCCGTCTCCCATGATTTTCCAAAGATAATAGCTAGAGGCTCAGATACCTCCTCTATTAGCTCCTTGAGTATTCTAGGATGCATTTCATCAGGCCCTGGTGACTTGCAGGCATCTAACTTTTCTAAGTGATTTTTAACTTGTTCTTTTTTTATTTTATCTGCTAAGCCTAGCCCCTTCCCATTAGCATTCACTATGTTAGGCATTCCTTCAGACTTCTCGGTGAAGACCGAAACAAAGAAGTCATTAAGCATCTCCGCCATTTCCACGTTTCCTGTTACTGTTTCTCCCTCTTCACTAAGCAGTGGGCCTACCCTGTCTTTGGTCTTCCTCTTGCTTCTAATGTATTGATAAAAAGTCTTCTTGTTTCCCTTTATTCCCATAGCTAGTTTGAGCTCATTTTGTGCCTTTGCCTTTCTAATCTTGCCCCTGCATTCCTGTGTTGTTTGCCTATATTCATCCTTTGTAATCTGTCCCAGTTTCCATTTTTTATATGACTCCTTTTTATTTTTTAGATCATGCAAGATCTCATGGTTAAGCCAAGGTGGTCTTTTGCCACATTTTCTATCTTTCCTAACCAGCGGAATAGCTTGCTTTTGGGCCCTTAATAGTGTCCCTTTGAAAAACTGCCAACTCTCCTCAGTTGTTTTTCCCCTCAGTCTTGATTCCCATGGGACCTTACCTATCAGCTCTCTGAGCTTCCCATAATCTGCCTTCCTGAAATCCATTGTCTCTATTTTGCTGTTCTCCCTTCTACCCTTCCTTAGAATTGCAAACTCTAGGATTTCATGATCACTTTCACCCAGGCTGTCTTCTACTTTCAAATTCTCAACGAGTTCCTCCCTATTTGTTAAAATCAAGTCTAGAACAGCTCCCCCCCAGTAGCTTTTTCAACCTTCTGAAATAAAAAGTTGTCCCCAATGCAGTCCAAGAATTTGTTGGATAGTCTGTGCCCCGCTGTGTTATTTTCCCAACATATATCCGGATAGTTGAAGTCCCCCATCACCACCAAATCTTGGGCTTTGGATGATTTTGTTAGTTGCTTAAAAAAAGCCTCATCCACCTCTTCCACCTGGTTCAGTGGCCTGTAGTAGACTCCTAGCATGACATCTCCCTTGTTTTTTACCCCTTTTAGCCTAACCCAGAGACTCTCAACACTTCCGTCTCCTATGTCCATCTCTACCTCAGTCCAAGTGTGTACATTTTTAATATATAAGGCAACACCTCCTCCCTTTTTCCCCAGTCTATCCTTCCTGAGCAAGCTGTACCCATCCACACCAACATTCCAATCATGTGTATTATCCCACCAAGTTTCAGTGATGCCAACAATGTCATAGTGTATTTATTTATTAGCACTTCCAGTTCTTCCTGCTTATTGCCCATACTTCTCGCATTTGTATATAGGCATCTAAGATACTGGTTTGATCTTTCCTCCCAGTTTTGTCCTGACCCTCCTTTCTCTCTGACAATATAGCCCACACTCCCTCTCGTTTCCGACCCATCTCCCCGGTCTCCATGTTCCCCACTTACCTGTGGGCTTTGCTCACCTGTCCCCATCATCATAGGACCTAATCACATCAGCCATACCATCAGGGGCTCGTTCACCTGCACATCTACCAATGTGATATATGCCATCATGTGCCAGCAATGCCCCTCTGCCATGTACATTGGCCAAACCGGACAGTCTCTCCGCAAAAGAATTAATGGACACAAATCTGACATCAGGAATCATAATACTCAAAAACCAGTGGGAGAACACTTTAACCTGTCTGGTCATTCAATGTCAGACCTGCGGGTGGCTATCTTACAACAGAAAAACTTCAAAAACAGACTCCAACGAGAGACTGCTGAGCTGGAATTGATATGCAAACTAGACACAATCAACTCAGGATTGAGTAAGGACTGGGAATGGCTGAGCCATTACAAACGTTGAATCTATCCCCCCTTTTAAGTATTCTCACATTTCTTATCAAACTGTCTGTACTGGGCTATCTTGATTATCACTTCAAAAGTTTTTTTTCCTCTTACTTAATTGGCCTCTCAGAGTTGGTAAGGCAACTCCCACCTGTTTATGCTCTCTGTATATGTGTATATATATCTCCTCAATATTTATTCCACTCTATATGCATCCGAGGAAGTGGGCTGTGGTCCACGAAAGCTTATGCGCTAATAAATTTGTTAGTCTCTAAGATGCCACAAGTACTCCTGTTCTTTTTTTAGGTGTGGGAGTGCTTCTTGGTACATACTCACACACAGCCCCTAGAGGGTGTGGCTCATCCCAGAAGGGCAGACCCAATTCTGAAATGGCATTTAATACTCGCTATAGAAATTGCAAGATTTATTTGGACACTGCAACTAACAACTCCAGCATACGCTAGGGTTGCCAATTTTACTTGGATGTATTCCTGGAAGTTTCATAACATGACATAATCTTTAATTAAAGATTAATTCCTGGAAATTCAGGACAAAACTGGAGGGTTTCCAAACCTAGCATGCACAGGCAGGCCTGAACTTCCTTCAAACACCTCCCATCAGAAATATTTGTCCAAACAAAACAACTTCACGCTAAGATACAGCACCATCTACTGGTGGAGTTGCTGTCTGCACTGACCATACAGAAGTTCAGCGATGTGTCTGGACCCTGCTTTGACCAGAAAACAAAACTGGTTTTGTATGCAACATCATCAGCAGGAGAGGAACTGCCTCTGTCCCCTCCTCTGGTAATAAACAGATGTGGTTCTGCTTTTACCAAGCTCATGCTTGTGTCATTATTCTGAGTACTCTGACTGCTTATAGGTGCAAATGCATGAAAAAGGAGATCATGAAATTGTACGACATCATCTTTGTGCAGTGCCCAGAACAATGGGGCCTTGGCTGCTAGGTGGGGCCATAATAAATAGCTCAAAATCATTATTATTCAATAAAGCTAAGTGTTTATAAATTGAACCCAGTAAGTGATGGGCTCCGAAGATGATGGTCTTCTTCATATAATAGTAGACTACAACCAGGCACTTACAAAACAGCTGTCACATATTTCAGGTACATGCTGTTATGTATATATTAGCTGAGCACTGAAATTAGTTGTATCATTTCTGCTTCTCCAGCTCATACTATAACGGTAAATCCTTCACATGGCTCAATGCTTCTAACCCCTAGACTTGTAATTCACCCTTAAGTGACAGACTCAGTGTTAATGTGGTATGCAAACCAAAACATTCAAGTTTATTGAGCAATGACAGTAATAAAAAAAATCCCATGAAACTACAAGTTACAAAATGGAATTATTTCCTTTTCTTACATTTATCTGTGCATACCCCAAATTTATAATATCCTTCTCGCATCACCACAGTAAAATATAAAAATAACTCAATATTCATTTAGAGAGCTCATGCAGCTCTCTTCCTCTTGCTGGTATTCATAAGAACATAAAAACGGCCATACTGAGTCAGACCAAAAGTCCATCTAGCCCAGTATCCTGTCTGCCGACAGTGGCCAATGCCAGAGGGAGTGAACCTAACAGGTAATGATTAAGTGATCTCTGTCCTGCCATCCATCTCCACCCTCTGACAGGCTAGGGACACCATTCCTTACCCATGGCTAATAGCCATTAATGGATTTAACCTCCATGAATTTATCCAGTTCTCTTTTAAATGCTGTTATAGTCCTAGGCTTCACAACCTCCTCAGGCAAGGAGTTCCACAAGTTTACTGTGTGTTGTGTGAAGAAGAACTTCCTTTTATTTGTTTTAAACCTGCTGCCCATTAATTTCATTTGGTGGCCCCTAGTTCTTGTATTATGGGAATAAGTAAATAACTTTTCTTTATCTACTTTCTCCACATCACTCATGATTTTATATACCTCTATCATATCCCCCCTTAGTCTCCTTTTCCAAGCTGAAAAGTCCTAGCCTCTTTAATCTCTCCTCATATCGGACCCGTTCCAAACCCCTAATCATTTTAGTTGCCTTTCTCTGAACCTTTTCTAGTGCCAGTATATCCTTTTTGAGATGAGGAGATCATCAGCACGCAGTATTCAAGATGTGGGCATACCATCAATTTACATAAGGGCAATAATATATTCTCTGTCTTAGTCTCTATCCCCTTTTTAATGATTCCTAACATCCTGTTTGCTTTTTTGACTGCTCCTGCACACTGTGTGGACATCTTCAGAGAACTATCCACGATGACTCCAAGATCTTTTTCCTGATTCGTTGTAGCTAAATTAGCCCCCCTCATACTGTATGTATAGTTGAGGCTATTTTTTCCAATGTACATTACTTTACACATTTATCCACATTACATTTCATTTGCCATTTTGTTGCCCAATCACTTAGTTTTGTGAAATCTTTTTGAAGTTCTTCACAGTCTACTTTGGTCTTAACTATCTTGAGCAGTTTAGTATTGTCTGAAAACTTTGCCACCTCACTTTTTACCCCTTTCTCCAGATCATTTATGAATAAGTTGAATAGGATTGGTCCTAGGACTGACCCTTGGGGAACACCACTAGTTACCCCTCTCCATTCTGAGAATTTACCATTTATTCCTACCCTTTGTTCCCTGTCTTTTAACCAGTTCTCAATCCATGAAAGGACCTCCCCTTTTATCCCATGACAACTTAATGTATGTAAGAGCCTTTGGTGAGGGACCTTGTCAAAGGCTTGCTGGAAATCTAAGTACACTATGTCCACTAGATCCCCCTTGTCCACATGTTTGTTGACCCCTTGAAGAATTCTAATAGATTAGTAAGACATGATTTCCCTTTACAGAAACCATGTTGACTTTTGCCCAACAATTTACGTTCTTCTATGTGTCTGACAATTTTATTTTTTACTATTGTTTCAACTAATTTGCCAGTATTGACGTTAGACTTACTGGTCTGTAATTGACAGGATCACCTCTAGAGCCCTTTTTAAATATTGGCATCACATTAAATCTGCTTCTGTACCCAAGACTGGAAGATAGCTAAAGGACAGGTTACAAACCTTAGTTAATAGTTCCGCAACTTCACATTTGAGTTCTTTCAGAACTCTTGGGTGAATGCCATCTGGTCCCGGTGACTTGTTAATGTTAAGTTTATCAATTAATTCCAAAACCTCCTCTAGTGACACTTCAATCTGTGACAGTTCCTCAGATTTGTCACCTACAAAAGCCGGCTCAGGTTTGGGAATCTCCCTAACATCCTCAGCCGTGAAGACTGAAGCAAAGAATTTATTTAGTTTCTCCGCAATGACTTTATTGTCTTTAAGCGCTCCTTTTGTATCTCGATCATCCAGGGGCCCCAATGATTGTTTAGCAGGCTTCCTGCTTCTGATGTAGTTAAAAAACATTTTATTACTACCTTTGGAGTTTTTGGCTAGCCATTCTTCAAACTCCTCTTTGGCTTTTCTTATTACATTTTTACACTTAATTTGGTAGTGTTTATGCTCCTTTCTATGTACCTCACTAGGATTTGACTTCCACTTTTTAAAAGATGCCTTTTTATCTCTCACTGCTTCTTTTACATGGTTAAGCCACAGTGGCTCTTTTTTAGTTCTTTTACTGTGTTTCTTAATTTGGGATATATATTTAAGTTGGGCCTCTAGTATGGTGTCTTTAAAAAGCGTCCATGCAGTTTGCAGGGATTTCACTTTAGCCACTGTACTTTCTGTTTAGCTAACCCCCTCATTTTTACATAGTTCCCCTTTTTGAAATTAAATGCCACAGTGTTGGGCTGTTGAGATGTTCTTCCCACCACAGGGATGTTAAATGTTATTATATTATGGTCACTATTTCCAAGCGGTCCTGTTACACTTACCTTTTGGACCAGATCCTGCGCTCCACTCAGGACTAAATCGAGTGTTGCCTCTCCCCTTGTGGGTTCCTGTACCGGCTGCTCCAAGAAGCAGTCATTTAAAGTATCGAGAAATTTTGTCTCTGCATTTCTTCCTGAGGTGACGTGTTCCCAGTCAATATGGAGATAATTGAAATCCCCCATTATTAAGTTTTTAATTTTGATAGCCTCTCTAATTTCCCTTAGCATTTCATTATCACTGTCCTGGTCAGGTGGTCTATAATAGATCCCTAATGTTATATTCTTATTAGAGCATGAAATTAAACAGAGATTTTATGGAACATGTGGATTCACTTAAGATTTTTACTTCATTTGATTCTACATTTTCTTTCACATATAGTGCCACTCCCCTCCTCCCCCGCATGACCTGTTCTGTCCTTCCGATATATTTTGTACCCCGGAATGATTGTGTCCCATTGATTGTCCTCAATCCACCAGGTTTCTGTGATGCCTATTATATCAATATCCTCCTTTATCATGCGGCACTCTAGTTCACCCATCTTATTATTTAGACTTCTAGCATTTGTATACAAGCACTTTAAAAACTTGTCACTGTTTATCTGTCTGCCCTTTTCTGATGTGTCAGATTCTTTATGTGATCTGGCCCTTACATTATCCTTTTCCCTCCTCTGCTCCTGACTATAACCTAGAGAATCTCTATCAATAGACTCTCCTCTAAGAGAAGTTTCTGTCTGATCCACATGCTCCTCTGCAGCAGTCGGCTTTCCCCCATCTCCTAGTTTAAAAATCGCTCTGCAACCTTTTTAATGTTAAGTGCCAGCAGTCTGATTCCACTTTGGTTTAGGTGGAGTCCATTTCTCCTGTATAGGCTCCCTCCCATCCCAAAAGTTTCCCCAGTTCCTAATGAATCTAAACCCCTCCTCTCTACACCATCATATCATCCACACATTGAGACTCTGAAGCTCTGCCTGCCTACCTGGCCCTGCGTGTGGAACTAGGAGCATTTCTGAGAATGCCAACATAGAGGTCCTGGATTTCAGTCTCTTCCCTAGCAGCCTAAATTTGGCCTCCAGGATGTCTCTCCTACCCTTCCCTATGTCATTGGTACTGGTAGAAGAAGCCGAGGTTTTATATTTATTTTTTGGCCAGTGATAGAGATGGATGTCCGCTGAATTCAAATTCATATCCACATTTCCCAAAAGTTCAAGGATGTTTGGCTCCAGAAGGCCAGAACCTCAACTAATGTAAATTGGCCTAGCTTTATTGATTTCATGTAGCTACATCAGTTACAGTAGCCAAGGTTCAAGACAGGTGTTTTGATTTGTGATAGTTTTAAATGAAGAGTATATAACATTTCCTTTAGGCTGGATGAAAGCATGAAAGTGTAGAAGTCTTGTGGCAAAAAGCCAAAAGGAAATAATTTCTCCAATATGTTATTCTAAGGGAATTCTCATTCTGAAAATGAAGGCTTATTCCATGTCTCACACTTGCAGAATGTGTAATTCCAGTGTGCCTGTAGAAAGAGCTCTTGGAACTCAAGCGTGGTTTTTCTTTTATTATAGAACCACAACATACCATAGATATTGCCTCCCACACTCCCAGAAAGCATTGACTTACAGGCAAAACTTCTCCCTCTTCTGAAAATATATTTCATCTAGATTCTCCACTACCAGCCTCCTCTCCTCTGCTGTTTACTCCTGCTTTGGTGCCTAACCACATACTCCTATGTTTAAGAATGTCTACAATGTAACATGCAAATATAATGGACCAAATTCTATCCTCAGAAATATATATGCAACTCCTATTATATATATGCAACTCCCATTGTCAGAAACAATGGGCTTTAATTCCCTTATCTGAACCTGGGGCTAACCATATCAGCCCTCGGACCAGTTAATAAACTCAGCCACACTGCGGCAAGATCACCTAATTCAATGGTCTCCAAACTTTTTATGCACAAAATCACATTTTGAATTTATGTGCAACCCAGGATCTTCCCCAAGTCCCCGCCCCTTCCCCAAAGCCATGCCTTGCTAACTCCATCCCCCATTTGTCCTTCGCTCACTCTCCCCCACCCTCACTCATTTTCACCAGGCTGGGGCAGGGGGGTGGGATTCGGGAGAAGGTATGGACTCTGGGTTGGAGCCGAGGAGTTCAGAGTGTGGGAGGGGGCTCCGGGCTGATCCTGGGGTAGGGGGTTGGGGTGTAGAAGGGGGTGAGGGGTGCAGGCTCTTGGAGATTGTTTGGGTGCAGGAGGGGGCTCTGGGCTGGGGAAGAGTGTTGGGGTGCAGGAGGGGGTACGGGGTGCTGGCTCCTGGAGGGGGCTCCCACTGGGCAGCACTTACCTCAGGCCGCTCCTGGTCGGCAGCGCAGCGGGGCTAAGGCAGGCTCCCTGCCTGTTCTGGCCCCACACCGCTCCCGGAAGGGGCCAACTGTGGCCGCTGGGGGTGGGGGGGAGGAGGAGCACGCCACTTCACGCGCTGCCCCTCTGCCCCCACAGCTCCCATTGGCCACAGTTGCCCATTCCTGGCCAATGGGAACTACGAGGGCAGTTCTTGCAGGCAGGAGCAGCCCACCGAGGGACACCCCTACACACCTCTCCCCCAGGGGCATGGGGGTGTGCTGGCCGCTTTTGGGAGAGGTGTGGGGCTGGGGCAGGTAGGAAGCCTGCCTTAGTGGCAGCCTCACTGCACTGCCAGACTTTTAGCAGCTGGAGATCGCGATCGACTGGGAGAGTCTCCGGGATCGACCAGTCGATCGCGATCAACCAATTGGTCACCACTGATCTCATTGGCCAGCCCACCCAGTTGATTGCAAGGAGCCTACAGGTCTGCATTTAAGCTCAGCAGCAGTGGCAGGTTGCTGGGTGAGCAACACTTACTCCTGAGGCTGTGATGTCAGCCTTGTTCCCAGCCTTGCCCCTGTCTGGTTCCAGGCTGCTTCAGCTCTGCACCCTTGTCCAGTTCCTGACTCCAGTTCTGACCCTTGGCTTGTTTCCTGGTTCCTGACTGCTTTGCTCTGACTTCCTGCTCTAACCTGTGGGCCAGCCTCTGGTGCTAAACACTAGATCAGACCGCTCACGCCCTGGTCCCTGACACTCATTGACTACAGATGATTTCGTGTTTGAGGGCAAAGTTTGGCTATGCAAGTTCTTTACTCTAATATTCCTTGTTTCTTTTACAGGAAGTCTATTGTCATTCAGAAGAATTCCTCCACCAGAACCCAAGGGATTTTAAAGGCCAAGAAATTCATTTTTCACATTACAAAGACTGTGTTACAGTACTGAGGAAAACATTGAAGAAAAATATATTAAATTGATTTAAAATTACACTGTGGTTGCAACTAATTTAATTACTATGTCAATATTCCATAATTAGCAATTCGTAAATGAATCTCTGATGATGTAAATTGTTTTTATATTGCTGTGAAAGTGAATTACTCTCAGACAACCCTTCCCAAAACACAGGTTATAAGATGCAGTGGCTGCAATGCTTAACAAATCATTTTTGTTGTTGCCTAAAATACCAAAGGACACTGAATTCAGGTGATGCCAAATGAGTCCTGTCCCGGGGCGAGTACATCCCATCCCTCTTCTGGGGGCAGGGCAAGAGTGATGTAGCTCCATGGCTATGTCCACCTGACCACGCTCCCTCGCAAGGCTGTGTGGCCTAGCGGCCAGAGTCAATTTGGCTATCCTCTTTAGCGGGGCTCTCCACCCTATCAGCCAGAGGGGGGTGGGCCACCATCCAAAGGGGTGGGGGCCAGTGTATGAGTACCTGGGCCCTTCCTACTCCACTGGGTCCCAGTCCAGGGCCTTGATATTAAAATAAAATGGAAAATTTTGTTTCAGAAAAATTTTGAAATTTATTTTTTGCTTTCATATTACTTTTTATTTTTACATTGTTTTATGATGTCATACTATGATGAGTTGAAAAATTCTGTGTTTTTAAAATCCTTCCGTGCATCTTATTTTCTAAATAAAAGTGTCTCCTATTTGAACACTTTGAACAAGAATAGAAGGTAAATACTCAGTGAACTAATTAGAAGAGCAGCTGTTGTCAGTAGCCTAGAAAAATTATTCCAGGCAAATACAAGGATATTAAACAGCTACTCCTCTAATAGCTACACTGAGTGCTTATCTTCTTTTCTTATTCAAATTTTCAAATTCTAAAACTGTTTCATTACAACACAAACAGGAGATCCTTTGATATATTAAAAAAAATATAAGAATTAAAAGACAAATTTGAAATGAAAAATTTGTTTTGAAATAGAATTTTCAGTTTTGTTTGAATTTATGTTTTGTGGGAAATTTCAAAAGAATATTTGCTTTTGTTCTAATTCGAAACAAAAACAAATTTCAAAGTGTCCAATTTTTCCATGAAATAGAAATTCCAAGTTTTGACTAGCTCTAGACAAGGCATTACTCACTATGTTTGTATTAACAAGTCTCATTTGAACCATTGTAAGTAACATACAATTCCTGAAACAAGTGATGGTCTTAAACTAAAATGCTGGATTGAACATCCCCACCCTATTATATAGAAAATTTCAAATCCAAACTCTGCCGTTTTGGTGTATCTCTACCTGAGGTCTGTCAAAGGCTGGAAGAGTACAGCTGGTTGGGAATTTTCCTTTAGAACAATTTTCCAATGGAAAATGCAGCTTCTGCAGAATCAAACTTTGCCATGGTAAAATTTTGATTTTGCCCCAAATTCTTCATTTTCCACTGGAAAAATCAAATTGAAATATTTAATTTGGGGTCAGTTTGACCCAAATTGGAATATTTCATTTTTGAACTAGCCTATCATGTTTAATTTCAAATCAATTAACAACAGTTAAATTGCATTCCCTAGTGTCACATTGCCTTAAAGGGGGTTCCAACCCTCATTCTCTTCTATGGGCCAAACTCCCTAGAGGACTACATCTTCTATAATGCAAATAGATTTCTCTCTGTGTGGGGCATCATGGGAGTCACATGACTTTGAGTACATGTGGGAGATATAGTCTGGCAAGGAGAGAATGAGGGCGAGAAATACAATTCTCATAAGGCAATGTGCCATAGGAAAATGCACTTTAATATTGAAATGACTCTAAAGGAACTGTTCTGGATCATTTCAACAAACTGAAGCAAAACATTTTTATTTGGAAAATGTCAAAATGTTTCATTTCGATTGAAAAATATCAAAATGAAATGTTTAGAAATTTCCAAATCAAAATCTGTTTCCAATTTCCATTCCAATAAAATCTCAACTTTTAAAACAAGTTTTGAAATGTTGGAATTTTCCTCAGCACAGAAATGCCAAATTTCACTCAGCTTAATGAAAAATTACTGATGTTTTATGCCCCATTCCTGCAAAGATGCATCTGCTTAACTTTAAATGCTGGCTAGTTCCATTGATATTCATAAAGTTGCTACATGCAGGATAGAAGCCTTACTTATATTAAAAGTACAAATGTTTGTGAAATTAGAAATTGACATGATCTCTTTTGGTAGCATTAAACATTCCATCTGCCTTCATTTTCATGTACAACTCCCAGATTTCAGTGAAAGTTGCTTTGCAAGCAAATGCTCTTTACTTCACAGTTACTTAGTCATTGCTTTTCACATCACCCTCTTTTTTCTTCTGTGCCCCTAATGAATTCATTCTATAACTCTCTCAATTGATCCTCCTCCTCCTCAATCTCTTCTATAACTCCTTGTAAACCTGAATGTAGCCATGTGTCATCACTAAATCTCTATACTGATCACTGAGCTTTCCAGGACTACTACCTTATCTCTAAGTGTCAATCATAGAATATCAGGGTTGGAAGGGACCTCAAGAAGTCATCTAGTCCAACCCCCCGCTCAAAGCAGGACCAATACGTAGATGGATTTTTACCCTAGATCCCTAAGTGGCCCCCTCAAGGATTGAGCTCATAACCCTAGGTTTAGCAAGCCAGTGCTCAAACCATTGAGCTATCCCTGCTCCACAATGGTCATGATTGCAGCTTAATGACAGTGTTCAAAAAAGAATTATTTTTCACTTATCTCTGTTCAGTGTATTATTTAATACTATTTCACAGGAGTAGTCTCATTGAAATCACTGGGACCACTCATGTAGTAAAGTACTACTTAATGTGAGTAAGATCTGGCTCTTTGAACTACATTCTGACACTCTTACTCACGGTGAGCACTATTTTTCTCTACAAATGTCTTCTTTAAAAGGAATGGGATTATTTTAGGAGTAAAGCACTATACAATTTGAGTAAGGGTGGAAGATTCTACTCCATAGATGAGACATGTTTTCTGCCCCCAAAGAATTTACAATAGATTACATTGTACTAATGAGAAAAACTTCTTGAAACAGGAGGATTGACAAAGATGGGCACCAGTGTGGATGACACTGACTGGTGAATAATGAAAATAAATCTTTGGGGGGTTTCAAAACTGTGGTGGACAGAGAATATGAACATTATGGGATGATTGTTTTGTGCTATGTTACAATGTCAGAGAATAGCTCTTCACTAGACAAGGTTCTAGTATTGATGTCTTGTATTTATTATACAAGGAAAAAAATAGCAAAGGCAGACAGCAAGAAGTGAAATCCAGTTTTTATCAGAGCCACTCCAACTTGGTCTTTAGAGGCAAAACCTGAATGGTAGTTATTTTACCTCTTTTCTGTTCTGCCTGTTTAAGAATTGTGACATTTCTAGATAAAATCCTTGTTGCAGGCCAAAAAATTAACATAAAACAAGGCTTCTATATGCAAAATATGTATTTGCATTAAAGACCCCAAATAGCAAAACATGGATTAACTGTTGCTATAGAAACTAAGCCTTGGAGTTGTTGACTAGAAGGTCTTTAGGAGCTACACAATTAAGCAGAAGCTAAGAAGTGATTCAGAAAACATCCATCATATGATGGTGGTGTCCTTCCCTTCCCTAGCACTTTTTATCAGGGAAGACAAGGTCATGGGCATCTTTTGGTGTCACTTTGGAAACAGCAATAAACATTTCAAATGATTGTGACCTAAGATTCAGATGACATGGTCTTATATAGGTAGGGGTAAGAAATGCTCCAAAGTATCAGTGTAGGAAAAATACCTGAACATTTCTCAGCAGAGCTGACCAGATGTGTAAATTCCCATTCTATAGGAAATTCAAAAATAAAAATAAATTATTCTGGAATGGAACAAAAAATGAAATGTTGTAATTTCCCACTGAACAGTAATTCCAAATGTTTGTTTTGAAAAAGCCAAAATGACATTTCATTTTGACTTTTTTGAAATGTCTCCTGAAGTTGCCCAGAGACCTGGAAGCTCAGGTTGAGAGCCAGGCAGATCGGGAAACCTGTGAGCCAGGACCCTGGAAGCTTGCTCTGGAACAGTCTACCTGGTGAGTTGGCCCTGCACTGCTAAGGAAGAGTTAAGCTAAGGAAGTTGGAAGAGCTGGCAGGAAACCACGTGGGTTTCCAACAGATTGCAGCAACTACAGTCTCCTTTGGGCCATAAGACTTTGGTCTAATTTTTGTTGTTGGGTTTAGTGTGTGGAGACTTATGATATATAGAACATAAGACTGTATGATCTAGTAGACCCTTCTGGCCTTAAACTCTGTGACTACTTAACATAGGCCCTCATCCTACATCAAATCCACTAGTGCAGAAATATGTGTCCAGGCAGACATCTCACTGACTTCAGTGGTACTTCATATGATTGCAGAAGTTGACATTGGCATATCCCAATGCAGGATCAGAGCTATAGTCAGTGCTCAGATATCACAGTCATGAGCTCTATATAAGAACAGAGAGATAGTTTAAAATGGAGGATGGGGATAAATAGAAAAATCATGTATTGGATGCCTTACTTTAATCACACAAGTCCATAGAATAAGGCCCAGTCATGCAAACACTTACCTACATGCCTAACTTTACCCACATCATTTGTCCCCTTTGACTTCAAACAAATGAATAACAAATATAGATTCCTTTGACTTCAGTTTGGACTACTGACATGTGTAAAGTTAAGCATATTCATAAGAGTTTTCAGGAAAGGGTCTCTGGCACCGCAAACCAGAATTTCAGAGAAAGTAGACAATTTTCAGATCTTCAAAGAGGCATTGTATTAATTAACACATCATTTGAGCCGTATTTTATACTTAGAAGGCAAAGAGAGCATAATATGTTACCATTATTGACAAGAACAAAGAGCTGAGCTTTCACCGCATATAATACTACATGTTTGGAATTAGGAGTGTTTCTGAGATAAATAAGATAACAGCTTTGAGTACCTAAATGGATTATAGAAATTATAATGAAACACATATTGCCAAAGAATAGAAATGGGAGATCAACCAAGTTAAGTCATAGAGTGAAAAGAACTCTGTTAGAAACCAGGGAAGAAAAACAGGAGGTTGAGAGCTTGGGGAGCTGAAAAAAAGAGTTAGGAACATATTGCGGCTAATAGCACAGAAAGCTGAAAGAAGAGGAATAAGGAGGAAGATTTTTAATAGAAAATTAACCTTTAAGAAACATTATCTAACATCAAAGCACAAGGTTTGATTATTATTATTTATCTTATTTTAAAAGTTGGGAAAGAGTGAGATTTGGAACAAAGTTTTAAAGTCTGATAAAATGTAAATGAAAAGGTTCAACTAGGCTGGAAAGGTTTATATAGGGAGGAGAAAAGGTGAAACCTTAAAATGAAAATGGCTGGTTCTTTCCACTATGAATTGGAGGTACGATTGTGATGGGGATGATGGCTGCATCTTTTCCAGAGGGGCAAGTGAGCTGTGCTGATTTGATGGCATGATATACAGTGCAGTGGAATGGGATACTAACATTAAACATTATCCTATAAGATTCCTACACAAGTGGCCCTAACGATCTTACTACTGTGTTCTGGACCATTAATGGTTCAATACTTACATGTTTTATAAAGGTGGAGAGGAAGTTTAGAAGAAGATTTCAGACTTAATCCTTACTCTATAAAAGTCAAGAGAAACTTTACAGTTCATTTCCATAGGAGCAGGAGCAGTCCCACAGATGTTAGGAATAGAAAAGACCTTCTATAGTCTTATAGTCAGTTCCTCTGCTGATGCATGCTCGTGGCACATACTCTAGTGCAGGGGTCGGCAACCTTTCATAAGTGGTGTGCCGAGTCTTCATTTATTCACTCTAATTTAAGGTTTCGTATGCCAGTAATACATTTTAACGTTTTTAGAAGGTCTCTTTCTATAAGTCTATAATATATAACTAAACTATTGTTGTATGTCAAGTAAATAAAGTTTTAAAAATGTTTAAGAAGCTTCATTTGAAATTAAATTAAAATGCAGAGTCCCCAGACCGGTGGCCAGGACCCGGGCAGTGTGAGTGCCACTGAAAATCAGCTCACATGCCACCTTCAGCACGCGTTCCATAGGTTGTCTACCCCTGCTTTAGTGTTTTGTCCAGTTTGGACTATTAAAATGTGACTTAACCCTACTAAATGTGCAATATGGAGCAATCCTGCCATGGAGTGTCATGGAGATCCGATCCCAATCCCAAAATGCCATAGTCCAAACATGCTATTTCAGTGATCCTCAGACCTGAGTGGTTCAGGAGCCAAATTAGCGATCAACATTATTCCAAAGAGCCACAGTAGTGTGAATTCATCCAAATGACTGGCCAAGTATTAATATTTTATTAACTATTACTATTGGTTAATAACATAGTAAAAACATCCTGATTGGTTAATAATTAAATCACACAGTGTTTTAATATCATGTGCTGCAAAGAGACGCAGGAGACACACTAAAGAGCCACTTTTGGCTCGCGATCCTCAGTCTGAGTGTCACTGTGCTATCCAGTCTTTCCTAAAGACAAATCTCTTTCCTGCGTGAAAGAAATGACAATCACATTTAGGAACATAGGATACTGGACTAGATAGACCATGGGTCTGATCAACTATGGCAGTTCTTATCTGACAGTGGCCAGTACCAGATGATTAAAAAGAAGGTTCAAGAATCTGCCAGTAAACTGATATAGGGTAATCTGCCCAACAGGGGAGTTACTCTTAATCCATAACAGGTAGAGAGAAATTTAAGGCCTGATGCATGAGATTGATCTAAAGTAACTCACTCAATCTCCCAGATTATTTTAGCTTTCTGTGTTTATCTTTTAGACTGCAAGCTCTGTTGTGTTAATTTAGATGGAATGTATGGGTTAATGGTATTATCATAACCCAGTTACTATCCAATATTAAACAAGTTGAGGTTTTGGTAGACAGAGACCTTCTTAGTACCATGGCAAACACACCATTAAAATACTTTTAACTTTTTATTAAAGATAGAGAGAAGGAAAAAGAGTTAAAGCATTTGAAATGTAAAGTGTTAAGTAAGGCTTTCATTTTAATGATATTTCTTGTTCCCTTTCCCTGTAGCTGGAGAGAGCTTTTAAAAGGAAAACCTCCTTGTTTGACAGTCTCTCAGATGGTATTAAAGATGGTAATTGTCCTTTCACGTAAAAAAAGAGAAGTTAGTTGAGATAAGCTGGAGCTGTTACTGTTGTTGTTGTTAAAGCCTGAAACTGTTCTTTCGGGGAAGGAGTTTATTGAGATGGGCCGGACCTGTTGTTATTGTTGCTGCTGTCAAAGTCTGATCCCATTTCATCCCTGGTGGTGTTTGGGATTCAGCTGGAGCCAGTAGAAGTGGCGATGTTATTTGGGTCCCACTCTTTGGCCCAGTCTGGTCAGGACATTTCTTAGGATTAGAACAAATAAGGTCTGGGATCCCAGGTGATGCTGGGGGTGGCAGCCAGGATGGAGAAGCTCGCTTCAGTAGCCTCCATCTTTTCTGCCTTATTCTCCCCCCACAGTTTCTTTCTTTAAGGACCTGCAAAGGGAATGATGAGAAGAATGGACCATCCTGTCATTATTTTGTTAGGGTGACCAGATAGCAAGTGTGAAAATCGGGACCAGAGGGTGAGGGGTAATAGGAGCCTATATAAGAAAAAGACCCCAAAATTGGGATTGTCCCTATAAAATCGGGACATCTGGTCACCCTAATATTTTGTTCAACAGTTAGGCCTATATTCAACATGCCGATTTTGGTTAATTTTTGGTTTCACATCTTTTGTTTTTACCAAGTATGATTTTAACATAGTCCTTGAATTATAGTATTGTTGCTTTTTTTCCGGTTTGGAGTAATTTTGTCTCTGATTCTCTTTGCACTGTTCATAACATTCATTATTAAAAGCAACGTGACCTACTTTCCATCAACATTTGTTATTATAGCTTATTGTAATATTTTATAAATGTTCATATATCTTTTACAATTAAGCTTACAATTAGGGTAAATTTGTAGGCCCAATTATTACAACAATTCTCTGTAGCAGGGACTGCCTTTATGTCTATGCCTTATACAAAACACAGCATGAAATCAATAGTAATAATTTAACCAGATAAACTATGGTCTTTTCCATCTCTAATGTATGTGGGTTCAGTTTTGTTCCTTGTGGGCATGAAATGGTAAAACTCCTTCTCTGGACTTGCACAGAAGCAGATCAAACCCTGTATGCAACTGTGTTATATGTAATTCTACAAGCAGCCATCTAGCTCAAAAGGTACTATAACAAAGCAGAGCATTGTATCCCAAGGTTACACAAACAGTGCACCATTTTAATCATTACCCTGTGTTCTCTATAAACTTTTCTGGGTTACTGTTAGCTGGTGGGAAGTGTTACCAGCCAGGGAAGGGAAATAAAGCTCCAAGCTTCAGTCCTTTTAAGGCCTTTTTCTCAGTGTTGTGTTATTATCCAGTAAGGGGTCACAAATCAACTGAAAATCACTCAACAATAATGCTCAGACTTGTGTTCCATCAGTCAGTCCAGCTTCCCTTTCCTATTATACTCGGCCCCTGCAGCTATGTGATCAGCTGGGACCTGTTAACCTTTTACATACTGCAGCACCTTTACCGTTTTTACAGTTATCTTGACATAGCTAAAAGGTCCCCACCTTGAACTTGCTGAAAAACCACGCCTGTTCTGCTTCTAGTTTCCCTTTGCCTTTACTGAATGTATTATCAGAACATCTGTTACCAAAATCCCCTTGGTGATGGATCAGGCCTTCACAACTCAAAAGCCAACAATGAAAGCACTGAACAATGTATTGCCTTTGGGTATGAAGTTGGTTTGCTTCCTGTTATGTTTTTGTCACCCTGTTTTTGTCACTTTTGTCCTGTTTTTCTGTCACTCTGGCTGATTTTCTCTTTTAATTGCCCATTACTGAGCTTCAGCTCTACCCTCTGGCACTTTGATTTGCTTTACTGTTTCACTTGACATATTTGAATGATATTCAACTCATTGTTACAGTCCTGTTTGTTTCCACGCTCCATATACAATTACAAAGCATATCTTTGCATAAACAGTGAGCAGCTGTTCAAAGATTCATTCAGGACCTTTTCAAGATTTTTTTCCCCCTTAATGTTTTGTGCAGTCAGTGCTGGGTCCTTCTATTCAGAGTTAATGTAGAGAAAGTCCCAGTCTGCCAAGCTTTATTCAGGCCGAGACCATGCTTTTGAAAAAAAATCTCATGGAGGTTTGGAAGACTTTTACCAGCTGGTGCAATTTTTGTCAGAAGAAAAGGGGGAAATGGGTCTACACACAACTGCAGTGTGATGCTTCTGGATCTAAAGCATGAGCCTCTACTGTCTGCGCTAAAAGGCACAGGTTTGTGAGCAGAGGCAGTAGCAGAATTATAAACTTCTGTAGTCCAGCCGCTAGAGGGGGATAGAGAGAGACAGTCTGTGTACGTATGGGTAATGTACTCAGTCGCTGTTCCCTTCCCCACCCCTACGCACTCCTTTCCTCGGACTCCACCGAAGGCCCTGATTATTGTTATTAATGCTGCAGCACTGATGATGTGCCCTTTCACGTATCCAAGTGCTCCAAGTGGAAGGTTGCTATACCCGGCAAAGCACAACTGGGGAAGGCTCCAGAAGGCACTGTGCCTTTCTCGGGGCTATGCCCCTATGTGGTTACGGGCATCCGAGTCTTAGTTAATATCATCAACTAAATCATGCAAATATTTGATAAGTTAATCTAACATATCTACATCAAGTTTCAAAATAATTGAATTGAAAATAGTGCTCTAGACACTTTATTATCATCATGAAAACATACAGGTCTCCATGAGTTAAAAAGGTTATCAAAGGATTTATGCAAAGCCAAACTCTCATGTTTGTCCATTATTTAGATTTTTCTTTTTTGTAAACTCTGGGCCTGATCCTGCACTGCATTCTTCCTCAGGCAGAACTTCCATGTAAGCCCTTCAACTGAGTTCAGAACTTGGCCGGTAATTGCCTTCTTTCTTTTCATTTTGTATTCAATAGTATTTTTTTCTGGCTTTGTATCGATGTTCAGAACTGTACTAGGAATGGAAATTTTGTGTTCCTTTGGAGCAGATTCATTGATTCCAAGGCCAGAAGGGACCATTATGAAATCTAGTCTGACATCCTGTATTACACAGGCTATAGACCAGAGGTCAGCAACCTTTCAGAAGTGGTGTGCTGAGTTTTCATTTATTCACTCTAAGGTTTTGTGTGACAGTAATACATTTAAACGTTTTTAGAAGGTCTCTTCCTATAAGTCTATAAGATATAACTAAACTATTGCTGTATGTAAAGTAAATAAGGTTTTTAAAATGTTTAAGAAGCTTCATTTAAAATTAAATTAAAATGCAGAGCCCCCTGGACCAGTGGCCAGGACCCAGGCACTGTGAGTGCCACTGAAAATCAGCCTTTGGCCTAGGTTGCCTACCCTTGCTATAGACCTTCCCCAAAATAATTCCTAGAGCAGATCTTTTAGAAAAAAACATGCAATCTTGATTTTAAAATGATCAGTGATCCACCACGAACCTTGGTAAACTGTTTGAATGGTTAATCACCCTCACTATTAAAAAGAAGAACATAAGAACAGCCAAACTGGGTCAGACCAATGATCCATCTTGCCCAGTGTCTTGTCTTTCAACAGTGGCCAATGCCAGATACTTAAGAGGGAATGAATAGAACAGAGCAATTATTAAGTGATCCACCCCCTGACAGGCCTATAATTACCTGGGATATCCCATTTACGCTTTTTAAAAATTGGCACATTAGCTTTCTTCCAGTCTTCTGGAACTTCCCCAGGGTTCCAAATCTTATTGAAAATCAACATTAATGGTCCAGTAAGTGCCACAACCACTTTTTAAATCAGCAGATCCAAGAGTTTTAAAATGTCTAACTTTAGCATCCTCCAGAGATACTAGTGGAATGGATTGAGTATTATCATCACCATATGATAAGACTACATCATCTGTTTTTACCCCAAATACAGAACAGAAATATTTATTAAATCTTTCTTCCTTTTCTGCATCGTTATTGGTAATTCTACCATTCCCATCTAGTGACGGACCAATATCATTTTCAGGATACGTTTTGTTCCTAATTATTTAAAAAAACTCCTTTTTACTATCTTTAATTCTGCTGGGCATAGATTTCTCCTTGTGTCCCTTTGCTTTCCTTATCAATTTTCTACAATTCCTAACTTCCCCTCTAAGCCAGGTTGTCTTTTAAAGCTAGCTCAGCCTTCTTCCTCAATTTTGGGCATCTAGTAAGGTGTTCTTAAATTATTCCCAATGATCATTCATATTTTCCTAATTGAATTATTCCCTCCCAGCTGACTTGACTCCTAATTGTTTTCAGCTTTGTGAAATTGGCCCCATTAAAACACCAAGTATATTACATTACTGGTCGGGACATTATTCCACTTGCACATTATAAATGTGATCAGTTCATGATTTCTTGTAGTGAAGCTACCATTAATTTTTAGTGATCAGTTCCTATTTGTCTGTTAGGATACAAGGTCTAATAAAGAATTCCTGTGTTGGCTGTAACTCTTTTTGAATTAGAAAACTGTCATGTCTAATGTTTATAAATTCCAAGGGTATTTTAGTACTGGCAGCAGGAGATCTCCAGCATATATCAATCAAAGTCAATCAAATTGACTAGGTGCATAAGGAGATGGTCATTTTGTTCCTGGTTGTGATCTGGCAATCTGTAGCAGACACCAACTAATATCCCATCTTGTGCTTTATTAGTAAAATTATCTATAAGCATTCAAGATCATTTTCTTCTGAGTTATCAGTGACTCAGGTAATGCCATTTTTAACATAGGAGAGTGCCACTCCCTCCTCCCCTTTTGCCCACTCGATCCTTCCTAGATAGGTTAAACCATTGCTTTGAACATTTTAATTATGCGAATCATCCCACCAGGTTTCAATAATACTAATTAGATCAAATTTATGCTCATAAATGAGCAATTTCAATTCCTCTTGTTTGTCACCCAGGCTCCTAGCATTGGTAAGGTGAATTGCATCACTTGGTGCTTCTCAAGTAAGGGCCAAAAGAAGGCAGAATCATTGTCTTTATGTAGAGTCATACAGTTTAAAGCCAAAAGAGACCATTAAATCGTCTAGGCTGAGCTCCTGTATATCACTGGCCACCAACACCGAGCAGCACTCACAAACTAAACCCAGCAACCAAAATTAGACCAAAATTAGTATTACAGTCGTCAAGAGACTAAACTGTTTTGTGCCACAAGCAGAGAATAGAAGGGACTGAGGTGCAGCAATGCCTACTGTCCCTGAAATGTCAGGGAATTGATTAAGTGAGAGACATGCAAAGAATCCCGGCAAGTGACCTGCACCGTATGCTGCTGAGAAAGGTGAAACCTCCCCAACTTCATTGCAAATCTGATCTGGGGGGAAAATCAATTAGACCATAGGTTCCCAAACTGTGGATTGCGACCCCAAGTAGGGTCAAGCCATTAGCAGATGAGGTTGTGTGTCCAATAGGCCAGATTCAACCCGTGAGATGATGCCATCTGCCCCCAAACATATCTGGACCTGCTCCACAAATGCCAGATCAAGAGGCCACCATTATGAGCTACAAAATGGCAGCCTACGCACAGCGTGACCTCACCTGTACTTTGCATGTGAGGTCAGGTTGTGTAGAGATCACCATTTTGTAGTTCAAAACAGTGGTTTGGTGCGGCATTTGTGGAGCATGTCCAGACACATTGGCTGTGTGGAGGTGGCTGTGGGAATGCCAATTTGGCCATTTACACCATCTGCGTATGCAAACATCAGGCTGAGGGACTTGAATGGAGAAGATCCTTATCTATGGGCAGCAGCCTCATCAACAGGGCATCCTCTCTGCTTGAGCTGGTAGGAGCCTGTGCTAGC
Organism: Malaclemys terrapin pileata; assembly: GCF_027887155.1. Classification (NCBI taxonomy): domain Eukaryota; kingdom Metazoa; phylum Chordata; order Testudines; family Emydidae; genus Malaclemys; species Malaclemys terrapin. The sequence continues at coordinate 21,994,627 of NC_071509.1, forward strand.
TTTTTCTGAGATGGGACTCTGCAGTGGCTTGTAAGCTCCTTAAGATAGGTCCCATACTTTCTTTTATGCCACCCTAAATGCCTGTTGGCACTCAAGGATAAAGAATCATTGTAAGTCACTGTTTCTGTGCTGCTTTAGTATCACTGCCACAGAGCCTCCCTAAATCCTGGCCTCATTTGCTTAACAGTGAATTCCTTTTTCTGATTTGTGATAATAAACACAAAGGACTCATTTTTATCCAGAGTATTTTCTTCAGCCTCCAGCAGTGAGTCTAGCAATGAAGTTCTGAATGAAAAAAAAGAGAGTGCAAGAAATGTGCTCGCAAATACGATGAGGAGTTCTTTGCTTATGGCTTCACCAGTGTTTTGGTCAAGAACAAAGATAGGCCAAAATGTCTACTATGTCACACGAAAGCATGAGGCCTAATAAACTTAATCATCCCTTGGAAACCCTTCACAAGGAACACATAGGAAAACTAAGGTCACTTTTCCAGCACCAGGAAGAAGAACTTTCATGTCAACAATTGCAACTCAAGAAAGCCATGTCCATTTCTGACCAAGCTCAAAAGGCATCATTTGAGGTGAATTACAACATTGCACAGGCCAATTGTTGTAAACACTTCGATTTTGCCAGTAATGTGTGAAGTATCAGAGGGGTAGCCGTGTTAGTCTGAATCTGTAAAAAGCAACAGAGGGTCCTGTGGCACCTTTAAGACTAACAGAGTATTGGGAGTATAAGCTTTTGTGGGTAAGAACCTCACTTCTTGCATCTGAAAAAGTGAGGTTCTTACCCACGAAAGCTTATGCTCACAATACTTCTATTAGTCTTAAAGGTGCCACAAGACCCTCTGTTGTAATGTGTGAAGAAACTGATGCAAACACACTCAAAGCCAAACCACTCTCCAACAACACAGTGACGTGAAGGTCTGAAGTGATAGCAGCAGATGAGGAAAACACACTGGTGGAGCATTTGAAAAACATGGATCCTTTTGCTCTTCAAGTTGATGTGAGCACAGAGGATCGTGATGAATATTTTTTGGCTTTTGTGAAATACACATGGGAGGGTGAAATTCTTAAAGACATTCTGTTCTGTCTCCTTCTTCCCGTATATGAGACGGCATATGGATTGTTCAATGTGCCACATGGCTACATGCAAGACAAAAATATACCATGTGATTGCGTGGTGGGCTTTTGTACAGATGGAGCTCTGTCTATGGCAAGCCGCAAAGCAGGTCTGCATGCCTTGGTGAAGAAAGTTGCTCCATCTGCTGTGTGGACTCACTGAATGAATCACAGAGAACAACTGGCATCTAAAGCTCTGAGCCCAGAGCTAGGTAAAGTTTTTTAGCAGGTCTCATCTATTGTGAACTACAGCAGTACTCTGTCTCTTCACACACATCTGTTTGCAAAACTGTGTGAAGAAATGGGGTTTGATCATGACATATTGTTGTTCCACACTGAAATTCATTGACTCTCGAGAGGAAAAGTACTGGGATGATTTTTTGAATTGAGAGACAAGCTGCATGCCTATGCAATGGACTGCAAAAACAGTGACTTCTTTGGTTTTCTATGTGACCAAATAAAGATGTGCCTTCTTGCCTATGTCACAGACATATTTGGGAAATGGAATGAATTGAATACAGGTCTGCAAGGAAAGAACACCCACATCTTTCAGCTGATTGACTGAATCACAGGATTCATGAAGAATATGCAAAAAGAACAGGAGTACTTGTGGCACCTTAGAGACTAACAAATTTATTAGAGCATAAGTTTTCATGGACTACAGACCACTTCTTCGGATTATGTATGCATCCGAAATAAATTTGTTAGTCTCTAAGGTGCCACAAGAACTCCTGTTCTTTTTGCGGATACAGACTAACATGGCTGCTACTCTGAAACCTGTCATGAAGAATATGGTCTTCAATAGATTATTCTTCCAGAAACAAACTATGAATCCTTCCAAAAGCTTTGCAAGTTCCTGGCTGACAATGAAATTTTTCAGCCTACCACACAGGTGATGGCTGAGCATTTCTGCCAGTTGGGGACGGGGACAACAGTTTTGATCCTTTTTCCCCAACTTGAACACGACAAAGTATGGTTGGATGCAAAACACACTTTCGGTGCAAACCTGATGCCATGAATTTGCCATCAGTTGAAATCAAACAGCTTATCGAATTTTCCTGGGACCGATTCTTGTGAGGCACATATGCCGAACTTTATGTCCCCGAGTTCTGGTTCATTGTCAAGAATGAATAGCCTGCATCCTTAATACATATCTTGAAACTGATAGTGCCTTTTGTGCGCATGTATTTGTGTGAAGCTGGATTCAGCTCAATTGGTGTCCATCAAGATCTACTATTGATGCGACACTGGAGATTAGATGTGCAATTTCTACCACATCCCTGGACTTAGAGAAGCTGTGTTGCAACACACAAGCCCATATATCACATTAGAGAGCATTACATAACATACTTAATGCGTAAATTCCTTGGTTGTTATGTTCCTTTGTTGTCAGAGCTCACAGAAAACAGTAAAATCTCAAAATGGGGTCATGCAACCACTATGGTCAGGAACCCCTGAGTATGTTAGCAAGATCCACCAGCCAAACACTTGAGACAGAGATTGCTCGGTGCAACCTCAGAGCACTGGCCCATCCTATCCATTTCCCCATCTCAGGAAAAACAACAACAACAACAACAAAATAATATATTAGAGGTGTGGGGAATTCCTTCCTGACCTCTTCAGGTGACCATCTGACCCCTGAAGCATGAGATTTTAGGAACATAAGACCTAAAGTTCAAGGGACTCCCAAGGCAGCTGAGCCCTACAATGATAAGGCCCTACCAGCAGAAGCAACCTCATCAGACAATCTCACAAATAAATGTGTCCAGTTCTCACTAAAAACTAATTAAGTTGTTTGTCCTCACAGCTCTTATTGGGTTAGAGACTTTCTAATTTCCAGCCTGAACTCGTTCATGACCAGGTTATACTCATTTGTTCTTGTGCCAATGTTGCCTATTTGAGTTCTTCACTCTCTCTGGTATTTACCCCCTGATGTATTTATACATACCAATCATATACCCTCTGAACTTCATTTTGCTAGGCTAAGCACACCAATCTCCTCCAGTTTCCCCTGATAGGACAGGCCCTCCATTTCCCTAATCATCTGCATAGCTCTTCTCCACACCAGTTCCAGTTTGAATTCATTGTTCTTGAACATGGGTGACTAGAATTATACACAGTATTCCACATGAGCTCGTACCAGTGTCTTATACAATGGCACCAATACTTCTCCAGCTGTACCGAAAAGGCCTCACCTGACACATCCTAGCAACATATTTGCCTTTTCCATAGCTGCACAACATTGGTGGCTCACAGTCATCGTGTGATTGACCCACACACTCAGATCTCGCTCCTCCTATGTCACTTCCAGCTGATGAGCCCCCAGCTTGTAGAAATTCTTATTATTAGACCCTACGTCATGACCTTGCACTTTGTACTATGGAATTTCATCCCATTTCTGTCACTCCAGTCTTCAAGGTCATCCAGATCTTCCTATATAATATTCCAATCCTCTTCCTGTATTGAAGATGCTGCCCATCGAATTTATCACCATCAAATTTCATTAGCCTGCTTCCACTTTTTGTGCCAAGGCCATTAATAAAAATATTGAATAAGATTGGTCTCAAGACCGATCCTTGAGGAACTTCACTAGTAACCTCTCTTCAGTCTGATAGTTCACCTTTCAGCACAACCTACTGCCTTCTCCCCATGGCCAGTTCCTTTTCCACCTTAAAATTCTTGTACTAATCCCTGTCTTCTCTGATTTAAACTAGTAATTTCACATGTGGTACCATGTCAAATGCTTTACTGAAGTCCAAGTATATTGGATATACCATATTTCCCCTATTTAAAAAAATGAGGTATTTTCTCAAAGAAGAAAATCAGGTTAGTCTGGCACGATATATCTTTGTTAATCCCATGTTGCATTACATCCCCTTTTCCTTTTACCTCCATGAATTTAATTATTCATTCCTTCACTATTTGTTCTAAAGCCTTGCATACTACTAAGGTCAGAATAACAGATCTGCAATTGTCTGAATTACTTTTTCCCCTTTCTTTAATATGGGTATGATGTTAGCTAATTTCCAGTCATATGGTACTATGCTTGAAAAATCCTTGCTACTGGACTAACAATTTTATATTTCAGTTCTTTTGGTATTTTTAGGTGGAAACTTTCTGGTCCCCCTGGTTTGAACACATTACGCTATTTAAGTTTCCCTTTTACTTCAGATGTGGTAATTTCCATTTCTATACACTTTTTTTCATTAGCCACCCTACCTTTATGCCCATATTATCATCCTTACTGAAAATTGAGGCAAAGCATTCATTTATTTTTGGGTCATACTAGAGTATCATTAATCTCCTCCCCATCCACGGCACATAGTGACTCAACCTCATTCTTCCTTATTCTTTTATATAACTAAAATACCTCTTATTATTTATTCTAATTTTATGTAATCTGACTCCACTCTGCTGAGCCACTCTCCTCATCTGGCCTGTTTGCAGTTCTATTCTCAAACACTTCTCTTTCACGCAGCGATGGGGAGGGTGGATTTAGAAGCTCCTCTGTTACTATGGTGATGCAGAACTGTCATGTACACTACAGTGTGACTTAGAGCAGAGGTTCTCACAACAAATTTGTTGGTGGCCTCAGAGTGCGGCCATCAACTCTTGCTGGTGGCCACGCTGACAATTTTTTCCTAAAATACTTAATTAATTTTAGGAAAAAACAAATAAATATGCATATATACACGTCCAAATCATTGTAAATTATTTATGTAGGGTTTTTTTCAGACTCAGTAATAAAAATAATGTACAATGGTCTGTATTCTTTATTGGACCTAAACAGAATAGAAACACAGATAAGGTGCTTTGCATGTTTTTGTCTTTTTGTTGTTGTTTCTTTTGCTTTTTTGGTTGCTTTTTTAAAAAAACTTGCTAGATAGTAAGTCCGCTACTGTGAAAAGTGATATTTGTATGTTTGTTAATATCACTTTTCACAGCAGATTTACTCAGCCTCGGCAAGCCTTGGGAGAAATTAAGCCCTGGATGGGGAGGTGGGCAGGGAGGCCACAGGGCCCAGGGACGTTGGTGTTGATGGTGAGCCTGGGATCAGAGCCTGGAACTAGAGCCTTCTACTGCAAGTATGGAGCCTGAAACCCCACGGCCAAAGCCTGCCCCCCACGAAAGTGGGAAATTCACCAGCTGCCTGCACCTCCAGCTTTTGTGTTTCCAGAAGGGGACAGGGCCCAATCCCTGCTGGTGGCCCTGGGAGAGGGGCTATTGCTTCCCCCCTCCCAAATCACAGCCCAGGAGGCTGTGGCCACAAGAAAAGCCCCTGGTGGTCGCAGTTGAGAAACACTGACTTAGACTATGTTGACTTCTCTGGGTCTCCATGGTAACAGAGGAGTGTCCAAACACCCATTCTTCTAGAGCAGTGGTTCTCAAACTTTTTTACTGGTGACCCCCTTCATATAACAAGCCCCTGAGTGTGACCCCCCCTTATAAATATATAAAAAAGTGTTTTTAATTTAACACCATTATAAATGCTGGAGGCAAAGCGGGGTTTGGGGTGGAGGTTGACAGCTCGCAACCCTCCATGTAATAAGCTCACAATCCCCTGAGGGGTCCTGACCCCCCGTTTGAGAATCCCCGTTCTAGAGGCTTAGTTAGGGAAAGCTTGGAGTTAGTAGTGAATTCTCATTTCAGCCAACTACTGTTGACCTGTTTAAGCAGCCATTGTGCATGGAAAGTTGACATGAGATGGATAGGGAGGAGATATCTTTATTCACTAAAAATGCATGCAGAGGACTTCTACGGTGGCATCAGCCAGTCACTATAAACTGAGCTGATTAAGCACCTTAGGGCAGAGGCACTAGACACAAGAATACATACGTTCTGGCCATTTTTCTGGTGTGACACTGAACTGGAACTGGGCCAGCATGTCATGGCGTAAGGTTTTTTTGAAATATTTCTTTTTATGTCTACTGCAGTTCTGTCTGCTAAGTCAAATCAGTCGGTTTAGGAAGGAAAAAGCTGTCAGTTATGATCTATGATTGTTTTTTCCTCTGAAGCTGAAACTGAACACATCAGTGTGCTGTTATCAGAAGATCTCTTTCTGATGGCAGGAGTCAGTGTGAGGGCAGCAACTGAAGTGGCGGTAGCATTCTCCCTTTTAGCTCTATCAACGTGGTGGTGGAAAACATGAGCTTCATCCAGTTTTTGTTAAAATCAACAGGCATCTTTCCACTTTTATAGGGGGACATCAAGAGGAGTTATTTCCATTGACTTCAATAGGGTTTGGATTAGGCCCCACATTAGCAACAAATTGTGTTAATACACAGTTCTTGTTAGCACAGTTTCCAGAACCAATGTAAATGGAGATTGTTTTTTTCAGGGAAACATGTGATATAACCTTGCTAAAAGGATGCCTACATGTATTCAGTCACCAATGGTTGTCAGAAAAATCTCTGCCACACTGGTTAGGGAACTATGACAGACCCATGTTTGCAACAGTAAGGTCTCAATACAGTTGTAACTAGCTCAGTTTCAAACATCATGTGGTCAGAGTCCAACATACATTTTTTGGATACATTTAAATAATCTGTAGCGTTTGTGATATCTGGTACTTGCTGTAACTATTTTCTTACAGTCTGATAATATTTAATACTGAATAATCTTTTTACAGAATTTTTAAACCAGCCTATATCAATGTTCAGCAAGGGTATAATTCAGGGGTTGGCAACATTCGGCACGCGGCTCGCCAGGGTAAGCACCCTGGCGGGCCGGGCCAGTTTTATTTACCTGCTGACGCGGCAGGTTCGGCCGATCGCGGCTCCCACTGGCCGCGGTTCACCGTCCCGGGCCAATGAGGGTGGAAAGAAGCCGTGGCCAGCACACCGCTCGCCCGCGCCGCTTCTCACTGCCCCCATTGGCCCGGGACGGCGAACAGCGGCCAGCGGGGGCCGCGATCGGCCGAACCTGTCGTGTCAGCAGGTAAATAAAACTGGCCTGGCCTGCCAGGGTGCTTACCCTGGCGAGCCGCGTGCCGAACGTTGCCGACCCCTGGTATAATTCCTATTTAAATTCCATAAAATGGTTTAAATATTCCTTAGAATGGACATTCTGTGGGTTTTCAGGTTATTTTATAGAGAAATCTTTTACATTTTTTCTAGAGCCATAGTGTCACAATGGACAAAATGATTGTGTTTTTTTCAGTCATGTTAGTTCAATTGAGCTCATTCAACATGACTGAAAAACCCATTAAGATGTAGGTTAACTAGTCTGAGGCCATATTATCTGACTGTGTTGTAGCCTGGGCTATCATCCTAGGCTACAATAAGAGCTATAAATATGCCTTCGATACATTAGCCTGCATATTGACAGGGTTTTTCAATCATGTTACACTAACTCAAATGAGCTAACATGGTTGAAAAGACATCCTTTTTGTTCATCAGCCTTAATGGATTCATCCCTATTACATTCTAAAAGACTTTTTCATTAAAGTTAGGTTTCCTGGTGATTTTTTACATTCTCATTCAGCTGCAGCACCCTATGGCAACAGATTAGGAAATGAAACTTCATCAAAGTAAACTTGTTAAAAAATGGCTTTCCTAATGTAACCTTTTGGTGGGCTAGAGTTCTCTTCATTGCCCTTCTCCAGTGCCTAAGACCCCCCCCCAACTCCTATAGAAAAGTAGCTGGAGACCCAGAATTCAGTCTCTAAGGATTTTCAGCAAGGATTGCACAGGGTCAATCTCCCCACATTCAAGTCCCAAAAGGAACTAAAGAAATGAATTTAATTAATTAACAACTTGATCAAATCTTAGAATAAAGAAACAATAATAGTAATACCAATGTGTACAACATGACTATTTTATAATCCACTTACATTATACAGTTACACAAACATAAATGAAGAAAACAAACTAAACCTAAACAGGCCAATCCCCACAGAAATGCAGTGAGAAGGAACTGAGAATTCCCAAAAGCTTAGGCTGAGTTCACCTGAGTCTCAGTTAGAATTTTTGATCACCAAATCTATATAGTCTTCTGAGCCAAAAACAACATCTTCCCTCCACTTGCTTGTGGGAATCTTCCATTGGAATCCATGCAGACTCTTCCTCTGCTGAAATCACTGTTAGCCAATCAAGAAAATACAAAACCGAGAATAGCAAAATATAAATGACCCTTTCCCCATTACTAGATTCAAAGAAAAGTTGGGGATTCATACTAGTTGAGATAATATAACAAACAGTTTGGCTAAAAAGAAAGTATACAATTAAAATAGAACAAATTATTTCCCCCTCCCAATTTCCGCTTGCTATAATTAGCATTGCCAATGCTTCCCTGTTAGAGGGTTAACAATACCACTAATATACTGCAAAATCCTTCAGAGTTAGGGACACCAGCCTGCTTTCTGCTCCTGGGCTCAACTTCTCCCAACTCACACAGGGCACATGGCCCTTTGTAAAGCAGTTACTCTGACTTATTGTCCTCATGGAGTCTGACCTCAGCAACTGGGAACCTATGGGAGCATACCCAAAACTCCCACACCCAACATCCAGAAGCTTCTGGATGTGGAGTGCTAAATCTGCCTAGCAACAATGACCCAGACACAACTCACACAGGGCATATGGCCCTTTGTAAAGCAGTTACTCTGACTTATTGTCCTCATGGAGTCTGACCTCAGCAACTGGGAACCTATGGGAGCATACCCAAAACTCCCACACCCAACATCCAGAAGCTTCTGGATGTGGAGTGCTAAATCTGCCTAGCAACAATGACCCAGACACAACTCACTCCTCCTCCTGACCCCCAGGGCCGGTGCGAGGAAGATTCACGCCCTAGGCAAAAATTCCACCTTGTGCCCCCCCCCAGCCCGGTGGCAGCTCCCTGCCCCCCCTCCACCCTGAGGCACCCCCCTGCGGCAGCTCCCCCCCCGCCCTGAGGCACCCCCCCACGGCAGCTCCCCCCTCCCCCCCGGCCGGGGAGCTATGTGGCAACTTCCCCCGCACCATGAGGCACCCCCCCGCGGCAGCTCCCCACCCCCCGGCCCGGGGATCCATGCAGCAGCTCTGACCCAGGGGTTCCCCTGGGCTGCCGGCGGTGCGCTGACCCGGGGAACCCCTGGGCTGCCTGCCGGTGGCTCAGACTCCCTCTCCCTCCCAGCGCAGCGGCCGCTGTAAAAAAAAAAAAAAAAATTGGGAGCGCCGCTTTTTGGCGCCCCAAATCTTGGCGCCCTAGGCAACCACCTACTTGGCCTAAATGGTAGCACCAGCCCTGCTGACCCCCACTGTGGGTCTCTTAAAGAGATCTCTCCCTATTAGGCAAATGGGTTACACTAACACATTGCTAAGAAAGAAAAAAATATAGGAGGGATAATATATTTCCACACCATTAGCTCTCTGATTATTCAATCTTCCTCTTTTTCTTTGAGCAGGGCTGCTTGGAGACCTTTTAAATGCCAAAATATGGATAGGGTTATTCAGGTCATGTTTCTGGTACTGTATACAGTATACATGGCATTATATCTATTTTAGGAATTTTTTATAAAAAGCTTATTTTGGAATTCAGTTGAACAGTCTATGGGAGGATAAAGCAAAGATCAAGGAACTCATAACATTTAAAAATATTAGTAGTACCTGGTATTGTATCTCTATGGTCTTATGCGATGTCATAGTAAGTTTATTGGTGAACTAGCACAAGCAGGCACAGATTCTAGAAAAATGAGAGCAAGGACAAGGTCATTCAGGAAAGGAACAAGTCTTTTAATGCTGAAAAGCAGGGCACAGATAGCCACCTTTCTGCTGCTGTATTGCCGTCACCTTCACACACTCTCAAACAGATCTCAGAAGTACTTCCTGAGCCAGGAGTCCTCTTTAGATTGGGGGATGGCTGTGTCACCCTGCCAGCAAAATAACTGTTTCAGCAATAAACAGATTTGTGGTGATTTTAAGTAGCAAGTGCTGATTTCTGCCCTCAGATGTGTGAGTCTCTCTGTCTCACAGAATTAGATGGAGCTATGCTTCTGCATCTGAGGGCAGATTTAAGAAACTTAATTCTGCAGAATTAAATCTATTAGACAGCATTTTCCCCCAGTTTCATTGTGTGTTCCTTCTTACCAAGATGGGAAAACTTAACAATGCAGCAGAGAAATCAGTACCTTTTTAGAGCATTATTCAGCACAATGTCTGGGAAATGTGCAGAAGATATAAATCTCTAAATAATACAGAGTAGATCTATTAAAGTATAAAATAATTTCTTTTGAACTAAAAGGATTGGTATACTAATCTTCCCAGTGTGATCTTCATTTGACATATGTGGAAGCCAAGGCTAATGTGTCAGAAGACTTATGCTAATCTCTAGGGAAAATGATAAGTTGACAGTTTGATAGAAATTGCTAACTTTAGTGCAGACTATTTATTTCCCATGTCATTGTCATATATAAAACATTGGTCATAATGGATAGGATTAGGAAAGAAAAGCAATAAGCAGCAAAAGCCAGTAATTCAAACCACAGGTTTTAATCACAAGTTTTAAAGAATCTGAAAAACAGCAGAGACTTTACTTTTTATATCACAACATGGTTCTAATTCCCAGTGTACAGAACTGCAATACTTAGAAATGCATTTAATTCCAGTGTTTAGAACAGCATTGTTTCAATTTAATTTTAGGGGACTGAGAGGAGTTTATATATGTCGTACAGTCCTTCAATAAACCAGGGGTCTGATTGTTTGGGGTTTTTTCAATTAAAAAACTGTGTGTGCTCAGTCAGTCAGTTGTGTCTCAGTGTTTTGTGTATATACTTTTCACTGTTGCAACAGTACATCTAAAAAACATAATGCAATTGTAAAGAAAATCCCATCAAGCAAAAAATATAGTATAATGTAAAATGGGGACTTTTGCAAAGAATTGTTAAAAGGTAGCACTTCTATTTTGCATACTGCTCCACAAGACACACTAGGTTTTGTTTCAGTTCAAAAAAGCATTTTATGTGGTTTCAATTCTGAAATATTGTAGGAGGAAAATAAACCTCCCACCACACTTCAATTTCTTATTTTCTTAAACTTTTCAGGCCTGAATCACCACTGTGTGACTTCAGTTTTCAATGGAGTTATAATGGAGTTAAACTGACAAGAAACTGGAACAATTCAGTGGAGAACCAGGCCTATTTTCTTGAAAAGTGATTAACCTTACGCTTCATAGCACATCCTTTAAAACAATGTTACACTCCATTTTTATTCGGAAAATAACATTCTGTTTAAAAAGAGGTGCAATTTGCCAATGCCTAAATGAATTTCCAAGTTTAAGTCTCTGCACCATACATTATTGCATTTGAAACTCAGGTATATTTAATTTTTATAAAGAAGCAGTTTTCAGACTGATTAGCTGTAAGGGATTAGTTAACAAGTTTAGATAAAATGAACCCCCCAACACCGAGCCCTGAAATGTCACCTACTATTTTCAGAAATGGATTTGAACTGAACCCATATTGAAAATCTGAATAAACGTCAGAGTAGCCAACAAATGACAAAGAGCTGGGTCTAGAAGCAGAAGTTATGGAATATTTTAGCAGTATCTGTTCTTACAAGCCATCCAATCCAACAGATCTGGAGAAAAGTGGGCCCAAACCACAAAGTTGGTTTTGGTTTCAGAGTTAGATGGCAACCATCATATTTGCAGCTGAATCTGGATTCCTTCCAGTATTCAGGTAGTGTTCAGATCAAGGGTGAAATCCTGATGCCACTGAAGTAAATGAGAATTTTGCCATTGATTTCAACAGGGGTGAAGACTTCATCCCAAGTGTTTTGATTAGAATACAATAATTTATTTATCACAACTTTTGAATGTGTTTCTAAATCAAACCCAAACTCTTTCTTGCCCTTCTATTATTCTGATTAGAGATTGTCTGGGACCATAATACTCAGGCTACCTGGCTACTAACAGAAACGACCAAACTCTGAAACTCTTGAATGGTATTGGAGAGAGACAGAATCAAGCCATAGGTCTGTATTCTATTGCTGATCCACTAAACCATCAAGCTACCAAATCACTCCAGTATTGTTTTATGGAAAAGCCCCAAAACAGAAAAGATATCTAACTTTTGAAGAATATTTATGATTTTTAGATGTGTACATTAGTCTGCTAATATATGTTCTGTCTGTTCAGATGCATTTTCACACTTATAATAGTTTTATCATTAAGGAAAATGTGGGATAATTATATAGACTTTGTTTTCACTGCCTATATTGAAGTACCCAGTTTCTGAGCCATGATGTTTTTCTATTGGGACTTTAACCACAAATCTTCATGATGAACTATTAAAAAGTGTGACAGCAAAGAACCCCTTTCCATGAGCATGAAAATGGTTCCTTACCAAGTGAGTCTGACATGATCAAGAAATCCTGGATTATTTTGACAATAGCTGTATCTTCTTTTTCACTAATACCTGGGTTTCTGTTTATAATTATATGAATAGTGACAGTATTTATACTGACAAAATAAACAAATATAGAAATGTTAATTCTGTAAAGGTACTGGGAGGATGTTGCATTTCAGACCATTTGCTTAATTTCCACTGCAGAGCTCTTTCCCTTATTTGCTAAACGCTCAGCTGCTGGTAACTTTGGAGAAATGATCAGTTATAATGATGATACTTATCCAAATGTTTTTGACAGAATTGCCACATACTGCTAAATCTCTGGGAACAGTCCCTCTTTTTTCCTCTCATTCTTATCACTTCTCTTCTAATTTTTACTTATTATTGTTTATAGCTCCACAGTGCAAAAGTCTCAACAGGGCAATTCCTACACCCCAACATTTACAATCTAAATAGACAATACAAAGTGAGAGTAAGGTAGTATTATTATCCCCATTTCAGAGATGGAGAAATGAGGCACAGAAAGAAATAGGGTCAGAATCTCTGCTCCGCCAAATTTGCTTTGCACCTTCCTCCTTTGTCAACTGCCATCCTCCCTGGCATAAGCGTGAAGAGAGTGCATAGCAGGGACTGGCTGGGATGTGGTAGAGCTGAACTTGACTATGTATGTCTGATCCTCTGCTGGCATGAATGCTGCTATGGAGATTACATCAAGGACTGAAATTAGAGTAGGCCCTGTAATGATCTAACTTCTGCTGGGACTGGGCAGGCAAGAATCAGGCAGCCATAACTTGCCACCTGCAGCCACCACGTATAATGCTGTTCAGACAGCAATTGGGGCGTAGGTTTACCCAACATCATAGAGAAAACCTGTATCAGAGCAGGAAACTGAACCTAGATCTTCTAAGTCACAATCCAGTACTTTAACAACAAGACCATGCTTCATGGGCACCATCATGCTTACCTTTGTTGAGCAGTCATCCAAGTGACTGGCAGATATAGGTTGCTTAATAGAGGTGCTCTATAACAAAAGTACCAACAAAATTGTACAGGAAACTTTTGGGATACTTTAAAGTGGATGCTTCCTACAAGGGTTTACCAATTGCAAGTGGTCCTTAATGCATATTTTTCTCTACTTATTTGTGGTCACAGAACAGACAAACACTTAGCTCCACCTCAAACTGATGTGAAGCAACTCTGACCCCCCACCAAACCAACTAGACAATGATGTCACCTTTTCCTCTCAATACATGAATTTCTTCATAGAACTTCATGGGTTTCCCAGGACAGAAGGGACCATTATGATCATCTAGTCTGACCTCTGGTATAACACAGGTCATAAAACTTCCCTGAAAAAATCCTAGAATATATTTTTTAGAAAAACCTCCAATCTTGATTTAAATTTTTTCAGTGATGGAGAATCCACCATGACCCTTACTAAGTTGTTTCAGTGGTTTATTACTCTCACTGTTTACAACTTATTTCTAGTCTGAATTTGTCTAGCTTCAACTTCCAGACACTGGATTGTGTTATACCTTTGTCTGCTTGACTCAAGAGCCCATTTTTAAATATTTGTTCCCCCGTAGGTGCTGATAGACTGTAATCAAGTCACCCCTTAAGCTTCTCTTTGTTAAACTGAATAAACTGAGCTCTTTGGTTCTATCACTACATGACTGATTTGCTCATCCTTTAATCATTCTTGTGGCTCTTTTCTGTACTCCAATTTATCAATGTCCTTTTTGAACTGTGGACACCAGAAGTGGACACAGTATTCCAGTAGTGGTCACACGAGTACTAAACACAAAGACAAAACAACCTCTTCACTCCTACTCAAAATTCCTCTGTTTATGCATCCAATGATCACATTAGCCCTTTCAACCATAATACCATACTGGGAGCTCATTTTCAGCTGATTATCCATCATAACCCCCAAATCTTTTTCAGAGTTACTGCTTCCCAGGTTAGAGTCCAGCATCCTGTAAGTATGGCTTACATTCTTTGTTCCTAGATGTCCACATTTACGTTTAGCTGTATTAAAATGCATATTGTTTGCTTGTGCCCAGCTTGCGAAGTGATCCAGATCACTAACTGTGATCTGGCCTCTTCATTATTTACCACTCTTCTAATTTTTATGTCATCTGCCAACTTTATCGGTGATGATTTTATGTTTTCTTCCAAGTAATTGATAAAGATGTTAAGTAGTGTTAGACCAAGAACCAATCCCTGCAGGACCCACTAGGAGCACACCCTCTTGATGATGATTCCGCATTTGCGATTACATTTTGAGACCTATCAGTTAGTCGGTTTTTAATCTATTTAATACGTACCACATTATTTTTATATCCCTTTAGTTTTTTAATCAAAATGTCATGTGGTATGAAGTCAAATGGCTTACAAAGGTCTAAGTATATTATGGAGGTAATAATTCTATTACCTTTATCACAGAAGACTAAGTGAAATAACAAATTGTAGCTGTAGAATTGTCGAAAAAGTATGTTAAAAATTGTACAGGATTCAGAAAGGAACTACAAGAATGATTTGAGCTCTGGAAAACATATCTTACTATGAGAGACTTAAGAAGCTCAATTAATATACCTTATTGAAGAGAAACTTAGACGGTGGCTTGAGGGTTATGATCTATAACTATCTACACATGGAGGATATATCTGATACTACAGCAGTATTTAATCTAGCAGGTTACTCTTGTATTATTATACCATATGGGGGGGGGGGGCAGAATCTGACTTATAATGTATTAAAATAGAACTTGATAAGGGGCTGATTTAAATTAAATGGCTGAAAACTTAATTTAGAAAAATTCAACCTGTGAATAAGATGCAACATTTTTAACTATGAGTTTAATTAACCATTGGAACAGTTTACCAAGGGATGTGGTATATTCTCCATCATTTGAAATCTTTAGTTTAAGATTAGATGCCTTCCTAAAAATATGCTCTAACTCAATCAAAAATTATCGAGCTTAATGAAAGAATTAATATGAAATTCTATGAAATTTCATGACCTGTGTTATGCAAGAAGTCAGATTAGATGATCACAGTGATCCCTGCTGGCCTTAAAAAAGTCTATGAATCATCTACATCTAACTATTATTTTTATTATTTTAAAAAATTTATACATTTCATGGAACTGGGAGAATAAATTATTTTCTCTAACTTATTTTAAAGCAGAAGGCTTTTAATCTCTGCAGCAAGTACAGAGAAAAACCGGAGACTGTTGCAGTTTCACAGTTTCCCAAGCTTTTTAATGTGCTTTTTTCATTGACTAAACTGCAAATTTGGGGACAATATGAGAAAACTATACAAGAATTATTTGAGAGAGAGAGAGAGAGAGAGAGAGATGAGACAAGTAAAGCTTTAAAAAGCATATAAAGTACTTATGACTCTGAAGGTGAAAGAGAAAACAATGAAAACTTGAACCAGAATTTGAGTGACATAGACTGGAACTGCAGTTGGACTTATTATTTTTTCAAGCTGTTCAATTGCAGCATCAATTAAGGGAGCTCAAAGGAAAATTGTGTGTAGTGCTATGTGACTCCTGTCAAATGACATTCTAGGGATTCAAATAATTACTCTTTTTGGAGTCAGCTAGATATAACCGAGATCTCCTTTTCATAGAAAGGAGTAAATTCTGGTGACTTTCTTTTAGGTGCTCTGCAGGGAAGGGGATGCAGGAAACCTCTTATCTTCTTACACAAGAATCAGGCAGAATATACTTAGGTATTATTGTGACAGAGGCCTCAACATATATAGACAGAACACAGCCCCTAGTGCTCATGGACCAATGTGGATAGGAGATGGAGGGGTGGAGCCAGTAAGCACTTCTGGCAATATACCACAATCATAGGGTGATGGCCAGATTCCCACCCTCTGCTTCAGTAGCAGACTAATGCGGGCAGTCTGCCCACTCATTTCTAAAGCAGCAGCAGTAGCGAGCACCACTGACTCTACTTCTTCCAGGATTCCCTGAGCAATTCTCTCTGTGCCTGCTCTACACAAGCAGAATAGCTGGAGAACCCATCACTTGGCTGCTCTTTCAGGGGATATGAAGCAAGCACTGACCTATAGTATATAATGGTAGCTCTCACCGATCAGTTCTGGTTTATGTTGAAGGACTGTATGTAAATTAACATCGTGTTGCTATTAAATTGGATGTACTGCATGTTCTTGGTGGTGGTGGAGTTACCCTTGGTTGAAATCTATAGGCATGTGCCCAAGGGAGACTGCAGGATCAGGTTTCTATATTGGGATATAATCTTTGTTTTGTTAATAGCTGAATGAAGATAGTTTCTGCAATCTGGGGTACAATATCAACAAATAAAATGACAGCTCATTTAAGAGAAAAGTAGTTACAATTTATGGCTATTTAGATATCCATTTTCAGACATGCAGAAAAGGGTCCTTCAAGAGAAGCTGGGATTTCCAAGACATTGTATTAGTTATTAATAATAAATACACCACTACCCCAATATAACGCGACCTGATATAACACGAATTCGAATATAACGCGGTAAAGCAGCGCTCCGGGGGGGGGGGGGGGAGGGCGAGGCTGTGCACTCTGGCAGATCAAAGCAAGTTCGATATAAGCCGTTTCACCTATAATGCAGTAAGATTTTTTGGCTCCCGAGGACAGTGTTATATCGGGGTAGAGGTGTAATAATAATTATACATGCATAATTAACTACAGAGACCTGACATGCAGAAATATGTTTCTTTTTTTAGAATGATATGAATAATTTTGCATAATTTAAAAGTGTATTTTCTGTGAAAAGTTGCAAGAGTTTATACTTAGGAGTCACGTATTTTAAAAAAATTTATATCCTTCCTCATGGTGAATCATACCTTATTCCACGAGTAGGTTTTATTGCAATCAGTGAGAATACTTGTGGAGCAAGCTACTACTCAGTGTGAATAAAGGTACTGTATAGCACTCTGCCCCCCAGAAAAAGAACTTTACTTTTCCTTTTTTCAAATGAAGTGTTAAAACCCTAAAACAGACTTTTTGGCCCTGAAATAACATTCTGTGCTATACTGCATTATATTTCTTTAGTGTAGTAGACAGCAGCAGCTAAGACAAAGTCATTCCTGAAACAACAGCTCCCGGAGTTTGGCATTTGAAAAGGAAACAGCTTTTATTTTAAAATAAGAACTACTGTACTACAAATGAACTTTATAGGACTTTAAATTTCAGGCAGGGTTTGGGAAAGCTGATGCCATATTAATATAGCAATGTCATTCTGGTGGTATATCAACATGACACTGAGCACTAGGAATACAATCTTCAGCCTAAATCTCAGTGGCTTTTATTGCAAAACAATACATTTTTAATTAAAAAGGAGTCTTTAGAAAGATTAAGCAAGGAGATGCAGGATTCTGAAGTCTCTCAAATGAATTGATTTGAGTTTTAGTGCAAATAGTCATGCATTTCACACAGTGTAGACAGGAGGAACCAACTTGGTTTTCATAATCCCTCAGATTGTGTACACTATTTTATTATTTATATTTAGATACTTTAAAATGTATTGCTTGCCTGCTGTAGAATTTTTATACCTCTCCATAAGCTTGGAGTGGCCTTCTGATTAATATAAATCAGGCTCCCTCAGGTTCCTCCTTCTCATAATTCCTAGTCACACCAAGTCCATGAACTACTTTGGCCTTAAGATCACCCAGCATTCTGTGTTACTCACTGAAGTGTATTTAAATTGTAAACACAGAGACTCTGTGTGTTACAACGCATGGGCTAACTTTCAGGATAACACCTGCTATAAATGATGTTAAACACACCTTCCACATATGATGATTCATATCAGCAATCATCAGCTCGGGATGTATGGTTATGAAGAAAGTCCATAGCTTTGTGGTTTCAAAAGGCCCTCCATGAGAATGTACACTTTATTTAATATTCAGGTAAATGTATCTTAGTTAATGTACTGGCACTTTACCTTCTCCAGAGTGTGGACTTTTGGGGATCGGGTCTGTCTTTGCAGTGTCCCCATACGCTTAGAAGCAATCTTCTTGGAGGTCCCTGTATGTTTAAGGAGCACTCAGGGGACAAGCCTGTCAGTCACAAAGACACAACATTTGTGGTTACTGTGTGGCCACTCAGATGAGTTGGAGCCTGCTCAGGCTTCCAGAAATATCTAGTTCACATACCCTTTCTCAGAGGCTTAGCATATGGCCAGATCATATCCTCACCTAGTAAAGCCTTTCGAAGGTCACCCTCATAGCATTTCATAGCTGGTGAGGAGGAAACCTAGGATTTAATTTAAAAGGCCATGAAGTTCACTTTCAAACCTAGTACATCTGCTGGGAGCCACACAGAGCCTAGAGGATACACAGGAAGCCAAGGTATCTATGTGGAGGCTCATGTCTCCACATAAGTTCTGGCTCCTGTCAGGATTCCCCATGCCTGACTCCCTAGCAGTGCAACTCCCTGACTCGATAAGTGTAATTTTTAAAATCTAATTTCTAGCCTTCATACTCACTAGGGCACATTTTAAATTTGCTTTCTGTGAACATTCTGTGATACTCTCTTAAAATGTGGCCTTTGGGCAAACATTCCTGCCTGTAGGCTCATTAGGCTAGACTACTGAAGGAAAGTGAATACAAAAGAGGTGCAAATATCATCAAAGCTCATTCCAGTGAACAGTAATGGACATTTTTTTGCATTATATACCCAACTCTAGGGTGGAAGCTTAGGCCTGGCTGTGATTAGTGTTATCATTTCCCACTGTAATGCACAGTAAAACATGAATGTATGTGAATTTCTCCCAAACCTTTCTACACTGGCCCCAGCTCCTAGAATCTAGAAGGCAAGCTTAGGTAATGTGGGTTCCACTGGACACTCCCTTCCCTCCTTCTGGCTTAATGAGACAGAGCTTAAGCACCAAACTTTACTTTTTCTTCCTCTGTTAGTTATTCTCTCTCTCTCTGATGGTGCATGTGATCAGAGGACGGTAATTGGTAAGACCAGCTGAGAATATGGAGCTTACACTCTTGGGTATATGATCATACCAGGTGTGTTACCTTTGTTACCAGCAGTTTTGAAAAAATTAAGATCCATCCATCAACAATTAAAAAACAGCATTGCCTAATGCCTTATTTTATTTCCAACCTTAGTACAATATACAAAAGGCCTGCACCTTGGGATGCATACATAATGGGCATAGAACATCACACAGCATCAAATTTTCCATCTTTATGTACTGTACTGTCGTGGAAAAAATCACCCACGCATTGATTTTAGTTCACAGATTCAAGCCCGAGGCCAGTTTATTGCAATACATACCAACGCGTTGGGGGTTGCAGTCAGAAACTACACCCCTGAACAGAGCTCACAGGTTCCTCTTTATTCTTACAAGCCGCAAACATATTACAAGTTACACGTCATTTATGAAAAATAAAGAGTTAGGGCTTGCTTCCTTTCCCGGCACTTTTTTATTATTTTCCGAGAATTGGGTGCATATTAGGTGGAGGGCTTTTTGTGGTTTCCGATATGGGCAGTACTTGGCACCAGTTAGGGTGAATTTTTGGCAGGGCGCATGCTAGTATGGCCGGGGAGAGGACACAGAGCACCCAAAAGAGAGACTCGATCTAGCTAAAGTTACTTATTGCTTCACACAAGCAGTTATTATATTTCAACAGCCATGAACATATTTCATTAGTGCTGCTGCTGGGGCTTTTTATTCTTTCCTTCCTTGGCCCCCCCTCCCTCCTCTGGTCATGACCCTTGACCGAGTTTGGCAGGAGGCTGTGTCACTTAGCCTAGTTCAGGCTTGTGGCCTGCAGGGCGTGCCTATATGATGAGTCTTCGCCGATGTTCTGATCGGTGCAAGGGAGGACAGCCAGGCCTATTCCCCCACAGTACCTTGGTAATCAATGCCTTTGGCTATTGTAGTCTCTCTCTCTCGCTCCCTCCCTCCTCCCACCCCCGCTTTCCGAGAACTCATTATCCCACTTACTTCAATTGTAGTATTTGGTTAGGGTACTGGAAAATGAGGGCTGGAAGAGTAAGGACATCTGAATGAGGCAAAACTTCTGTTGATTTTAATGCAGATGTTTTCTGAGTGAAGTCTGTAGGACTTGGCTTCCAATTTATATATGTTAATAGAGGAGGTTTTGGAACAAATTGGTAAATTAAACAGTAATAAGTCACCAGGACCAGATGTTATTCACCCAAGAGTTCTGAAGGAACTCAAATATGAAATTGTAGAACTACTATCGCTTAAATAAGCCTCTGTATCAGATTACTGGAGAATAGCTAATGTAACCTGGTAATTACAGGCTGGTAAACCTAACTTCAGTACCATGGAAATTGGTTGAAACTAAAGTAAAGAACAGAATTATCAGACACATAGATAAACGTGATATTTTGGGGAAGAGTCAACATGGCTTTTGAAAATGAAAATCATGCCTCACCAATCTATTAGAAATTCTGAGGATGTCAACAAGCACATAGACAAGAGTGATAAAGTTGATCTTGTGTACCTGGACTTTCAGAAAGCCTTTTACAAGATCCCACACCAAAGGCTCTTAAGCAAAATAAGCAGTCATGGGTTAAGATCTTCTCCTGGATCAGTATCTGTTTAAAAGATAGGAAACAAAGGGTAGGAATAAATGGCCAATTTTCAATATGGAAGGCGGTAAATAGCAGGGTCCCTGTAGTGGGGTAGTCACTCCGCTCCGGCCCTGAAGGGGTTAAAGCAGCCCTGGAGAGGGCTGTGGCTGGAAAAAGCTAGTCTGATTGGGGAAAGCAGCCGTAGCTGGGGCCACGCACCAATCCGGCCACAGCTGGCCCTATAAGAGGACTGAGGGCCAGAGGCTGAGACATTCTCTCTCTAGCTTCTTGAGAGAGAAGGACCTGGCTGCCTGGGAGCTGACAAGGGTACCTAGGTTGGAGAAGTGCTGGGGAAGGGCAGAGGGAGCTGGGGAGCTCCAGCGTAACAAAGCCCCAGGCTGCAGGCCAAGTTAAGGGCCCACGAAAGGGTACTAGGGCTGCAGAGGGGCAGCCCAGGAATAGGCAGAGGCAGCTGGTCCAACCCCCGTTGCCGATGATGAGTGGTTTACAGACCCAGTGAGCGGGGGCTAGATGGAGACTGGCAGTAGCCACTGAGGCAAGGTGGGGATAGAGGGTTGGGGGTTCCCCTGGGTGGGGAGACCCAGATCGTGGGTTACTGCTGGGGACATAACCCTGATGTAGAGTGGCACCGGGGTCTGGGAGGGACACGGGGGCCAGTGGCAGGTGAGACACAGGCCTGAAGAGGGTTCTCCGGGCTGGAAAGAGCGAATTCCCAGGACAACCAGCAGGAGGTGCCGCGCCGGTGAGTCGTCGCCCCGCCACAGTCCCCCAAAGATTTGTACTGGGACTTGTGCTGTTCAACATACTCATAAATGATTTGGAAAAGTGGAGAAAAGAGTGAGGTGGCAAAGTCTGCAAACAATACACAGTTACTGAAGATAGTTAAGTCCAAAGCTGACTGTGAAAAATTACAAAGGGATCTTACACTACTGGGTGACTGGGCAACAAAACAGCAGATGAAAATTCTATGTGGATAAGTAATTGACATTGGAAAAAAAATGATCCCAATTATATGTACAAAATGATGGGGTCTAAATCAGCTGTTAACATTTAAGAAAGAAGTCTTGGAGTCATCATGAATAGTTCTCTGAAAACAGCTGCTCAATGTTCAGCAGCAGAAGTTAGGAACCATTAGGAATGAGATACACAATAATACAGAAAATATCAAAATACCACTATATAAATCCATGGTATGCCCACACCTTGAATGCTGCATGCAGTTCTCATCACCCAATCTTAAAAAAAAGATTTATTAGAATTGGAAAATGTACAGAGAAGGGCAGCAAAAATGATTAGGGGTATGGAACAACTTCCATACGTGGAGAGATTAAAAAGTCTGGGACTGTTCAGATTAGAAAAGAGAGGACTAAGGAGGGAGCTGATACAGGTCTATGAAATCATGAATGGCGGAGAGAAAGTGACTAAGGAAGTGTTATTTACACCTTCACATAACACAAGAACCAGGGGTCACCCAATGAAATTAATAGGCAACAAATTTAAAACAAACAAAAGGAAGTACTTCTTCACATAATACTCAGTCAACCTGTGGAACTCTTTGCCAGGGGATGTTGTGAAGGCCAAAAGTATAATTGGGTTCAGAAAAGAAATAGATAAGTTCATGGAGGATAGGTCCATCAATGGCTACTAGCCCAAAATGGACAGGGATGGAACCCCATGCTCCAGGTGTCCCTAAGCCTCTGAATTCCAGAAGCTGAGATTGGAGGACAGGGGATGGATCACTAAATAATTGCCCTGTTCTGTTTATTCCCTCTGAAGCGTTTGGCTCTGGCCACTGTTGGAAAACTGGGCTAGATCTTAACATCTTCTCCTCTTTTACTCTGCACAGGTGGCTTGTCTGGGAATGGAGATGCATATTTGAAGCAGATTCCTGGCTGCCAGAACAGCTCCTGTAAGCTGCTGGCAGCTGACAAAAGATGGAGCAAGTCCAAAAAACAGAGGGGCTGTCAGTGCAGCTAGGTAATTTGGAACACCTGGGCCCAAGATTCTATCTTCTCTTCTTGATATACATGCATAACTCTAATTGATGTTAACTCACATATCAAGGAAATCAGAGAGTCCAGTGAATGATTTTTAGAATAGATGCTAACCATCTGGATTTTATTCCAGTTTTATTATGGCTGGTAGAAATAGAATGAACTGGCAACGTATCAACAGTAAATTAAGAAACTGTTACATGTTCATCACATCATTTCTCATGTTAGTTTCCCTGTAAAGCAGTCTGCAGAAATAAATTGCTAGATTTTCAAAACAGCAGTGATTCTAATAATTATCATTATTATAATGAGACCCAAAGAAACAAGAGAGCTAAAGAAAGCATCCGTTTGCAATCCTTACCTTTTATAAACACTGAAGTCATTATTTATTTCCCAGTGCTAATACAATTTTCTTTCCAATATTTGAAATGTACTTGGAGTCATTTTCACATCTCATTTGATGGATTTTAATCATGAATTGCTTTAATGCATTATTAGTTGCTGTTTGTTTGTATATCTTCATGTGCTTTCGATAAGAGAGCTTTCCATTGTGCACTGTAGCTCTTCCTAATGTACGGGGGTTAGGACTTGACACTTGCTAAATTGCTACCATCATGACTCTTTCTGTTTCAACAGTATCAGTCTGAAACAGAACAAATTATCAATCTCCATTTTACTTCCCTCCGAATAACTAGTTGTCTCAGTACGGAGACCATAATCTCATTGTGGGATTCAGAAATCTGCTGTCCTGATACACACTGTTCCTTTCATTTGGGGATTCATTATTAGGTGTGTAGAATCAGTGCCATTTACTGAATCACATTATAAAGCTTATCAGCATGGAAGCAAACTTCTTCGGTTCAACCACTTCACAGGGCTGTAGCAAAGGACTCCCTTTTAACTTAACCTCCAGTCACTGATGAAAATTAGATTTAAAAGAAAACAAAATCATTCGGTTGCCCTCAAGCATGCATTCTTTAATCTAAATAATTTATTGAAACCTAGATTACTTTTTACAATTGCTGCTCTGAGTCTATTATTCTAAACAACAAATGACACTTTTGAGTAATGTTTTACATAACAGTATGTTGCTACTAGTACTGGTCATCTTTCTTCAGAAAGTATGTATTATATATAAATCAAAGAACAATACATATTTTAAAGAGTTAGAACCTTATATCATATCATACTACCTAAAAGAAATGAAGAACTTCTGTTCTGATAATGAATCTTCATTTCATCATTTATATTTTTCAGTGGATAATTTATAGGCTGTTTATTTACTATTTTGAAATTATTTCCTTAATTTTATGCTACTTGCAATTCACTTAAAAAAACAGACTAATGTTCCCTTTCTGTCCTAAATTGTTGTATGGTGGTGACACAGGCTGTTATTGGTATAACCCTTCTGACGGGTGGTTAATGACATCAATGAGGGCTGGGTTCAATACATCTAGAGGTCCTCTTTATAAATAAAGGAACTAGCTCAAGCCCGCACCCAGAAACTTGGGAAAACTAATCACAATCTCTCTGGGCACCCTTAACAGGCAGAACTTTCCACTTGTGAGCACTCTGGGACTGTGTACAAACAAGTCTACTCAGCTCTACTGCTGCCCTCTGCTTCATCTCTCACAATGAAGTCCTCATGGGAGGGGAGCCAAAGGCACTCAGGACTCTGAGCAGAGGCCTAATAGCTTAAAAATGTGTTTTACCACCAGGTAAGAGTGCTGTCCCCACCCTGAGCTTCTCTGGGAGGCCACCAGCCCCTTCCCCCATTATGTTTTGTTAGGGTGACCTCCAAGTTTTACTAGAGGAATTGTGGGTAGGCAGCTGTAGTAGGTCCTAGCCGGGGCTCGACCCTTCCGGACAGGAGGGGAGCCACACCGACTCACTACTGTGGGAACAAGTAGTCAGTTAGTCTCGAAACTCCGGCTCTTTAGTGCAGAGTCGGAGCAACCACCGTTAAAGCTCAGGCCCTTGACTGCAGGGGCTGAGCGAGCAAAGAGTTCAGAGCCCAGGCCCTGGATCAGGGCGGGGCAAACACAGTTAGGCTCAGGCCCTTGTTTGCAGGGGCTGAGCGAGCAAAGAGTTCAAAGCCCAGGCCCTGGATCAGGGCGGGGCAAACACAGTTAGGCTCAGGCCCTTGTTGCAGGGGCTGAGCGAGCAAATAGTTCAAAGCCCAGGCCCTGGATCAGGGCGGGGCAAACACAGTTAGGCTCAGGCCCTTGTTGCAGGGGCTGAGCGAGCAAATAGTTCAAAGCCCAGGCCCTGGATCAGGGCGGGGCAAACACAGTTAGGCTCAGGCCCTTGTTGCAGGGGCTGAGCGAGCCAATAGTTCAAAGCCCAGGCCCTGGATCAGGGCGGGGCAAACACAGTTAGGCTCAGGCCCTTGTTGCAGGGGCTGAGCGAGCAAATAGTTCAAAGCCCAGGCCCTGGATCAGGGCAGGGCAAACACAGTTAGGCTCAGGCCCTTGTTGCAGGGGCTGAGCGAGCAAATAGTTCAAAGCCCAGGCCCTGGATCAGGGCGGGGCAAACACAGTTAGGCTCAGGCCCTTGTTGCAGGGGCTGAGCGAGCAAATAGTTCTGGTAAGGTACGCCTAGGCTTGCTGTAGCCGAGCGTTGGGTGAGGGGGAAGCCTGCCACCCGTGCAGGGGGTGGCAGGGGGGAACGCAGGCCCACCCACTCCACTGCGTTCCAGCCCGGGGCCCTAACAGCGGTTGCTGCCGCTGCTGGTCAGTGGGGTATCCAGGCCGCAACACACTGACATAGGCTCACACTCAGTTGCAGCCGGACCGGGGTCGGCTATCCCCGGGCTACTTCCGTGATCCCCCTCACAGCCTACCTCGTTCGTTACGCCGGGATCGGGCCAGTCCATCTCCATGGGCTCCTCTCTGCCCGGGCTCGGCGGCAAGTCTGGTAGCTCTGCCGGGAAGTCCGGCCAATGGTCCTCCGGCGGCTCCTCTGGATAGCAGCAGGGGCGAAGGGGTTCGGGTCCAGTCTCACCCTCAGGGTTAGTGGGGTCCGGTTCCCAGGGGCTCTCCCAGTGGCGGGCGTGAACGGGCTCCGGCGGCTCCTCCTCGTAGCGGGCCCGGGGTAGCTCAGGCCAGCCAGGGTCCAAGCCCCGGTCTTCGACGGTCTCCTGGCCAGGAGCTACCGGCCGCACGTCTGCTCCCTGTGGTGGCTGGGCCCCAACTGAGCTCTGGCGGCCGGCCTTTATACTTCCTGTCCCGCCCCTTGACTTCCGGGGGGTGGGGACAGGCGGTGGTGGTCCCACCCACTCTGGTGCCGGCACGTGGGCTCCCTCTTCTGGACAGGAGGGGAGCCACACCGACTCACTACAGCAGCGATCAGGGACCATGGTCTCAAACTCTGGTCCA
This sequence comes from Malaclemys terrapin pileata, assembly GCF_027887155.1. Classification (NCBI taxonomy): domain Eukaryota; kingdom Metazoa; phylum Chordata; order Testudines; family Emydidae; genus Malaclemys; species Malaclemys terrapin. The sequence goes on from NC_071509.1 coordinate 22,021,037, forward strand.
CACAGTGACCTGCCACCCAGTAACCTCTTAATTACTAGAACTAGAAGCTCAGCTCCAACAGAGGACTCTAGTCTGAGCATTTGATTGACAGAACATTGGAGATTCTGACTGGTTCCCTGCTTCTATTTAAGCCAAGCATAGGAACAGGAAGTTGTCCATGCACCTGGGTTTCACCTGCTTAGGACTGTTTCCCTTAAACTACCTGCTTCTACTGCCTGACTCTGATCTCCTGGTAACCTGACCCTGCCTGCCTCTTCACAGTTGACTCCCAGTTTGTCATTGGCCTGTCTCAGACTCCGATCTCCTGACCAAGATTGGCTCCTGACTCCTGTTTTAGGTCAGACCACCCCTGTTCCAGTCACGACAGTTTGCATGGACTACTTAGGCCACAGGAGTGGGCCCAGTGCTGGTGGAATGAACCTGGTTATCCTTTTGGAAGCACCAGACATGTTTCAGTGGGCTGCCCCATCAGGTGGACAACCAAGTCCTGCAGGCCTGAGACATTCAGCTGACCTCAGAGAACCAGCTATTGCAGGAGCAAGTCATACAGTTGCATGCTGAGAATGCTACACTCCTGACACAGCTCACCGAGCCCTGTTCCCCAATACATCGTCTGGAATGGTTTGACAGTAACCACCAGCGATTCTGGGGTTTTATTCACCAAGGCTGCCTCCTGTTCCTGATGCTTCCTCAGTCCTGCATGACTGACCATGCAAAGTTGAGACTGGTTATCAGCCTGCTGTATAGGAGGCATTAGATGGGGTCTCCCCCTTCTAGGAATGCAACAGCCCAGTACTATCAAACTGGGAGGTCTTTCACCCAGTTTTGACAATCCCCAACGAGCTTCAACAGTGGAAATTGCCCTAAAAAAGCTCTGACAGGGTCAGGGCACCATTGCCTCCTATGTAGCACAATTCTGCCACCTCACATCTGATACAGATGATACAGAGTGGAAAGAGGCCGTGCAGCTGTACCAGTTTCGGTGGAGCCAGAGAGAAGAAATTAAAGATGAATTAGCCAGTGTGAAGATGCCCATGAGTCTGGATGCCCTCATGTATCTCTTCATCCATATAGACAATTGGTTCTGAAAACACAGGGAGGAAGAAAAGCAGGAGGATGTCTTGCAACTCTCCTATCTATGTATTGTTACCTTTTCATCAATGACTCCCACTAACCAACGCAGGTGGATGTGGGCTGTCAATGGCTCTCTCCCATAGAAAAAGAACAACAATGCCAGCACCATCTCTGCTTCTACGGTGATGACTGAGGTCACTCCATCTTTGTTTGGGCTCCCCTCTTGCAGGTGCTGGTTCAGTTGCACATACATGGATTGCCCCTATGAATTCCTGTCCTACTGGCCCTCATTGATTCAGGTGCAGACAACTGTTTCATAGATGCAGTGGCAGCCCAGATCCTCAAGATTCTCCTGAAATACAAGGCCACTCCCAACCTCACAGAGACTATTGATTCTTTGTCTTCTGGGCTAGGAAGGGAGGAAACAGCTGCCCTAGAGTCCTGGATTCAGGGGCACTGAGAAATGCTACAATTCAACATGATCCATTCTCCACACTTTCTCTTGATTCTCAGTATCTCCTGGCTGGCGTTCCACAATCTGCTTATTTGTTGGCAAGCACAGGAAGTCTGTTTTCCGTCAAAGAGTTTTGTCAGCAGTATTGTCTACCAGTCCCCACTTCCAAACCCAGAGAGGCTCAGACAGGGCCAGCTATCCAGGCAGAACTTTCTGTTGAAACTACAGCAGAACTCCCCTCACGATACCAAGACTATGCCAATGTTCCTGAAAAGGGGAATGTGGAAACCGTGCCTCTGCACTGGGACTATGACTATCCAATACAGCTGCAGCCAAGAGCAAATATACCATTTGGACAAATTTATGCCATGTCTGAACCCAAGCTGACAGCACTCTGAGAATACCTCCAGGAAAATCTGGGCCAAAGGTTTATCCACAAGCTGACCTCGCTGGCTGGCACACCAGTCCTTTTCATCAAGAAGAAAGATGGTAGCCTATGACTCTATTGACTATCATGCATTGAATCAGATAATTATCAGGAATCATTACCCAATAATCCTGATTCCTGAGTTGCTGGATCGCATGGGAGCTGACCATGTATTCACTATGTTGGACCTCCGACAGGCGTACAACCTTGTGCAAATCAGCGAAGGGGATGAGAGGAAGACCACCTTCTGAAGTGGGTATGGCCACTATGAATATCTTGTAATGACATTTGAGCTGACCAATGCCTGGGCCACCTTCCAACATTTTATAAATGATGTGTTCTGAGACATATTGGACCAGTACATAGAATTTACCTAGATGACGTATGGGTCTTCTCTGAGTACCCCAAATAGCACGCTGCTCACATCTCAACGGTCCTGGAATGCTTCTGGCTGCATAACCTTTATGCCATGCTCAAGAAGTGTGTCTTTGATCAGGCCTCCACTGAGTTCTTGGGCTTCATTTTATATTCCCAGAAAGGATCCATATGGACTTGTGTAAAAATGACTGACTTCCCTCTCAGGACATGACCTGTAATGCTGCCTGGAGCTTGCCAATTTTTATTGATGATTCCTTCTGAATTAAAAAAAAAAAATCAAGCCCCTCACTGCTCTCCTCTGGAAAAATACCTAATTCAGATGGTCTTCTGAGGCCCAGCATGCATTCCATCAACTGATACTCGCCTTCACTACTACACCCATATTGCCTCATTCAGATGTCATGCAAGCCTTCATTGTAGAAGTTGACATCTCCAGTATGGTGATTGGGGATGTCCTCTCCCAACAACTTGGTCCCAAACAAGTATTACACCCAGGTGCTTATTACTCAAGGAAGCTCATCCCTACAGAACTAAATTATGAAATACTGGATAAGGAATTCCTGGTGATAAAAACTGCCTTTGCTGAATGGTGGCACTACCTAGAAGGAGATCACCACGCAGGTATTCACTGATCATAAAAATTGGAGTAAAAGCCTTAAACTAACAGGAGTTTTGGTGGGCTCTATTTTTCCTCACAATTTGATTTCATCAACACATATCTTCACTGATCTAAAAATGGCAAGGCTAATGCCCTGTCCCAACGATATGTACCAACCCATGAGGCCCCAGCCAGGAACTGACCCTTCTTCTCAAGTCCTGTAACTTTCTTAGCACAGCTCATTACCAGGATATATTTACCTCCGCCTCAGGAATTCTGCCTCACCAACAAGATATTAACAAGCATCTCCATGACTCCTGGGAAGGGATCACATACTTAAGGGACTGCATGTATGTTCCCCATGACCCAGAAGAGTTGCAGTCCTGCAACTATAATATGACTTTCCCTTTCCACAATACAATCATTTATTGCCTCCTGCAATGTTTGTGCCCATGCCAAGAACCTATACCACAAGCCCTGTAGTCTTCTCCAGCCTTTGGACACCCCATTTTAACCCAGGGTGGCCTTTGCCGTAGACTTTATTGAAGAGTTACCAAAGTCCAGAACATTTACAACAATTTTGACTGTAGCAGATCACTTTACCAAAATGGCCCACTTATCCCCTGCACAGGCCTCCCCTCTGCTGAAGAGACAGCACAGCTGTGAATTAGCCATGTAGTCTGCCCCCATAGCCTTCCAGAGCGCATCACCTCCAACTAGAGGTCTCAGTTCACAGCTTAGTTTTGGCGGAAGGCCCTGAGCCTGCTGTGGGTCCACACATGTCCTTTCTCTGCTTATTATTCCCAGTCTAATGGTGAAATGACCAACCAAATCCTCAAATAGTATCTGTGATACTACATCAATCATAATCAGGATGACTGGTCTTCACTTCTCCCTTATGCAGAGTTTGCACAGAACAACACAGAGCATGCATCCACAGATCAAAGCCCCTTTTTTTAATCTACTCTGGGTACCAACCCTGATTCAACTTGCAATTACCCATATCCTCTCCCAACCCAGCAAACTCAGATCTAGTGCAGCAGATTCATTGAGCCCAAGGAGAAGTGAAAGAACACCTGAAAAAAGCAAGAACGGACTATAAATGATACATGAACCAACATCAACAGCAAGGCTCCACCTATTCAGTGAGACAGAAGCTATGTTTCTCCATGAAACATCTACATACAGACAGAGCTGCTTTCAAGATGGACTTTTGGTTCCTTAGTCTTTTTAGGATCCTGCAACAGATTAACCCAGTCAGTTTTGAACTTCAACTACCCTGCTGTTCCATGCATTGCTTTTGAAACCCTATACAGAAAAGCCTTTCGCTCACAGGACCCAGCCACCTTCTCCATGCGTACTGGTCCAGGGCCACAGAGAACACATGGTTCATGAGATTCTGGACTCTAAACATAATTGTGGCAGACTCTGGCATTTTGTTGACTGGGAGAGGCATGGTCTTGCGGAGTGCACTTGAGAGCTGGTGGAAAATGTATTGACCACATGAGGTGCAGAGTAATGGTGAATATGGTCCCTGTCTTGAAAGAGGCATGGAAGCCTGGAAACTGTGAGGCTAGGCAGAATGGACTGGTGACAGAGGCAGATACTGATATCCGGTTGAAAAGTTCTAAAGTGTTTAGGGCTCCTCATGTGAGGAAGCAGAGGTGATGAAAGCTTTCTACCTCTGGTCTCAGCAGACAGGTCATGCCAGTTGTAGAGGGTTTCTGGAAAAGGTGAGGAGGCAGGGATCTTTTAGAGAACATTCCCTGATGTTGCTCTGTGTACATAGAGGGTAAGCTGGGGCCAGCTTGTTTCCAGAGCAGGTGCTGTCTGGTCAAGCTAGTGGAATGGGCCTGTGCTCTCCCTCTTTTGACATTAGCTGCAGGAGGGGAGTGCATTGAGATCACAGTCAGCACTGAGCACCTTGAGATGCCTAAAGGAGCATGCTTTTCAGAATACACTGAGCACTCATCCTCTGAAAATTAGGTCCCTTTAAGTCTCTCAAACTGGGCACCTGAAAATTAAGGCAATAAAATCACTAATCACTTTTGAAAATCTTGACCATATGTGTATGTGTTTATCTGCACAAGTAGCTCTTGGGTAAAGTAATTTTGATGCAGGTAGATAAACACATCATTTCTGTCACATAGAAAAAAAACCAACATGTCATTTTGATGCATTATGTTGCAAAAGGGCCAACTTTGAAAAATAGCAATGATACAGAAGAAAAATGCAGTTAATCAGAGTCAGCAGTAAGTGGAAAAGAAATAAATGTGATGCAAATAAATCTGAAAAGGCCTGACTGTACCTGCATGTTGATCATGGTTTTTCCTTAAGTTCTAACATTAAAATGTTGAACCTCCCGTTTCCATAGTGATGCTTTTTATGGTACTTGTAGAAAGCAAAAAGACTAACATTTTCTTTCAGTAAAACAAATTCCCTGGGAAACAAGAGCAGATGGAGGAAAACAGAAACATCTTGAAACTCCTCTTATAACACTGCTCTACAGCCAAAATGCTTCTGAAATAAATGTAGTCAAACTTTACTAATTCTGGGTCACTGAGAACGAAAATGATGCTTAAAATTGTGGATTGGCTCTAGTTTTCAAGATATGCTATTGGGTCAGTATATACGACCCTTGACTTGGGAATGGCGGAGGATAAGTGAGTTATAAAGGGAAGGGATCGCAATTTAAACCAGAAATGACTAAAATACATCTTTGACTGGATCTATGAATAAATCTATGACTGGGTTTGGACAGTACTTGCTTTTTAGGCAAAACAATGAATGATGCAATCTGAAGCTGGTATTGCATCATACATGATATGAATTGCATCATGTTATTCCTAGAAGTCATGGATGATGCAATCATAATGAAGCTTACATCACTCTGCTGAACAAATTGCCCTATATCAGCTCTAGAAATCATACAGTGTCATGCTCTCTTATTTGTCAGTGTTTGATTTTGCAAAGGAACACATTTCTGTTTAGCCAAAGTGAGCAGAGATGCCTCATACTTGTGTGAGCAGTGCAGATAGAATCATAGAATATCAGGGTTGGAAAGGACCTCAAGAGGTCATCTAGTCCAACCCCCTGCTCAAAGCAGGACCAATTCCCAACTATATCATCCCAGCCAGGGCTTTGCAAGCCGGGCCTTAAAAACCTCCAAGGAAGGTGTCAGGGCTGTATCCCCACTTTGAACTTTAGGGTACAAATGTAGGGGCCTGCATGAAAACTTCTAAGCTTAACTACCAGCTTAGCTCTGGTCCGCTGCCACCATCCCCAGAATTCCCATGCCTGGGAAGCCTTGAGAAACCTTCACCAATTCCCTGGTGAATACAGATCCAACCCCCTTGGATCTTAAAACAAGGAGAAATTAACCATCCCCCCTCCTTCCTCCCACCAACTCCTGGTGAATCAAGATCCAAACCCCTTGGATCTTAAAACAAGGAAAAATCAATCAGGTTCTTAAAAAGAAGGCTTTTAATTAAAGAAAAAGGTAAAAATCATCTCTGTAAAATCAGTATGGAAATTAACCTTACAGGGTAATCAAACTTAAAGAGCTCAGAGGACTCCCATCTAGTCTTAGGTTCAAAGTACAGCAAACAAAGATAAACACTCTAGTAAAAGGTACATTTACAAGTTGAGAAAACAAAGGAAAACTAACACACCTTGCCTGGCTATTTACTTACAAGTTTAAAATAGGAGAGACTTGTTTAGAATGATGTGGAGAACCTGGATTGATGTCTGGTCCCTCTCAGTCCCGAGAGCGAACGCACTCCCAAACAAAGAACACAAACAAAAACCTTCCCCCCCGCCCCAAGATTTGAAAGTATCTTGTCCCCTTATTGGTCCTTTAGGTCAGATGCCAGCCAGGTTACCTGAGCTTCTTAACCCTTTACAGGGAAAAGGATTTTGGAGTCTCTGACCAGGAGGAATTTTATAGTACTGTACACAGGACAGCTGTTACCCTTCCCTTTATAGTTATGACAGAAGGAGACTCCACCACCTCCCTAGGTAATGCATTCCAGTGTTTCACCACCCTCCTAGTGAAATAGTTTTTCCTAATATCCAACCTGGACCTCCCCCACTGCAACTTGAGACCATTGCTCCTTGTTCTGTCATCTGCCACCACTGAGAACAGCCGAGCTCCATCCTCTTTGGAACCCCCCTTCAGGTAGTTGAAGGCTGCTATCAAATCCCCCCTCATTCTTCTCTTCTGGAGACTAAACAATCCCAGTTCCCTCAGCCTCTCCTCATAAGTCATGTGCTCCAGACCCCTAATCATTTCTGTTGCCCTCCGTTGGACTCTTTCCAATTTTTCCACATCCTTCTTGTAGTGTGGGGCCCAAAACTGGACACAGTATTCCAGATGAGGCCTCACCAATGTCGAATAAAGGGGAACGATCACGTTCCTCGATCTGCTGGCAATGCCCCTACTTATACAGCCCAAAATGCCGTTAGCCTTCTTGGCAACAAGAGCACACTGTTGACTCATATCCAGCTTCTCATCCACTGTGACCCCTAGGTCCTTTTCTGCAGAACTGCTACCTAGCCATTCGGTCCCTAGTCTGTAGCAGTGCATGGGATTCTTCCGTCCTAAGTGCAGGACTCTGCACTTGTCCTTGTTGAACCTCATCAGGTTTTTTTTGGCCCAATCCTCTAATTTGTCTAGGTCCCTCTGTATCCGATCCCTACCCTCTAGTTTATCTACCACGCCTCCTAGTTTAGTGTCATCTGCAAACTTGCTGAGAGTGCAGTCCACACCATCCTCCAGATCATTAATAAAGATATTAAAGAAAACCGGCCCCAGGACCGACCCTTGGGGCACTCTGCTTGAAACTGACTGCCAACTAGACATGGAGCCATTGATCACTACCCGTTGAGCCCGACGATCTAGCCAGCTTTCTATCCACCTTACAGTCCATTCATCCAGCCCATACTTCTTTAACTTGGTGGCAAGAATACTGTGCGAGACTGTATCAAAAGCTTTGCTAAAGTCAAGGAATAACACATCCACTGCTTTCCCCTCATCCACAGAGCCAGTTATCTCATCATAGAAGGCAATTAGGTTAGTCCGGCACTTCGTGAATCCATGCTGACTGTTCCTGATCACTTTCCTCTCCTCTAAGATAATTCTGCTATGTTTGTGGTGAAGTGACTTTTGCATCACACAAGCGCAGTATAACCACTATGGTTAAGAAAGCCTATCACCTTTATTTTGGCTGCAAAATTGGAGATCAGGACAAGAGGTGGGCCCCACACATATGCTGCAACACTTGTGCCAGTGGTTGAACAGGAAAAGGAAATCTATGCCTTTTGCAGTGCCAATGATTTGGAGAGAGCCAACAGATCATACCAGCAATTGTTACTTCTGCATGGTGCCTCCAGTTGGGAAAGGTGTGTCAAAGAAGAAAAAGTGAACTGTGCATTATCCAAACATTCCATCAGCTATACGCCCAGTACCCCACGGAGAAGGACTGCCGGTTCCTGATGCACCAGAATCATTCTCACTTGAGTCAGACGAGGAAGAGGAAGAGGATGAAACTTCTGGTCCTGAACCATCAATGTCACAGGACCCACATTTTCTCCCATCCTCCTCCTCTGAACCACACCTCATAACACAAGGTGAACCAAATGACCTTGTCAGGGATTTGGAACTACCCAAGAGTAAGGCAGAGCTGTTGGACTCCAGACTACAGCAGTGGAATCTCCTGGCAGGTGATGTTAGGGTTTCCATGTTCCGTGACCGTCAAAAGGATCTTGTCCCATTCTTTTTCATGGAAAGTGATCTTGTAGCCTGCAACAACATTGATGGTGTGATGGCAGCCCTCAACATCGTTCACGATCCAGATGAGTGGAGACTGTTCATTGATTCATCGAAGACGAGTCTTAAAGCTGTTTTACTGCATAATGGCAATGTTTTGCCATCAATTCCAGTTGGTCATGCAGTCCATATGAAGGAAACCTATGACAACATGAAACAACTTTTGAGGTGCATAAACTATGACCAACATCAGTGGCAGCTTTGTGGCGATTTGAAGGTTGTTGCTCTCTTGCTTGGTCTGCAGACTGGATACACAAAGTACTGCTGTTTTCTCTGCGAATGGGATAGTCGTGCAAGAGATTCCCACTACATCAAGAAAGATTGGCCACTCCGACAGTCATTGGAGCCTGGGAGGAAAAGTGTTCAGCATCCACCACTTGTTGAATCAAGGAAGATTTTGTTACCACCCTTACACATCAAGCTGGGTCTAATGAAGAACTTTGTCAAGGCCATTAACAAAACACAAGCAGCTTTCAAGTACTTCCATGGAAAATTTCCAAGGTTAAGTGAAGCTAAGATAAAGGAAGGTGTCTTTGTTGGTCCTCAGATTCGTGAACTTCTTCGAGATGATGCATTTGACCATGCACTGTGTGGCAAGGAAAAGACGGCATGGAAAGCCTTCCAGTTAGTGGCAATAAATTTTCTCGGAAACAACAAGGGAGACAACTACAGGTTGTTGGTGGAAAACCTCCTCAAGGCATACAAAAGATACATTTTTTGCACTCTCATCTAGATTTTTTTACACGCGGAGCCGTGAGCGATGAGCACAGCGAGCAATTTCACCAGGACATTGCAACAATGGAGAAATGCTATCAGGGCAAATGGAGCCCATCAATGCTTGCAGACTATTGCTGGACAGTGACAAGAGATGCTCCATTTAATGAATACAAGAGACAAGCTAAGAAGCGCCGAGTAGACACTGAATAGGACTAAACTATGCACATAATAGTTTTTTGCCTTTTGTTTCATAATAAATTTTATTTATATAACCCTTTTGCTGATTTTTAAAGTGTTACATAAACAGGACAGGTGAAATATTATCATGTAAAGCAACCATAAACACATGAAAAGACCTAGGTTTACAATTTATGATTAAAACTCTACTATCTACACAATATACATAGACATAAAATGTAAAAACTTAAATATCTTAGAAACAGTAGCCAATCAGTTGTTTTAATTGTCATATTTGAATTCAGCACATCAAAATACATAATAAATAGCACATTTTATCTCTGAAGCAGACGACTTCTCAAAAATTGTAGACCAGTGTAATTAAGGGACAAGTGAACTTTATGAGTATTAGGGGTTCGATTTGGGAAAGCACCTAAAAGCCTCAATTCTCATCTGTGCCTTATTCAAGCTATTCAGGCTCTCCGAATGCAGATCAACCCAACTGACTCCCTGTTCTTACCACTATTCCCCCATGTTAGCTCTATTCCCACCACCCATAGATAGGTACTGCCAAACAACCTTTCTTTCCCATCATTTCCTGCCTCAATGGTCATGTGAAAGAACCAGCAGTGGGGAGATGGACTGAGTGAGGAGTTAATGCATAAGATTCCTTTCCACAGGGTTAATTAGAATGTTTATCACATGGCCTGTTTCTTTTCTCAGTTGGACTTGTAGTAGATTAGATGATAGACATGGCCATATGCGGTTTCTTCTGGTTCTCTCTCATTTCCCTGTGCATATCTCCATCTTCCTTCAAAGTAGACTGCTCAAATATAAGTTGAGAGGAAGCTGATGTGCAGCTGTAAGGTAATCTCTTTTGAATGGAGAGTTTGGTCTCCCTGATGCATTCTTTTAAATCCATATTGTCAATTTACAATGATCTAGAGGTACATTTTCAGGGCCTGATTCATACGGTATCACGCTGGCTTTCCACCTGGGCAACGCTCCTGGGGGCCATGAAGTAACACGGGTTGAAAACTAGAGTAATGCTTCAGTGAGCCAGGCCCACTCTAATAAATCAGCCTACATATGTAAGTAACCAGGTAATCTTATTATTCCAACTCTACACCCTGATCCAGCAATGAACTCTGCATCGAGACCCATTGAATTCAGTAGGACTCCACCACAACTGCAGGGGTCTGCCCATGCAGACCTCATTGCAGAATTGGAGCCCTATTTATTTAGACTCATAGACTTAAAGGTTCTTGATCATCTAGTCTGACCTCCTGCACATTGCAGGCTACAGAACCTCACCCACTCACTCCTGTAATAGACCCCTAATTTCTGGCTGAGTTACTGAAGTCCTCAAATCACTGGCATAGCCAACATCAGTGCCAGGGGCGGCTCTAGGCACCAGCAAAGCAAGCAGGTGCTTGGGGCGGTAAATTATCAGGGGCGGCATAATGCTGGGGCCCCAGCTCCGACCTGAGGCAGTGTCCTGGGCTGGATCCTGACAGCCTTGTTCTCTGACCGGGTGCCGATGGGGCTGTGCAGCGGGGCAGGGGGAGCCGGCTCAGTGGGGAGTGTGTCCCTGCCGCTCTCCCACAGGCAGCGGCCAGCCCCCCTCAGGCAGGAGCCGGTAGCACCGCCCTGCCCCGGTCACGGAGCACAGAGGGTGGCGGCGGAACATGGCACCCGGGTGGGCAGCTTCTCCAGCGCTGACTGCGGGCTCCTCCTCAGCTTGTCCCCACCTCCGCCTCCTCCTCCTCGTCCCCCCTGCACCACTTCCTGCCCGGGGAGGGGTGAGGAGGGGAGTGGCAGCCCGGGCTGAGCCGAACTTGTGCCGCTGTGCAGGCCGAGCCCATGGCCGGCTCACAGAGGTCCCGGGGAGCGGGAGGCCCGGACACGCTGCCCTGCGATCACCAGCTGCCGGCTACTCTGCCCTGGGCCCCGGCAGCTGAACCCCGCAGCCGCCCCAGTTCGCTCCGCGTGAGAGCTACAGGCGGTGCCCCCCGCCCGGCTGGCTCTGTCCACAGCCATGCTGCAGGGTGACCGCCCGGGACTCTGGGGTGTTGCTGTGGCTGCCCCAAGCCAGGCTCCCTGGGGTCCGCTGCTCCTCCAGCCACGGGGGCCCTAGACCAGTATGGGAGCTGGGCCGCAGCCCTGCGACGGACTGGCATTGATACTGGGTTTTGTGATATGGATGTGTCAGGGGCCCCTATTTTGGGAAACCAATGAAGGGCTAGATTTGGAAGATTTTTTTTGGAGGCAGGGGAATTTGGATGGAACATGAGCTAATAAATAATCCTGATTGGGACCTGGAGATGTTAACGTAATACAAATGATACCCATTTATCATTTTGCAGCAGAATCATTTGAAACTCATGCTTTCAATGTAGAATTAGGCAAAACTCAGTTGTGATCTAGTTTAGGATTTGCTCACACGTAACATTCTAAGCAAAATTGGTCTGGATGGGACAGGGGCAGTTTGAAGTAATAGTGATTAAAACCAAAGAAAACGTCTGTACCCAGTGTTTGCTGCAACCTTGAAAAGTGAAAATGATGCAATAACCTCTATCAATAACATGACCAGGCAACATTTAAAAAGAACTTTTATAGTGCTAACAACTTGTGTGGATAGTTGCACCAGCCATGTGAAAATTGTGCTAAAGCATGATCTTCAATATGTAGGAGAAAGTGCATACGAGATAGTAATAATGAAACAAATACAGAAAACAAAATGTGAACTTCAGCATAAGCTAGAGTGCTTGAAGTATGAACTTTAAACCCAATGTTCAGGTGCAGAGGAGCCAGTGTAGTTGTCTAAATAAGAACTAGATTCTGATAGGCTTACTCAAATTGAATAGTATGATATTGCCCAAATAATACCATTGGTTTCAGTGGGACCTCTCTACTGGAGGAAGATACTACTTAATTTGTATATGGTGTCAAAAGCTAACCCTAAAGAAAAAAACCGAGAACTTCAAAAATTGGGGAAAATTCATAAATATGAAAAAATGTTGAGTAGACTTCAAATATGGGATAGATGAAAAGGGAAGACCACTTAAAATGTTTAAAGAATGATCTTGTTGAGAAATGCCAGAAGAGTTAACCGGAATCATAGCAGCAGGCACTAATATGTGAATTTTGTGAGATTAAACAAATTATGTTGACAGGGATTTGTTACTGCCTCATATGAGAAGACAGTGATATATGGAAATCAAAGAAAACGCCAGCATTGCTGATCTGAGGGATAAGAGCTACCAAGTTCTTATTTTATTGAGATGAATTTCTCATGAGATGGCATGCTGATTACTTTGGCTGTTCAGCAGACCCTCTGTCTAAAACAACTTCAGAGTAAGATAGCGCTGCTCAGATGGCAAATAGTCTCTGTCCAGATGGATAAAGCCAAATGGTAATATTCACATCATAATCATCAGAATCTAACTTTACATTGCATATGCCAAGAGTGATTTAAAAATGAGAAGAAAGTACAAGTGAAACAGCAGATCATCCTCTAGGGCACTCCCACCTAAATGATGAGCAAAAAATTAAGACACAATTTCCTGTTTATCTTTTAATTTTTCTTTCTGCTCCACACTGTTCTTGCTGAGGCTGGCCTACTAGTTATCAAGGTGCTTTTGCTCACATTGGATCTAATACCCACAGAGAAAGCAAAGGGATGCGGTGGAGTACTGTACTTCCCAAAAGGTGGTGGAGAGAGAGAATAGATTTTGCACATCGTGACATCTCTGAAGCATAAGCAGGCAATGTGCTATTTAATCATTGTAAGAGGCAGAGCTGCAGTCTGCATAGACTCCCCGGAGAAGTTAAGTTAGAACTCCCAGTTGTGCCACCCTTATATTGAGCAGTATGTATTCACAAGCGTAGTCCCAGAGGGCTACTCATGCAAGTGAAAACTGCTCAATATGATTTTGGGTGTCAGAAGTGAGCCTTCAATAACACCAGTCTAGGAGAGGCAACTTGTTTCCCATTCCTGGAAGATAACATAACAAGCCATAAACGCTCTTTTCTGCTCACCTCTCATTGTAAATCCACATCTCACAATGATGTGTGGGGCCTTCTCCTTCTACCTCGTTCTCCTCTCACATTTTCTCCCTTTTCTATTTCAATTTTCTCTTCTTTAATCCTCTCTTGTTCTTCCCTTCCTGTTCTTTTCATGTCTTACAGATGCAAAATTGACTATTGGGCACTGTGTGGACTCTGACACAATGAACTACTAAATTCAATTTAAAAATAAGAAATTTTCTCTTCTTTGCCCAAATCCCATATAATGAAAATCTTTTTGGATAGAACTTTGGATCAAAGTGAACCTTTTGTTTCCCGTTAAAGTGTTCTACCCATTCTTTTTGCTTATATAGGGTGAAGTTTCTTTGTACAGTTTCTCCAATTAACTCCTTCTGCAAATGTTTATACTCTTGTATGTTTGTTTTTCAAAAGGCCTTTTTACTATTTAAAGTGGGGATTTGGGGTCAGGATTGAGTGTTCCCATGATGCACAGACAAATCAGGGGATGGTTTGCAGAGCTGTTGAAAAGTTCTCCCTTGCACTATCCTGATGCTTGAGTGATTTCTATCACTGTGCTGTGTTACAGCAGCCCATAGGCTGTTCTAAGTTGCGTTAGCCTGTAAGACCTCCGCGGTACCACAAAACCATGTCATGAATCAGAGTAATGATCATGGCACCCCCTTCCCTCAATGTGTCAATAGCCAGAAGATAAGCCTCTATATTGGCTTTAAACAACTGCAGGATCACCCTTATGCTGGGGGGGAGCCTTTCTGAGACACACAGGACTGGCAGCAGAAAAAGGGCATACACTACACTCCAAGGTCCAGATCATAGTTAATCGCCTATCCAACACTCTGCTGTTTTGTTCAAAGTAGGAGAGAAGAGCAGAGAGGTGGCAGACAATAGTGGTAGGTAAGAAAATTACAGGAAGAAGAAAGACGAAGGACATGTAAAAGAGAAATAAGCAGAGAGGAATAGGCAACCAGAAAGGCAGAGGAGTAAAATGAAAAGAAAGAATTATTTAAAAAGATGGAGAGGCCAGTGGAATTAAGATATGTTCTCTTTCTGGTCTTGGTTTCTGAAAACAGCTCTACTGAGGATGAAAGATCCTTTGTATGTTCATGCCCTTTCTTAGCAGTCTCACTAAATCCTAAGTATAGTAATGGCCTTCCATAGTGACTACAAGGGTTTCAACCTAGGACTTTCATTATCAAAGCACAGAGACTTAATATTTGAGCAAAGGAGAAACTTCATTAGCTAATAAGTGGTTTAGACTGTTACCCTTTAGTACAGCATCCATGAGCAAGGAATAAGACACACTTGGCCAGTGTGTTACCCTATCATGGAAGTATTAGTTCAGTATGCTGTTGTGGAACATGTTGAATATAAATGAGATGGGGGCACTTATTTACTTATTGTTCTTTGGATTTTTTTCCCTACTTACACTTTGAGAAACTTCTGATTTTATTTTGTAGTCATGGAATATTTAGATGTCTTCCAAAATAATATGGATCTTTGAAGAGCAATTTATTAAAAATACTTTTATAATAGAGAGATAGCAATATCCCAGTGTTGGTAATAATACAATAACAGTCCAGACAATAATTACATTCTGTCTAATTTATAATGGTATATTAGACTGTGACAGTGATCATTAAGAAACAAAGTTCATGTGCTGCTGAATACAAAATGAAAATTTAGTTGCTAATCTCAGCACCTGTTAGAGTCTCAGATCTTATGAACAGTAAGTTGAAAACATCTACTTCAGTCATTATGATATTTACCAAAGGATGAAATGTTCCTGAACAATTTCTCTAATGTATTGGCTACAAAAAGGCTTTACTTCAGCATCAGCCATACCTGTCATTCTGTTCAATACTTGGAAAATTCCATTCCATCTGTATGTTGGGCCTTGATACAGGGGCTTTACTTTAAATCTAATTGAGTTTGATGGGTCTTAAATACACGTTTAAGTGATGTCCTGAATAGGGATGCTTTTCTGAATCAGGTCCTGAATGCCTGTATATGTCTCATGTCCTATAAAGTCAGTAGATAGTAACATTTGAATTTTTGTTACAGCTTATTTTGGGAGCATAATTTTAAAAATCAACTTTGAAAGGAAAAGAGGTAATATATTGAAATCAGGACTTATTGGACTGCACTTGATCCCCTATGGGCTGGCGGGGCTCCAAGCTTCAGCAGGTTTCTGTGGTAACATGATAGCGCAGCATGATGCACGTGTGCACACGTGGGTCACATCAGAACAATGAGCCAGCTGGTTATGGCAGGATTGGATATTAGATAAATAATAACCTGGATATCCTTATTTAGCATGGCTATTGGGTACACTCTGTACATACTGAAAACTGAATTCAAACTTTGACCTCCAACTACGTGCCAACTTTATTATGTGTTTTTTTTTTTTTAAATTCAGATTTTGATAATATTCACCAAGCTGCACCTCTCAAAATGTGGAACTTTAATCCCTCTGCAAAAATCAAAGACAAATTTCTTCATAGGCAATGTATTTTTTGACATCTCTCTGATTTCAATTAAAAAAATCAAGCTCATCTTTGGTCTGAATGAGCTCTCTCCTGCCATCTAGTGATGAACTAGGGGGAAAGACCTCAGGAGCAGACTATATTTGAATAGACACACCTATTTTGCTTAGGTGATCAGAGGCCAGACCTGCTTTGCCGAAGTGATCAATTTTGGCTGTTTTGGGCTAAAATTCACTTCAGTCTTGGATACAAGGGTAATGAAATGTTGTTATCCTTATTGTATGACTAAAGGGCAGCAGAATTAACATGCCCTAATTGAGTGGGGATCACTCTAATTGTAATCTCACTGGCTAAACGGGGGGAGTAGGAGGTGTGGACTAGGGAGTTGGACTAGATGACCTCCTGAGGTCTCTTCCAACCCTAATTTTCTCTGATGGTGATGCCCAATCCAACTGAAAGTCAGAGGGGGTGGAAATATGTGTTCCTACTTGCTGGGATAGATGATGTTTAAAGAATTCTAGATACCCTTTGATCCTCTCCCTCCAGTATTTAGAGAGAGAGCTGATGACAATTGAGAGTCCTTATTTCTTCTCAGTGATCACAAGAGCTGAACTCACTGAGAAGCTGGTCTAGAGAGCTGAAACTTAGACATCATATGATGACAGTGTTGTGGTGAAAGGGAATGCAGAAGAGGGAGCAGTAGTGAGGGTCCCCACTTCCCAGTCAAATCCCTGTGAACTGGGATATGTGGTAGAACCTCAGAACACGGCACTGCAGCTCAAGGCAGAGGCAGCAACATTGGCAAGCCATGGTGAGCAGTGGCAGCAGCGGTAGAGACATTGCTCAGCCACACCCCCTTCAACGGGTCAGAAGTGAACCACTTGAATGCACCCCTGGATTCTGGGACTTCACTTAACTCGGACAATCAACCATGAGTGGTGTGCAGCAGAGGGAAAAGGGGAGTGGCATGTTAAAGGGAGTTGGATTTTCACATGGCAAAGGACACTACCCAAGATACGGTGGGGTTGTACCCTGCAAAGTACAATATTACTTATTGTTTCCATACTTTTGAATCATTGTTGCAGTGTTTTCCCCAGGCAATGCAGAGTTCCCTCTGCCTTTTAATAAAAGTTTTCTTTTGTTGTACAGAGACTCAGTGCTTTCAAGTGGGGAAGCATTGAGTCTTAGAGGTACCCAGGGGAGGTGTTCAGTTTTCCCA
The DNA here is from genome assembly GCF_027887155.1 of Malaclemys terrapin pileata. Taxonomy (NCBI): domain Eukaryota; kingdom Metazoa; phylum Chordata; order Testudines; family Emydidae; genus Malaclemys; species Malaclemys terrapin. The sequence continues at coordinate 22,038,438 of NC_071509.1, forward strand.
GATTTCTGGGTGAGGGCTCAAACTGGTTCTGTTTTGCAATGTTAAAAGGAACGACCTGCATACTGAATCCCACCCTGCCAATTGCTGCCAATACCACCTGGAAGAAGGGTTACACCTCTAACAAGCCACAAAACAGGGAAAATGATTTATTTACAAAAGGACCCTATTTTGCCACGCCGTGGCTGCTAATTCAATGAAGAAAGTACAGCATGGCTTTTTTCCTGGTTCTCAGTGGTGACAATTCCTGGATGACTATTTTATACCCTATTCCTAACAACGTCTAATGAGCCTTCAGACCAGTGGTGTGCTTTGAATAATCTCCAAAAATAAGCACTAGTAGTTATAATATGTATTTGGTTGGGAAAATGTATTTTTTTCACACCAGCTTAATTTTTCCACTCATGTTGTTTGCTTTGTATGTATTTCTATAGGCAAAGGTTTGTTATCTTAGCAAAGGGTGTAAAAGGAACATACTTACATATTTCTAAGTTTAAAGCTAGTTTAAAGCTAGTATTTTCAAAATATCTGTGTGAAAATACACATAAAGGACCTTATCCAAAGGCCATTGACGCCCCTTTGATTTTGGCCCAGGCTCTCTACCTTTCTTGTTTCACCTGATGGAATTACTTTATTCTAAAATGGCAAATGGGTTTCACATGCTGTTTATTATTTCCATAGTATCATAAATGTACAGAGCAGGTAAGCGCAAACCGATGTGTGTAAGACATCTGCATGGTTAGGGGAGATTTATTGTTGGTTGCCACTGCTGAAATGACTTTGCTTTATTAAGAGCCTTAATCCTGCATGATTTTGCACACCAAATTGGTGCATAGAGCGTGGAGTGAATACAGAATGCAGGAGTGGGCAGCAGGAGAGCAGTGAATAAACATTTGTATCCCTGCTGAGGTGTGAGGATGGGGAGGGAAATTATATTTTTGCCTATTTCTTAAAGAGTGAAACAATTTACAGTTTTATTCTGCAGCCATGACAAACCCAAATTTTACCTCAAAAAAAGCCATTTCTGAGAAAATGGAGGAGAAATTCAGATATGATCTGATTTTATTTTTTTAACAGGGACTTTAAAAAAAAATTGCTGCCTAATGGGAGAGAAACACTTTAGGAAGACTGGAAAAGATGTTTTGATGACCAGTAAACTTTTCTAAGCACTGGTCCTGAAGAGGAGAATATCTGAACAATGAATCTCACTGGTGCTACTTAACTATACCCATCCATCTGTCCCACCTACTTACTAGATCTACACACAAAGGTAGATTGTTTTCTACCTGGGAGGGGGAAGAGAAGGAGGTAGTTGTCACAGCTGCCTACAATAGGGGAAGGCACGCACATTGTAGCCTGTGCTTTTGGGATAGTACCATGGCCTGAACCCAGCCAGCCACCTCCCAGGGCTCATTTGAAACGAAGAAGTGCACATAAGCAGGAAAACCTCACTTTGAAAAAGTTATCCATATTTTTAAAACCTCATAGAAATCTCAGTATCAGTTCAAATTTGGAAATTCATTCCCATGTCCCTCTTTGCTATATTATGCTGTGAGCCCTAGAAGAGTGAAACTCGTATCTATTATTCTACAAATACATTAGAAACAAGAGGAAGACCAAGGACATGGTAGGCCCATTACTCAATGAGGGGGGAAGACAATAACATAAAATGTGGAAATGGCAGATGTGCTAAATGACTTTTTTGTTTCAATTTTCATCAGAAAGGTTAGTAGCGATTAGACGTCTAACATAATGAACATCAGTAAAAATGCATTAGGATCTGAGGCTAAAATAGGGGAAGAAGAAGTTAAAAATTACGTAGACAAGTTAGATATCTTCAGATTGGCAGGGCCTGATGAAATGCATCCTAGAATACTCAAGCAGCTGTCTGAGGAGATATCTGAGCAATTAGTGATTATCTTTGAAAACTCATGGAAGACAGGACAGATTCCAAAGGACTGGAAGAGAGCAAATATAGTACCAATCTATCAAAAGAGGAATAAGAACAATCTGGGAAATCACAGATCAGTCATCTTAACTTCAGTACTCGGAAAGAAAATGGAGCAAATAATCAAGCAATCAGTTTGCAAATACCTAGAAGATAATAAGGTGATAAGTAGCAGTCAACATGTCAAGAATAAGTCATGTCAAACCAACCTAATAGTTTTCTTTGACAGGGTAACAAGCCTTGTGGATGGAGGAAGTGGTATATGTGGTATATTTTGACTTTAGCAAGGCTTTTGATACTGTCTTGCATGACTTTCTCGTAAACAAACTAGAGAAATATAGCCTAGATGGAGCTACTATAAGATGGTTGCATAACAGAGTAATTCTCAGTGGTTCACAGTCAAGCTGGAAGGGCATATCATATGGGGTTCTGCAGGGATCGGTCCTGGGTCAAGTTCTGTTCAAGATCTTCATAAATGATTTAGATAATGGCATAGACAGTACACTTATAAAGCTTGTGGATGATACCAAATTGGGAGGACTTGCAAGCATCTGAACAAACTGGAGAAATGGTCTGAAGTAAATAGGATGAAATTCAATATGGACAAATGTGAAGTACTCCACTTAGGAAGGAACAATCAGTTGCACACATACAAAATGGGAAATGACTGCCTAGGAAAGAGTACTGCAGAAAGGGATCTGGGGGGTCATAGTGGATCACAAGCTAAATATGAGTCAGTGTAATACTGTTGCAAAAAAAGCAAACATCATTCTGGGATGTATCTGCAGGACTGTTATAAGCAAGACATAAGAAATTGTTCTTCCACTTTACTCTGCTCTGATAAGGCCTCAGCTGGAGTATTGTGTCCAGTTCTGGGCACCACATTTCAGGAAGGATGTGGACAAATTGGAGAAATTCTGGAGAAGAGCAACAAACAATATTCAAGGTCTAGAAAACATGACATATGAGGAAAGATTAAACAAACCCAATTTTTTTCAGATTGGAGAAGAGAAGACTGAGGGGATATAACAGTTTTCAAATAAATAAAACATTGTTACAAGGAGGAGGGTGAAAAATTGTTCTCCTTAACCTCTGAGGATAGGACAAGAAGCAATGAGCTTAAATTGCAGCAAGGGCAGTTTACGTTGGACATTAGGAAAAACTTCCTGTTAGGGTAGTTAAGCATTGGAACAAATTCCCTAGGGATGTTGTGGAATCTCTGTAATTGGAGGTTTTTAAAAACAGGTTAGAAAAAACACCTGTCAGGAATGGTTTAGTTATTATTTAGTCCTGCCTTGAGTGCAGGGGACTGGTATAGGTGACCTGTTGAAGTCCCTTCCAGTCCTACACTTCTATGACTATTGTATATTAGAGCTGAGGATGGAGGATTTTTCTTCTTTGTGATTTTTGTTTATCATACTAAGGACATTGGCTTTACATTAAAAAGGGGGCTTATTGTGGTCCAGATGTGTTTGGCCTACATGTGCACTGGATTCTTTTATTTGTGTATGTGCCGTGCAAGCAAGAGTTATGGAAAGACACTTCCCATTTATTAGCCCTGTCGAGCCTTTTCTGAAGTTGCTCTGTTCATTGTGTGTGGTGCATAGTCAACCACACTGCTCAATATTAATTTCTGCCATCAATCACATTTTCTTTTCTGCAGTTGAAGGAATATCTTGTCACTTCTTGTACAGCATAATGCACCAATTATATTTGATTTATAATGGTGTGTATCACATTCAGTTAAATTTAATATACAAGATATAATTTTATTTTTCAAAAAGTCAAGAATAAAAATGGATATAACTTCATTGATAAATAGGAGGTTAAGCAGAACCGTGAATCTCTACAGCAGTAGATGTATAGAAAATAAAAATAATGCTTTCTTCTCACTGTCTTAGAATAACCTAGATAAGGAGGTCAAGTATCAAGGGGTAGCCGTGTTAGTCTGAATCCACAAAAACAAGGAGGAGTCCGGTGGCACCTTAAAGACGAACAGATTTATTTGGGTATAAGCTTTCGTGGGTAAAAAACCCACTTCTTCAGATAAGGAGGCTCAAGGTTGCTACTGGTAATTCTAAGAGTAATTTTAAAATACAGTTCAGAGTGTGCTCATTAGAAGTTATGTTTAACAGTCATCATGAGAGCTCTCAGGACTGTGCTGGAATAAACTGAGCAGAGTTTTATTTTAAATTAGCAAGCCCAGTTTTTTCTGCTGTATGTTCCAAGCAAACATCCAATCCTCTAAGTCTGTGTCAATATGATCCCTAGGTTTTGTGATTTCCTACTAAAGGTATGTTTTGCCTTAGTTAAATATGCAACTGGACACAAACAGTAAGTTCCACTAATATTATTCTCATGCTCACTTTATTTTTGTAAAGTTTGTTAACTTCTCAGGAGGCAAGCCATTCTCCTGGATGTGATGTTGCAAAATTAAGTATGAACACAGATAAAAACTAAGAAAAATGACTCCGTGATGCAAGCTGTCATGTGACAATATAGGGGAAAGGGTTGGTAAATGTGATGAGAACAAATGGCTAAATTAAAACATTCAGAGGAAAACTGACTGGAACAAGAATTGTGGATCTGAGGTGTGACTCCTTAGTATATCTATAATTCTCTTTTGGACAGGGTAGTGCTGTCTGATGCAGCAGAAAAGGAGGAATGTCATTCATTTAAATTTTCACTGTCTAGACAGCAAACAGTTTTACTATGATATAGGGGAGGCAATTGCTAACTATGAGCTTGGCCAAGTCTGTTAGAAACATGTTGTGGTAGGCCCATGTGGGAGAGTTCAAGGAGTCTTCTCTAATGCAAGGGACAGCCACGCTGTAGCTTTTTGTAAGCCATACAATGGGCACTAGTTTACCTCAACGCCATGATCCACACTAACCAATGGAACTGTTCAGCCATAGAGAGGCGTGTGCGCTGAACCCTCCTAAGGGGTGCAACAAGGTGGGTGAGATATCATCTTTTACTGGGACAACTGAGACAAGCTTTAGAGCTACACATAAATCCAGTGTCTCTCTTGAGTCCATGATTTTTAATGTCTACCAAAGTTAGGAATTTAAGATTCCAGGCTCATCTTTTAAAAGTGTTATGCGGCTTTCCTTTACGGACTGAGAGTCAGGTATGGAGGGATTATTTTGTAAAATAAGTGTCTTTTATCATTTTTCTGTGTAGTTTATTGGAGAGCATAGTGATTGCCTGGTTCCACTCACCTAGTTGTTGTTGGGACATTTGATGCACTGGGTGAAGTACACCACATGTTGTGATATCCATAGGTCCTACACATACCTCTTGAAAGGTGTGTTACAGGGGGTATTGATCATCATAGTAGTGGAGATACATCTACAGATTTTGCATCCGTTATGGTAAGATCTGGTGCCAATTTGAGTGGTGTGTCCTGGTCTGTGGGGAGCTTGCTTCGGATGATGACCTTGGCAAGGTTGGGGGGTTGTATGAAGGCCAGAAAAGGTGGTACAGGAAAGATTTCTTTCAGGAGGTGGTCCCATCAAGTATGGGTTGTAATTGTTTAATGACACTCCATATGGGTTCTAATATGGGTAGGTGACAGCAGCATGCCCTTAGTGGTTTTCCCCCCCTCCAATATTGAACAAGGTTCTCTTGGGGTATTCGGTATTTAGGTGGATCATTCCATGATGCGATCTACTTCTCTGGTGGAGCGTCCTCATTTTATGAAGATGGTTTCGAGTGTGTTAAGGTGTGTATCCTGGACTTCCTCCTGGAGCATTATTCAGCAGTAATGCAAGGAGCATATAGGCCTGTATCATGTAAGACATTGTCTTCGGCAGTTAGCCTAAGGCTTGAGGCCTATGCACTTTAGGCCATTTATCTGTGCCAAAGGTCACCCTTAAGTTTTGGGGAACTGAGAATAGAGTGTTTAAGGGGGAAGTTTGTCCATAACGACACCAGCCAACCATAAGAACATGAATTAACACCAACTTTTTGATATTTTAGGATGGGAACATCTGCAGATGCCTGACCACAAGAGTTCCATGGCAGCAAATTAACGTACATGATAATAAGTTGAGATCACTATTGTGCTAACCTATAGGAGAAGGGCATCCCAACGTTAGTATGATGAAGAAATACAAATAAGGAAGAGGGGAGAAATCCCGACTGAATATGCATTAGATATAGTGGCATTAGCGTAACATATTATAAAAGTTGTAACCCAGCCTGTGGACAGTAGGGGAGAGAGATGTAGCCCTTGGGAGGTGCCTGGATGATGGCCACTGGTGATGATGATTTAATAAATTTCCATTGGCATTCTATTGTTCAACAGTGGGATTAAAACTGCAATTTAATAATGGAGATATCCCATCTCCTAGAACTGGAAGGGACCTTGAAAGGTCATCGAGTCCAGCCCCCTGCCTTCCTTAGCAGGACCAAGTACTGATTTTGCCCCAGATCCCCAAGTGGCCCCCTCAAGGATTGAACTCACAACCCTGGGTTTAGCAGGCCAATGCTCAAACCACTGAGCTATCCCTCCCCCCCTTTTTAATCACAATTAATTTTTAATTGAGATTAATTTTTTTAATCACGTGAGTTAAATGCAATTAATTGAGAGCCCTAATTATAATAGTTATAAATAAATTAATGGAGATATCCTATCTCCTAGAACTGGAAGAGACCTTGGAAGGTCATAGAGTCCAGCCCCCTGCCTTCACTAGCAGGACTAAATACTGATTTTGCCCCAGATCACTAAGTGGCCCGCTCAAGGATTGAACTCACAACGCTGGGTTTAGCAGGCCAATGCTCAAACCACTGAGCTATCCCTCCCCAAGTGATGTAACTGAATGAGGCTTTTTTCATTTGACTGTTTCTCTTCAGTTCCTGCCTGTACTTTATCAACTTCTATCCTCTCCTTGTTACTAAGATATAGAGTACTGCTTCAACAAATCCTCCCCTATGGATGTGTCTATACAAACCATGTGCTCCTCCACACCTGCAGCTTTCTCCCAGCACTTAACTGTAAAACTTGTCTACAATATAGTTAATTTTATATGCCAGCAATCTGGGTCCATTTTGCTTTAGGTGAAGCTCATCCTTCTTACAGAGACTGCTCCTTTCCCAAAAGGTATCCCTGTTTTAACTAAACCCAAATTCCTCCTCATAAAACCATTGTCTCATCCATGCATTGAAACCCTGCAGTTCTGTCTGTCTAACTGGCCCTGTATGTGGAACTGGAAGCATTTCACAGAATGCTACCATGGAGATCCTGGACCTCAATCTCTTACCTCGCAGGATAAATTTGGCCTCCAGGACCTCTCTCCTACCTTCCCCTAGGTCACTGATATCTACATGTACCATGACCAAGAGCTCCTCCCCAGCACTGCACATAAGTCTGTCTACACGTCTCGACAGATCCGCAACTTTTGCACCCGGCAGCAATTCACCATGTGGTTCTCCCAGTAATCACAAACTCAACTATTTATATTTTAGTTATCGAATACCCCATTATAGTTACCTGTCTCTTTCTAATAACTGTTGTCCCCTCCCCCGAAGGAGTATCCTCAGTGTGAGAGGATATAATGACATCATGTGAGAGGAGGGTCATAATTATGAGACAGGTCTGACTACCAGAAGGAGGCTGCCAGACAACTCTCCAATACCAAATTCTACAGGTCACTTTCCTCAGATCCCACTGAGGAATATACTAAGAAACTGCACCATCTACTCAGATAACTCCCTACACTAACACAGGAACAATTCAACATAGAATAACCCCGGTCGGGATTCCAAGGGTATCTACTATCCAAGATCCACAAACCTGGAAATCCTGGATGCCCCATCATCTCTGGAATTGGCACTCTCACTGAAGGACTATCCGGATATGTAGACTCTCTGCTCAGACCCTATGCCACCAGCACTCCCAGCTATCTCCGTGACACCACTGATTTCCTGAGAAAACTACAATGCATTGGTGATCTCCCAGAAAACACCATCCTAGCCACCATGGATGTGGAGGCTCTCTACACAAACATCCCACACACAGATGGAATACAAACTGTCAGGAACAGTATCCCTGATGATGACACAACACAACTGGTTGCTGAGCTCTGTGACTTTATTCTCACACATAACTATTTCAAATTTGGTGACAATATATACCTCCAGACCAGTGGCACCGCCATGGGCACCCGCATGGCCCCACAATATGCCAACATTTTTATGGCTAACCTGGAACAACGCTTCCTCAGCTCTCGTCCACTCACACACCTCCTCTACCTGCGCTACATTGACAACATCTTCATCATCTGGACTCATGGGAAGGAGACTCAGGAAGAATTCCACCACGATTTCAACAGCTTCCACCCCACCATCAACCTCAGCCTGGACCAATCTACACGGGAGGTCCACTTCCTAGACACCACAGTACAAATAAGTGATGGCCACGTTAACACCACCCTATACCGAAAACCCACCGACCGCTACGCCTACCTTCATGCCTCCAGCTTCCACCCTGGACACACCACACGATCCATCGTCTACAGCCAAGCACTGAAGTACAACTGCATCTGCTCCAACCCCTCAGACAGAGACCAACACCTACAAGATCTTCACCAAGCAGTCTCAAAACTACGATACTCGCACAAGGAAATAAGGAAACAAATCAACAGAGCCAGACATGTACCCTGAAGCCTCCTGCTACAAGACAAGCCCAAGAAAGAAACCAACAGAACTCCACTGGCCATCACCTACAGTCCTCAGCTTAAACCTCTCCAACGCATCATCAGTGATCTACAACCCATCCTGGACAATGATCCCTCACTTTCACAGACCTTGGGAGGCAGGCCAGTCCTCGCCCACAGACAACCTGCCAACCTTAAGCATATTCTCACCAGCAACCACACACCGCACCATAACAACTCTAACTCAGGAACCAATCCATGCAACAAACCTCGATGCCAACTCTGCCCACATATCTACACCAACAACACCATCACAGGACCTAACCAGATCAGCTACAACATCACCGGTTCATTCACCTGCACGTCCACCAATGTTATATATGCCATCATGTGCCAGCAATGCCCCTCTACTATGTACATTGGCCAAACTGGACAGTCACTACATAAAAGGATCAATGGACACAAGTTAGATATCAGGCATGGCAATATACTAAAACCTGTAGGAGAACACTTCAACTTCCCTGGACAAACAATAGCAGATGTAAAGGTAGCCATCTTACAACAAAAAAACTTCAGGACCAGACTCCAAAGAGAAACTGCTGAGCTTCAGTTCATTTGCAAATTTGACACCATCAGATCAGGATTAAACAAAGACTGTGAATGGCTAGCCAACTACAGAAGCAGTTTCTCCTCCCTTGGTGTTCACACTTCAACTGCTAGCAGAGGACCTCACCCTCCCTGATTGAACTAACCTCATTATCCCCAGACTGATTCTTGCCAGCATATTTATACCTGCCCCTGGAAATTTCCATTACATGCATCCGACAAAGTGGGCATTCACCCACGAAAGCTTATGCTCCAATACATCTGTAAGTCTTAAAGGTGCCACAGGACTCTCTGTTGCTTTTTACAGATCCAGACTAACACGGCTACCCCTCTGATACTTGAATTATGAGATTGTTTCTCTCTGCTCCATGTTGATATTCTCCTTCCCAAAGACTTTCATCCTCCTCAACAGCACAGAGGCTGTCAGAATGGAGGGTGGGGTGAAACCACTCTACGTGTCCTTGAAAGTCTCCTCTCTCTACTTCTGTCTCCCTTAGCATCTCCAGTTCAATCACTTTGGTCACAAGAGCCTGCACTTGATCTCTAAAGGCCAGGAGTTATTTGCACCAGATGCACACATACTCCACTGCCCACAAGGCAGATGATCATACATGCTACATTCAGTCCAATAAACTGGATAGCTCCCACTCTGCTGCTGGACTTTGGCCTGCAATAGTTTTACTCTTGCAGGGTTTTTTTTTTTTGGAGCGGGGGAATAGGTTATTTGCCTAAGTTTAGAGTACCTGTCTCTCACACTCCCTCTTTAAACTCCCTCACAAAACTCTGTTAGGTGCTCCTGTTTGCTATCAGTATTGTGGTACTCAGAGTGCCACAGTTAAATATAAGGTAGAATAGATTGTTAAGCTTAAAGGAGTTTACATATTGCAAAAGATCATTTAAGATGAAGTGGGCTATTAACTCCCCTGCAATCACAGAACAAAGGAAGGTTAGTGGGTTACAGATTGTTGTAATGAGATGATTTTTTGTGGCTAGCAAAGTTATGAATTTAAGATGTCAGGCTCATCTTTTTAAGGTGTTCTGCAGGTTTCCTTTGAGGATGAGAACTGAGTCAGCTATGGAGTGATCAGGGCTCTACTCAGCACTGAAGTCAGGTTGCAGAAAGCCAGGCTAGAGCAAGGTAGGGTTGAATTGTGCCTGTTTTATGGAACAGCCTGCTTTTTCGCTCTCTGTTTTTGGGTTCTTGTGTTAGGGTTCTGTATTCTAAGAGATAAAGTAGAGGTGCATTGCAATCTTCCACCAAGAGTACGGGATATTTTTATCTAACTTCTGTATGTCTGCCACATACATAACATTGTTGGATTAAAAGTATTACATAAATGAAAGTAGTTATTTACTGGTTTTCTAGCAGTATAGAATGTACATGTATGATTAAGAGGGAGGCAGAGTGATGAAGCATAAAGGTGAAACCATCTGTATATTGAGAATATTAAACCCTGAAGAACAAATCTAATAAAGGCTCATTGCATGCAAGCACACAGTTTCTGAATCAATATTTCCATAGTATCTCACTGTAGGGAAATGTTAAGAGAATGCTACCATGACAATCAATTGATATTTTTAAAGAATAAAGAGAGGAAACCCCTCTAAATGGCAATGTGCTGCAGTATGTTGGGCAAAAAGAGATCTGAAATGCAGTAACATCCCAAAAGCTTTGAATCAAGTGAAATGAAGATGGAAAATTGAATGAATGGTTATATCGCTAGAGGGATAAAACTGTGGTATTACTATGAGCACCTGGTGATACATCTTCTCCAGGTCTGCCAACTGTCATCACTGTGCTCTGGATAAAAATGATCCTAAGGAGGGAATGTGTAAAGCAGCCAAAATGACTACTGTGGGAGATTGGAAAGAAAGGTATTAGATCCTTTTTACAATAGCAATTAGCCATATAACACCATGACCTTAATAGAAGGCTTCAAATGATGAACAGGATCAATGAGAAGCAATCTAACCAAATAACCTTATGAAAAGAGGTGACAAAAAATAGTAAACAAGCAGCAGAAATATTTCAAACAAAGCAATATTACAAGTAAGTTAAACAACATATGGCACGTATCAATCAGCTGTTTACCGAGGCAGGAGTATAAGGTGATCAAGCATCTAGATTTAAAGATAATTGAAAATGTGAGGGGAAAAAAAACAAGCAAAAATCAGACATGAAGGATTAAGGGGCTTAAGTGTTCCTGTAAGAAACTGAGCTGGCTAAAGCACATTTCAGACCGAATTAATATTTTTGGTACATCCATTTAACAGATGGCATAGCATAAAAACAATGTAGTCACCACACTAACACAGATCCTAGTCTGATGTATTTGGCATTACATAGTTCAACATCTTAAAAAGGTAGCCTCTCAAAATAGAGATGTTGGCTTTTCAACATCACCTCATGAGCCTGAATCACCCCGGTTGTGTTTTGGGCCTATGTAAGGCCCAAACACAGCAGAAATACCATGTTTCCATGGTGCTGTAGGAAAGAGGGACTCTCTACCTTAACTGCACATATAAAGGGACAGCCCTGCAGTGGCTCTGTGTACTGTGACATGAAGTGAGGGCTGTGGCATGTGAGTTAATGCACAATTTAAATCCACAGTAGCAAAAACCCACTTTGGAGAGATGCAATGATCTGCTTCCACTGATCCCCTTCTTGTGCTCTGAATTAGCTGATGGCATGGGTTAGATGCCACATGTTAGGACTGAAGATTCCTTCCCTCAGCTCAGATGTGCTTCAGCTCAATTTCCACATACTAAGAAACTTTGCCTATTAGCTAGCTATTCCATTGAAAGACTTCTTGCACCGTCCTCTGTAGCACCTGCTATTGACCACCATCAGAAACAGAATACTGGACTTAAGGATAAAATAAAAATAGGTCTGCAACTAGGGTCCTTGATTTCAAGAGGACAAACTTAAAAAAAATTAATGGAATTAGTTGGGAAATTGGACTGGACTGAAGAACTCCAGGATTTGAATGTGGAGGAGGCTTGCAATTACTTTAAGTCAAAGATGCAGAAGCTATCAGAAGCCCACATCCCAACAAGGGGAAAAAAATTCATAAGGAACGGTGGCAGACACTGGATGAGCAAGATTCTTAAATAGTTTATTAAGAGAAAGCAGAAAGCCTACAAGGAATTGAAGATGGGGAGGATCAGCAAGGAAAGCTCTCTCTTGGAGGTCAAAAAGTATAGGGAAAGAGTGAGAACTGCCAAAAGCCAAGCAGAGTTGGATCTTGCAAAAGAAATTAAAACCAATAGTAAAAGGTTCTATAGCTATGTAAATAAAAAGAAAACAAGAAAAGAAGAAGTAGGACTGCTAAGCATTGAGGATGGGGTGGAGATTAAAGATAATTTAGCTATGGTCCAACACCTAAACCACTACTTTGTCTCAGTTTCTAATAAGGGTAATGAGGAACATAGGAGTAGGATGGCTAATGGAAATGAGGATATGGAAGTAGAAATTACCACATCTAAGGAGGAAGTCAAACTCAAACAGATTAATGGGACCAAATCAAGGCACTTTGATAATCTCCATTTAAGAATATTAAAGGAACTGGCACATGATATTGCAAGGCCAATAGCAAGGATTTTTAATGACTTCCTAAACTCAGGTGTGGTACCCTATGACTGGAGACTTGCTAATCAAGTACCTATTTTTAAGAAAGAGGGAAAAAAGTGATTCGGCAAACTAAAGGCCTGTTAGTTTGATCTCAAGTTGTTTCAAGACCTTGAATACAATTTTGCAAGAGAAAGTAGTTAAGGACATAGAGGTAAATGGTAATTGGGATAAAATGCAACATAGTTTTACTAAAGATAGATCACGCCAGACCAACCTGCTCTTTGAGAAGATAACTGATTTTTTAGACCAAGGAAATGCAGTAGACCTAACCTACCTAGATTTCAGTACAGTATTTGATATAATTCCACATGGGAAATTAATTAAGATGCAGAAGATGGGGATTAATATGAGAACTGAAAGGTGGATAACAAACTTCTGGTTAAAGGGAAGACAACAACAGGTCATACTGAAAGATGATGTGTCAGGCTGGAAGGAGGTTACTAGTAGAGTTCTTCAGGGATCGGTCTTCGGACCAATCTTATTTAACATCTTTATTAATGACCTTGGCACAACAAGTGGGAATGTGGATGACACAAAATTGGGAGGTATTGTCAATATGGAGGAGGACCAGAATATCCTACAAGAAGATCTGCATGACCTCAAAAATTGGAGTAGTAGAAATGGGATTAAATTTAATAATGCAAAGTATAAGGTCATGCATTTAGGGACTAACAACAAGATTTTTTGCTATAAACTGGGGACTTATCAGTTAAAAGCGACAGAGGAGGAGAAAGATCTGGGTGTATTGATTGATCACAGGATGACTATGAGCTTCCAATGTGATGTGGTCATGAAAAAGGCTAATACAATCTAAGGATGCATCAAGCGAGGTATTTCCCGTAGAGATAGGCAAGCATTATTGCCTTTACACAAGGCACTGGTGAGATCTCATCTGGAATGCTGTGTGCAATTCTGATCTCCCATGTTTAAGAAAGATGAATTCCAGTTAGAACAGGTGCAGAGAAGGGCTAGTAGGATGCTCAGAGAAATGGAAAACTTATCTTACAAGAGGAGATTCAGAATGCTTGACTTGTTTAGCTTATCCAAATGAAGGCTGAGGGGAGATATAATTGATCTCCAATATTCAGGCTGTAACCACTACATAATTACTAGCACTTTGTGAATTATTATCTTGATATTTAGGAATGTACGTTATTCATTTTTTTGACAAACATTTCATACAAACATTTCAGCCTATGGATTTTTTGCAAGCTATTGGCTTCAGTTATGTCTTTTTATTTGCTATTTATGGTGTATGATTGTTCACAGTCATGTAGTATTGTCTCCACTTACTTGCTAACCAAAGCTTTTCAAGTTCTGGTTTGAAGAGTACAAAGATTCAGGTGAGCATTTGAAAGACTGTACTTATTTGAACATATTTAAACCTTTGGGTGCTTACCTAAGAACGTTCAAACTTTGGGATGCTTTTATCAGAATGTCTTTTCCCTGAAAAAGGAATTGAGGAGGGGAAAAAGTGTTTGTGATATGTCTAATAATTTATAGTGCAACCAGTTTTTGGCTGCATTGAAAATTCATGTAATACATTTTATACCATTGTACTATCTGATAACAGCCTATGTCAGTATGGTTGTTTCTAATTAGAGTTGGTCAGAAAAATGGAGAAAAAAGAAAAAGTCACAATTTCACTTTCCATCCAGATTTCCTTTTGTTAAAATTTCCAACCAGCTCTGCTTCTGGCTGAAGACATGGAGAGGCTTGTACAAGACACTTAGCACCTCAGATCAAACCAGGGAAGAAGTCTTTCTGCTCTAGCCCTGGAATAGGCTGCATGTTGGACCTGGGACCACAGTGAATAGTGCTGTGGGGATTCCACATGTCATTGCCACCCAAGGAAGCCATGGACAGGCTGGGCTACTGTCCTAAATTAGTTTGAAGCCCTAATCTCTTCCTTCCCCTTGAGTTGACAGATCTGTTAAGAGTCCTCTATAGTGAGCTGAAACTTGGAAAGCACAGGAAGGGTGGTCAACTTGAACACTTTAACGATACTGTAGGGGGCCAGGGTGGCTGCCCTCCGAACCTGAGGGTAAAGGGCCTTTCCCTCAGCCTGAGTGGGCGGGGCCAGCCCAAGCTTGCTCCACCCCCCGGAAGGGGAGGGGTGGAACAGGAAGTATAAAGGGCGGGGCCCTTAGCTCAGTGAGGGCAGCACCAGGGAGGGAGGCAGACACAGACTGTGGGCTGCTCCCTTCAGAGCCTGCTGCCACACCAGGGGAGGCCCTGGACCCATGGAAACCTCACCTGGAGGACGGACTGGGGCTGCCAGGACTGCCCGCTGCCGAGTACCCAGAGGAACTGGAGGAGTCGGAGGGGGAGCGGGAGCTGCCAGCAGCCGAGTACCCAGAAGAGCTGGAGGAGCCTGAGCCTGAGGGGGAACCGGAGCTGCCAGCAGCGGACTACCCCGACGCACTCACGGGACCAGAGGGATTCGGGCGAGCAATCGGGTAGGAAGTAGCCCAGGGACAGAGCTGCACAGTGGTGAGTCTATGTAGCGGGACGACCCCGCTGACCCAGTGGTGGGACCCCCGTTCTGCCACTGTCAGGGCCCTGGGCTGGAGCGCAGTGGTGTAGGGTGGGCCTGCGCTCCCCTACCCGGCAGAGCCACGCCGGGACCTTTGCCGGCGCTCCCCTGCCTGAGGGGCGCGCTACTGACCTTTGCCGGCGCTCCCCTGCCTGAGGGGCGCGCTACTGACCTTTGCCGGCGCTCCCCTGCCTGAGGGGCGCGCTACTGACCTTAGCCGGCGCTCCCCTGCCTGAGGGGCGCGCTACTGACCTTAGCCGGCGCTCCCCTGCCTGAGGGGCGCGCTACTGACCTTTGCCGGCGCTCCCCTGCCTGAGGGGCGCGCTACTGACTCTGGCTGGCGGCCGCCCCGCCGCTAATTCCCCGCTGACGGAGGCGTGACCCAGGCCGGCCAGTGATCTCATAGCTCCCCACCGCCCCCTAGCGGGTAGGTGGGCCAACGCCGATCACAGATACCATTAAGCAGAATCTCACCTCATGTGGTATAAATATTGATAACTTTGAAGACATTGCCAAGGATAAACTTAAATGGAGAGCAACTATCGATAACGATTGTCAATACTTTGAGGAAGACAGATGAGAAAAAACAATTGAAAAAAGTGCCAAGAGTCATGGCAAGTCTTCACTGCAAGCTTACACATTCCTATGTAACATATGTTCACCATGCTTACCACCTTGCTACTGAAGGATTGGACTATAGAGCCACAGGAGAACACACATGAAGCTGTGATGGTCACTGTTGGATATGATGCCCAGCCTATACATGGTAGTGTCTAGAACTTTAATAAGGGAATCTACTTAACATAGTAAATCCAGATGCATTGCAGGGTTTATACAAATGAACTATCAATAGACACTTGCACCTTGTTTTAATTATGAACGACATAGTTATCTATGGTGTCAGTGATTATCATTTTCTTATAAAAAGTATTAAAATGAGGTATTCCAGGCATTTTAGAGATTTAAAAGTAGCTGAGGATCTTAAGAAGCTAGCAGGCAGAATTTTTGTGGTTGTACAAAGCCTTTTTGTCCATGCATTCTGAATCCAGTTTTAACATTTGGTTGGCAAAGACAGTAGATTTCAACCGTTATGCCACTACTCTGATTGCTGGAATAAATCCCCCTTCAATTAAAAGTCTATCTTCAAGTAGGTTTTGTGAAGTAGCTTCTTTATCCAGAGAAAGGTGGTTGGTTGCTACAGATTTTGACTCAGTGGGACTATATTTTTAATGATCTGACAAGGGCTTCTAGACTCTGGGATAGATGTTTATACATTAAAAAAGAAATAATTATTAAAGTCATTGCAAGGACGTTTTTAAAGCTCCTAATAAACGGGTCAGTTTAAAAAAGTCAGTGACCATTCTGTTTATGGCGTCAACTGTCAAATTGTGGAATTAATTTAGCTCTTTTCCGAAATACCCATCAGGCAATCTAGTTCTCTAAGGGTGACATCACCCTTAAACAGAAATGCAGCAGAAGGTCAATAGAATTGAAAGTGGATTTAAGCGTTGGTATGGCTTTTGCTGGTCCTCTCCATAGGGGTGCATTTCTTCCCAAATGGAGAAGTGGAGCTTGAAACTTCAATGACTGATAAACAATTTTTGGCTTTTGACAGTATTGTAAAACGTGTACTGAAAAATATAAGATGTTTGCCTGATTTTCATCTTTCAATTTGGGTATCTAAAATAATAAGAGCCTGTTATGCCTTATTATATTGAAGATATAAAAATAAGAGAAACATGTTTTATGCCACGATCTTGCGAGATCAGCCAAGAAACTGCATTCAGAGCAACCAGATCTTGAATATTTCAGATTATTCTGGCCAGAGTGGAGAACAATGGTGGCAAAGGATTTACTGTATTTGTTTTTTAAATTTCTGTAGAGAAAGTAAACACAGCTTTTCTTTCCCTCAAGAAGTTCATTTTAGGACAAGTTGATTCCTGGATTAAATTTTACCAGTGCAGTAATTTATTCCCTTCCGACTTTTAATTATCTCCTTGATGGGGCCAGAGATTGTTGAGGGAAGAATGCTAAATGTAACTGCTATACGAGGAACAGTATGTTTGCGTGTTAAATATTAATGTCCCTGTCTCTGGAACAAAACAAAAATTCTTAAAGTATTTCCCTTAGTTAAATTCTACATTGATGTTTCCAGTACAGTTTTAATTGCATTTAATATGTCAGGCTATAGATAGGATTAGAAGTAAACCTCAAATTACAAGAATGTATTGTGTCTTGGTGTTGAGTACAGGGCTGGCTGTAGTATGGGGTAGGATCATGCGCTTGCCTCATGTGTGCAGGAGTCCTTTCAGTCTAGTGTTCCCTCCAGTCCTTCTGGCCTCATAACAGTCTGTCATCATATGTTGCCTAGCTCTCCCATTAAGTCACTACTCTTATGAGTAACAGAAAAGTCCAAAATTACTGAACTCCAAGTCCAACTGTCTCATATTCTCTCTCCCAGCCTTCTTAGAGTCTTTGACCATTTTCCTTCTCCCTTCTTAGTCTGAGCAAGAAATAGGGAAACCCAGGCCCATCCACTCCACTGGTTCCCAGTTCAGGGCTCACATTCAAGAGAGGCCAAAGTTAACCCTTCTCAAGTCCCTTGCTGTTACCTGAGCTGCTTTCTATCTCTGCAAAAAGAAGAACAGGAGTACTTGTGGCACCTTAGAGACTAACAAATTTATTAGAGCATAAGCTTTCGTGGACTACAGCCCACTTCTTCGGATGCATAAGAAGTGGGCTGTAGTCCACGAAAGCTTATGCTCTAATAAATTTGTTAGTCTCTAAGGTGCCACAAGTACTCCTGTTCTTCTTTTTGCGGATACAGACTAACACGGCTGTTACTCTGAAACTTTTCTGGAGGCTTTCCAGCCGTTTGTTCCATTTCTCTCTCTGGAGTGTTGGTTTCTCTGGTGGCTTCTCACCATTTGTTGGCAGGATCTTCTCTCCAGAATCTCTCTGCCTCTCTGGCAGCCATCCTGCCCTCCAGCCCTTTTATTCTCTCAGCAGCTCTGGGGCTGCCAATCAGCTCTGACTGAGCAGGCAGGCAGTTGCAACATTAACTCTTTAGTTGCCAAACCAGCAGGGGGTGTATAAACCCCATGCCATGACACATGTTCATTGTTTCAGTTGCACCCACAGAAGTCATGGAACCAAGGGGGCAAAACCAGACAAACATACAGTGACTCAGAGGAGAGGCAGAGGAGTTGGAGAAAGACACCCTCCTGTATTCATCCTGCAGCAGCAGCTCTTGTCCTATGGGTCTGGGAGTGGGCCGGGTTCCCTGCTTCCAAGCCTTGCAGCCTGGTGCATGGTGTCACAGTGTCCCTCAGTTGCCCCTTATGGGTGCTGGGTTGTAGGGTGCTGCTGCAGGTGGTTGGTGCCCCCCTCAGTGTAGTGCACCCATTGAGTTGGGCGTCTACATCCACCCCTGGGTTATTAGGTATGATGCCTGTGAATTCTCTAAATAGGGCAGCTTAAAATATGAAGATCTGGTAATAATTCACTTCCTGTTGCTTTGCCTGATAGGTTCAACTGCTTCTTGTTATGCTCAGTTATGCTATTAAACTGAGCCAGCAACATAATTCTGAACTCCCACTGAAGCAAACAGGCACTCTACATGAAATCCTACCCCCCTTGAGACAATGGGAGTTTTGCCATTGATTTCATTGGAGCCAGGATTTTACTCTCAGGGTGCAGGCTTGGCCTGGAGTTGTGTTGACGGATCTCAATTTTGTTAAAGTCAGCAGCAGAAATGTAACTTTCGCGTGTGTTTAATTATCAGCAGTGAGATTACAATGATTAATTTGTGACATTCTTTTACACATTTTGGTTAAACTGGCATTTAAGTTTGCAGCAACTATGAGACAAAAGAAAAGCGTAAGTGAAGATACAATATGTCAGTACAGAAATCAACAGAATCAAAGGAAACCGACAAGCTTTATAACAAGATTAGTTTGTAAAGTCAGAATGTTTTCTACAAAAGTGTCTGGCTGCCCGTCACAATAGACTATTGAACTAAGGAACCATGTTCTTGATGCAAAACTACTCACTATAAAAAATAGAGAATTTCATGCATAGAGCTGTTATAAGTAGGGGTGGTGGTCCCACCCATTAAAGTTGCCCAATCCCACTGTAAAATTCGGTTTCCAGTTGCTTAAAAATTAGAAATTTGACAGGGGAGTGACCTGTGTGTCAGGGATGTACCTTTTGCTGTCCCCGTGAAAATCCACCCAAATTTGGCCAAGTTATAAGACTTTGAAAAATTGCAGTTTACACATGCTCAATAGATTTTTAGCAGGTAAATTCCCTGAAGATTGCATATGCACTGACCATGCTCCATCTGGGGATGAGCAGGGCTTTCCCTGCCATTGCAGCTCTGGGATATACTAGGCCCAGGTCGCACACGGGCACCTGATGTGAGAGCAGGAACACTGATTCTCCTGTGCACCCAATGACCTCCCTGCTGGGCCTAGGCAGCATAAAGGAGGAAACTGATTTTGAATGCAAAGAGGACAAGGGGGAAGGGGTGCAGGAGTAGATTGGGACAAGGAGCTGGTACTAGAAGCCAGCAGTGTAGGAGCGAACATGGGCCTGGGCTCTCTGAGCAAGGAGATTGGGACTGAGAACTGATTGTGGGAGGAAGACAGAGCTGGGATGTGGGGGTAAAACTGGGATTCCTGAGCAAAGACACTTGGACGAGGAGCTGCGGGATGGGGAGAGATACTACGATTGGATGAGAAGACTGGAGTGGAGTATGGGACTGTGAGCCAGTGGGGATACGGAACATGGATGTGGGGTGGAGGAGAAAATGAAATCAAATGAAGAACTGTAACTAGCTGGGAAAGGAGACTGGGACAAGTCATTGAGGTGGGAAGACTGGGAATGACTTGTTAAGGAGACTGGGCCTGCGATGTGTGTGTGTGGAGATTGGGTTAAAGAGTTCAGAGGGATGAGATGAGAACCAGCTGGGCAAAGAGATGGACTGGGATGAGAAACTTGAGAAATAAAGACTGGGACTGGCTAAGTGAGGAGAATGGGATTGAGATGAGGCACCAGGGGTGGGGAAGAATTAGGCTAGGACAGGGATGATTATTATAACTAATTAAGAGTCATCTGAGGAGGGGGAAATGGACCCTGGGTCACCTACTTCCCAGCTGGGTGACCTAACCACTGGACTACAGAGTCATTCTCTGACACGGTCTCTGACCTTATGACTATTTAAGCATTAAAACACAGTGGAACAGCTTTCAACAGGTGAGACTGAGAGGAATCCACATCAGAATATCCCATAGCTCAGTGGTTAGCGACCTCTCCTGCGAGTTTAGGTATCTCTGGAGTTCAAACACTACAGAGTTTGGTGGCAGCTGAGCAGTAATTTTGTGGATCACAATGCCTAAAACTAGAACTTAGGTGTCTGAGTACCTTTGTGGATCTGGGCTGAATGCCTATGTAGCCTGAGACATGGTTACTTTCTTGTTAAGAGGAATGTCCCTAAATTGTTCCCTAAATAAACTACCTGAAATCTATGTATTATCTTCAAACTTCCACCGGGTTGCGTTACATAATTGGATATGATACTTTTATGATCAGTGAAGGTATATTTGATAATTCTCCTTTATCTCCAAGGCTCTAAGCCAGTTTTTACCCACTGTTGCCTAAGTAAAGAGGGAGATTTTAAGCATGACACAGCCTGGATCCCTTTCACAGTGCTCATAGCATATTGAATCATTCTAGCCAAACTAATCACAAATCACTGTGAACATGAAGGACTTTTATTATGAACAACTCTATGCAATTTCTGGCCAGTCTGTTTTAAATAAAATGCAAGGGTAATGTGTGATTTTTACAGAACAGAGAATTCAGAATTATCCAGGTGCTCTAATTCCCTGGGATCAAGTAACAGCATTTGATCCCACTAATTTTGGGTATTTTTATCTAACTGAACTTTAGTGCTTATAAATGACTGACAGCAACCGAGTGACAAATGTCTAAATGGGCAGGAATAGCTTTGATATCATGTCATGAGTTTATAGTTTGAGAAGCTCTATGGAAGCTAATAGGGAACTCTATTTGCTGATTAAAAATCCCTATAGCATAGATACTGTTCTCTACTGGAGACTACGGGATTTTTCCTTAGGAGAATTTTCAATATATTATAAACTATGGACTCACTTCTGCAACCCTTGCTCACACAGATAATGGGACTAGTTGCATTAATAATGACTCAGTAATTAAGGGTATGCAGATTTGAGAGCTCTATTTTTGGACGTACTATATATTGGATACTCATGCATTCTGTCATGAAGTTCAAAATGTATTTAAGATTATTTGGAATCCAATAAAGGTGTTCCCACTTTTGACTCTCATATTAAGGTCCTATTTAATAGATTCATAGATTCCAAGGCCAGAAGGGACTGCTGATCATAGAATCACAGAATATTAGGGTTGGAAAAGACCCCAGGAGGTCATCTAGTCCAACCCCCTGCTCAAAGCAGGACCAACAACAACTAAATCATCCCAGCCAGGGCTTTGTCAAGCCAGGCCTTAAAACACCTCTAAGGATGGAGATTCCACCACCTCCCTAGGAAACCCATTCCAGTGCTTCACCACACTCCTAATAGTTTTTCCTAATATCCAATCTAGACCTCCCACACTGCAACTTGAGACCATTACTTCTTGTTCTGCCATCTGTCACCACTGAGAACAGCATAACTCCATCCTCGCTGGAACCTCCCTTCAGGTATTTGAAGGCTGCTATCAAATCCTCCCTCACTCGTCTCTTCTGCAGACTAAATAAGACCAGTTCCCTCAGTCTCTCCTTGTAAGTCATGTGCCCCAGGCCTCTAATCATTTCTGTTGCCCTCCACTGGACTCTCTCCATTTTGTCCACATCCCTTCTGTAGTGAGGGGACCAAAACTGGACACAATACTCCAGGTGTGGCCTCACCAGTGTCAAATACAGGGGAATAATCACTTCCCTCGATCTACTGGCAATGCTCCTACTAATACAGCCCAATATGCTGTTGGCCTTCTTGGCAACAAGGGCACACTGCTGACTCATATCCAGCTTCTCGTCCACTATAATCACCAGGTCCTTTTCTGCAGAACTGCTGCTTACCCAGTCGGTCCCCAGCCTATAGCGGTGCATGGGATTTTTCTTTCCTAAGTGTAGGACTCTGCACTTGTCCTTGTTAAACCTCATCAGATTTCTTTTGGCCCAATCCTCCAATTTGTCTAGGTCACTCCAGACCCTATCCCTACCCTCCGGAGTATCTACCTCTCCCCCCAGCTTAGTGTCATCTGGGAACTTGCTGAGGGTGCAATTCATCCCATCATCCAGATCATTATAAAGATTTGAACAAAACCGGCCCCAGGACCGACCCCTGGGGCACTCCGCTTGATACAGGCTGCCAACTAGAGATCGAGCCATTGATCACTACCCGTTGAACCCGACAATCTACCCAGCTTTCTATCCACTTTATAATCCATTCATCAAATCCATACTTCTTTAACTTGCTGGCAAGAATACTGTGGGAGACCGTATCAAAGCTTTGCTAAAGTCAAGATATATCACATCCACCACTTTCCCCATATCCACAGAGCCAATTATCTCATCATAGAAGGCAGTCAGGTTGGTCAAACAAGATTTGCCCTTGGTGAATTCATGTTGACTGTTCCTGATCACCTTCCCCTCCTCCAAGTGCTTCAAAATGGATTTCTGGAGGACCTACTCCATGATTTTGCCGAGGACTGAAGTGAGGTTGACTGGTCTATAGTTCCCCACATTCTCTTTCTTCCGTTTTTTAAATATGGGCACTATATTTGCCTTTTCCCAATCATCCAGGACCTTTTCCGATCGCCACAAATTTTAAAAGATAATGGCCAATGGTTCTGCAATCACATCAGCCAACTCCCTCAGCACACTTGGATACATTAGATCTAGACCCATGGGCTTGTGCACGTTCAGCTTTTCTAAATAGTCCTTAACCTGTTCTTTCAACACTGAGGGTTGCCCAGTGCAGCAGTCTGGGAGCTGACCTTGTCTGTGAAGACCAATCTAGTCTGACCTCCTCTACAATACAAGCCATAGAACGTCCCCAAAATAATTGTTTGAATTACAGTATATCTTTTAGTAAAAACCTCAGAGCTGGATTTAAAAATGGCCAGTGATGGAGAATCTACCACAGGAGGTCAGGCCTTGAATCTATGAAGGGCTTAGACTACTAACTTTAGGAACCCATTTTTGAAAAATGGGCTCAGTTTCCCTGTCCCACTAATGCATTAAGAGTGACTGGATTATATCATGGTTAATAAAGGTATAAGCAATAATGAAACTGGAAAGCACTAGAGGAAATAAGTCACACAAAGATGCAAGATTTGGAATACCTGGTCTCTCTTATCAAAGCACTTTGGCTTTTGCAATGTTAATTAGAACACTCCCTTAGCAATCCTGATGGCTTTTCACCCCCCGCGAGGGGATTCAGAGTGCATTGTAAAAAAAAGCTGCTGTCACCCCAAAGGGTTCTGCTGCAGCAGAGTCTGGTGGTACATGTATCCTTCATGTATATCTTATCCTTTGTGTTTTTATAGCATAGAGATTTCAGTATTATTTCTGGCAGTCCACAGTGATTGCAATGAAGTACTGTCAATTAAATGAAGCCTCAGTGGAAAAGATTTCATAAGGCCTTGTTGCATAAGAGCACTGGAGATATGCAATGGTGACTCGCTCATGAAGATACCTTCTCAGATGTTTTGTTACAGTGGAAATAACGGCGAGGCATTTTCATTTGGTAATTAAAGGAGACAACACTTCATTTATTCTCCTGGTGGTATCTTTGTACTCACTATTGTATAATTGAGTGAGAAAGTATAGCACAGTATAATTGAGTCAGTGTTCTTTTATAGATATAAACTTGCATTTTAAATTCCTTTACTGGAGAAATTCGGAACTCTTTTTCTCCACTCTATATGCACATGTAACTTCCTCTGATATAGAGAAGCAGCACTCACGCAGGAAAGGAAATGTGCAAACATGTACAAATGGAACAAAATTCAAAATCAGGGATTCTAATATTTAAATGATGTTCATGTATCTGAATTGAATATTTTGCTATTTTCCCCTCAAATCTTTCCTAGTCCCCATGTACCCTAGGAAACCCTCTTTTACTTTTGATATCTTCAGAAGGAGGGAGGGCAGTCTTGTGGCTTACAACTCCTATTCCATATCCTTTTGAATAGCAGGAGGTATGCGTTCTTCTTCCATGGCACCAAAACAGGCACTGCTGGCTATCCCATTGGCAGGGTCTTCTAGGAGCTGCTGTAACTGCTGCCTGTCTGAAGCCATTAGGATCGAGTAGTGTTGGAGACACTTTCACTGCAGTAGTGAGAGATGTCAAGAGTTTGATTGGAGAGGACCACCATAATGCCACTATATAAATCCATGGTACACCCATACATTGAATACTGCATGCAGTTCTGGTTGTCCCATCTTAAAACAGATACTAGAACTGGAGAAAGTACATAGAAGGACAACAAAAATGATTAGGGGATGGAACAGCTTCCATATGAGGAGAGATTAAGAAGACTGGGGCTGTTCAGCCTGGAAGAGAGAGAACGAGGGGGCATATGATATAGGTCTACAAAATCATGAATGTTGTGGAGAAAGTGAATAGGGAAGGGGTATTTATTCCTTCACAGAACACAAGAACAAGGGGTAATCTAATGAAATTAATAGGCAGTAGGTTTAAAACCAACATAAGGAAGTACTTCTTCACACAACACATATAACATCTGGAACTGGTTGCCAAGGGATGTTGTGAAGGCCAAAATGTACATGGGTTAAAAGAAATTAGATAAATTCATAGAGGATAGGTCCATCAACGGCTATTAGGAAAGACAATAGGGAATCTAACTCCATGCTCTGGGTGTTACTAAACCTCTGACGGACAGAGGCTGGGACTGGATAAATCACTCTATAAATTGCCTTTTTCTGTTTACTCCCTCTGAAGCATTTGGCACCAACCACTGCTAGAAGACAGGATACTGGGCTAGGTCGGCGGGACCCTTGGTCTGACCCAGTATGGCCATTTTTCTGATGTTCTTATTTTCACCCATTAAGGACTCCTAATGCCCAAATCCTATAGGGTTTTCAGCAGAACAAGGTGTAAGGCCTGCCTCACCACAAAGTGGGGAGAAATACACCAGCTGCTGCCACTGGTACTACTAAACCAGGAGCAAATCATGCTCCAAAAATCCCTAGTGCAGTCGTTACTGTAGGGAGTAGAGAGTGTTTGCTGCAAACTCCTTACAGAATGTGCTAACAGTGGGAACAATAGCATTTACCTTCTTCACCTGCTCTATTGGGGAAGTAAGTGGATCTACCTCCCTGTTCAGGGTCAGTGCTGTAGCTCTCCAGCCAGGCACACTTTCTTGGTGCTGCTCTGTGTGTCTGCATATTGTCCCCCCTTCCCCCTGCCACCACCCTTTTAAAGTTTCTGTTTCCATCTCTTTCTGTTCTCTCCCAGACTCCAGCTAGTCTAGCAGCGGGAGAAAGAGACAGACTCTTGCCCTACAGTACTTCGCCTGGTGCCTACTGTGTGAGAAATTAGCTCAGACTTGTGTTGGTCAGTTTCACTCACAGCAGGTGCCACCAATTAAATGCTTCAGTGCAAAAGTTTGTTGATCCTTTTCTGTAGCTGAGAGTCTCAGTTATTAGCAAATGACCACTGGGAAAAGAAGTGTAATAATGGGGCTGGTAATAAGGTCCAGAACCATGTAAATCTGTTAGCAGCAGCCCAGATTGATAGTGGCCAGATGATGTTACTATCAGATAGCCCTTGTTTGAATAAACAGAGGATCCGAGTTACGCTCTTGTCAATGTGGCATCTTTTATCATCATCTCCAGATGGACATTTTGTATAGAGATAAGCTCAAAGAAAAAGCTATCAACAAATGACTCAAATGTCTGCGTCTTTGCAGGATAGACCCTTAGTTTCCATTGATATCCCAGTCCCCTTGCTGTGCCATAAGAGGGAGATAAAGAAATGCGCTGGCTGCAGTATTTATCACTGGTAAAATATCAACAGCTACTGTATCATTGGTGTCAGAACACAATTCTTCCCTTTTCTAACTATAGGGAAATGCCAGGGGAAATCAGGCCCCAACCACATATTAATGAATTATTTTAGTTATGATTTTTAATGGTGACCAATGTAGACCTTTAATACCAATATGAGTGATCACTACATTCCTTTGAAAAAAAGTTTCCTTTAAGTATTTTTTGTGTGAAAGAACATGTGTGTGCACACATGTACATATGAAATAAATAAATATACATTTATGCCAGGTCAAATGTCTGTTTCTAGTAAAAATGTCCACATGACCCATTGAAACTATTTGCTGGTTAATCTACTGGAGGCCATCAGCAGGTCTAAAATATATATTTTGAAATTTGTCAGGGAGAGGTTTTCCTATAACTAGTATCATTACAAAGCATATATTTTAAATTTTAATCTTGAACTGGCACAAGAATGTAGATGGATAATTTTTTTTTTGACAGAAGAAAGATATTGTGGATCAATGAGAAAGAAACTGGAGGTATTAATTTAGCAAACTGGAGAGTCTGCAGGTAGGTAAACTTCCCCAGATGCGTCAGGGACTGATTACACTGTAAAAAATATACCATACAAATGATCAAAGAAAACAGTTGACCCTGTGAAAACTCAGTCTGACATGCAATATTTTTGGATGTTTTCATAAAATGTGTTTTTTTCTCCCCTATCTAGACATTTATACCACATTCACCACTGTAATACTGTAGCTTTTATACAGATGAGACTCCTAACATGGAAGAGAATAAGTACTTGAGGATAACAGCTGAATACTCCTACAAGGCATATCTGTGAAATCCCCCAGGGTACAATCTATGTTGTTGAACTGCTGTGTCCTTTCAACTCTCCAGCCCAGGCTGCCTTTTACACGGCTTTGTTGGTGAAAAGAAGCCCCTCCAGACTCTGCTCACACACAGCCATTAGCACAAAAATCACTCCCAGCAAAGTTACATGAATGTTTTCCCAGCCACTCATGAACTATCTACAGGATGACTCCCGGAAATTCTTAGCCCCAGCCTTACACCTAAACTTATTTCTAAATTTTACCAATCTAAATAAGATTGGAAAGCAAAAAAGGTTTCTCTCACCCCAAAACCTTCAGCAGTCCATAGTAAAGACTTCCAGCTAGGACCCCTCTACAATCCACTCCACCCCACTCCAGTTCAGTAATGCTCCTGTTGTCTTTCAAGCGATCTTGCTGCTGTGAGTAGAGATGGGGGAGGAGAGGTAGCCAGAGACCTTTCCTTTTTTATATTCTCACCCTTTGTAATGGAAAAAGCCTGTGCTGGGTCACGGGGTCAGCAGTTCCACTGCATATGTGCTCTACCACCTGCCCTTCAGGTGAATTGTAAATGTTTTATTTATAACTCCCCTGCTGGTGAATCTCTGATTAAACAGGTGATGGCCTTTTAGCACCTAGCTGGTGTGCCAGTGTGCTTTTGTCTCTGAAAAACTACTTAGAGCCAGATTTTCTAACAAGTTACAGTAAAATCATCTTTATACAGTAGAGTCTCATAACTTTACATACAAAAGTTGCTATGTGTATTTTATCAGGATAATGTTCAGTAGGCTATGGACTTTTCAAATGATACCTTACAAGGCATACTTTGAACACAATATATCAGAATCATAAAAGTGGTGAACATGAGGGACAGCATGTCACAAGAGGCACAATGTACCAATATCTAAGAGGTATTCTGGGATTTATTACAGGACAATATGACCCTGACTTCAAACACAGGAAACAAATTAGATATGGGCACAGAATAAAGTCTTAAATTCTGGAAGGTGCTATGTCAAGTTTTGAACAGCTGAAAGCCAAATATAATCCTACCTTGAAGACTTCTATATATTTCTAAGACAGACATTTCCTTAATATACTACATGCAGCAAACAGTACCTTGTTAGTCCGTTCCTCGCTTGAGGGCACTACAGAACTGGCCTGAGGCAAAGGACCTTTTATCTAGAGTACAAATGATATTGGTTGCAGGTCATTCTTGAAAGACCATGCATCTAAAGAACCATAGGTGAAATCCTGGCTCTATTGAAGTCAAGGGCAAAATGCCTATTGACTTCAATGAGGCCAGGATTTCACTTGTTGAGCAGCAGATCTTAGAAAAGTAACAGAGCAAAGCCGTGACGTTAGCCGTGATCCCAGCGCATACATCATAAATTCAAGCAGATGCAGTGTTGTAGTTTACATAGATTACATTGTACTCCTTTAACATGCTGCTAGGGACACCCATAGCTGTGAGCTATTGTGTTACCCTCCTGCCTCAGCAAGAGGGAGCTTTGAGTCAGCTCCCTGCCACCCCAGTCTGTCTTCTTCACCAGCAGATTCCTCAAGGCTCTTCCATCCCAAACCTTGCCTAGTTTTAAACTATCGGTGAACGCCACTCCCCCTTACCCCCAGGCTCCTCAGAGATGTTTCTCTGCAATGAACAGCACTTATCACCACACGTTCACTGAGGATATTAAGCTCGCTCTCTGTTAAAGAGTCATTACATTACAGTTTATTAATGTAACTGGGGTGAATACACCCTTCCCTTCAAACAGCACTGACTTGGCTTCTGGTAAAAGTAAAACAAGTTTATTAATAAAAGAGCATGGATTAAGGTTTTACCAATTAAGTGATAGAGATGGGTACAAGTGAAAACATGTATCTAAAAGTCTAAAACTTGACCTAGCAAGGTACAGCTTTTGTTCAGGATGGTTTCCCTCACCCGCAGTCTCCTTTCTAGGTTTTTACTGGCTGGCCTGGCCAGTGCCCATCACAGATCAACTTGCCTGGTTTCTTTGTCTCCTTAAGGTGAAGGATCAATGGTAGGAGTATGTACTGTGCCTTTAAGAGCAGAACACATGCTAGTGAGAATGAGTTGGAAGCAGTCTAGTGTCAGTTTCCCCAGATGCACAGCTAGAAGCACTTGGCTTTCCTTTGTCTTATGTTTTAGTTCTAATAAAGCCTTACTTCTAAGAGTCCAAACTATGCCTCCGTCTTAGGAATCCACAAGACAACACATGGTACCAGAGTGAGGTAGAAGTGAGGACAGAGAAAAGAGGACTTGTGAGAAGGAGTCACCAACTAAAAGCCCCCAACGAGTTGAAACTCTCAGGAAATGCAGCAGGCTTCTGGAAGAGATTCAAAACAGAGTTTTGATTATTTTATATATATATAAATAAATAGTATGCACAAGCAGCAGACTTTTGTGGTGAGAAAGAAGACGACCAGCAGAAAATAGCAATCTTCTTAAACATTGCAGGACTTGAGGCAGTGGATGTGTTTAATAGCATGCAACTAAGTCAGGCAGAGAAAGGAAGTTATGACACAGTTTTGCAGAAATTGGAGGGGTATTGCATACCTAAAAAAAGAGAGTGAAACATTTGAAAGGTATGTTTTCCCTTAGAAGCCAAAAGGAATGGGATCTGTAAAATGGGATCTGTAAAAAGCAACAAAGAATCCTGTGGCACCTTATAGACTAACAGAGGAAGGAATGGGAGTCCTTAGAAGAATTCCGAACAGCACTGAAGTTAATGAGCCAAACCTCCAACTATAGACAGTTAGATTCAATTGTAAAGGGATTGAATTGGAATTGGAATCAGAGAGCTAAAACTGCAAAAAAGTTTATTAGAAGATATGTATCTCACCTGGAATAAAGCAGTAAAACTGTATCAGGCAGTAGAAATCTCTCTGAACAGAATAAAAATAATGGGTGGAAAACTGGACACTGCCATTCTGAATAGAGTGACAAGAGGAAAAAAAAACTGGCAAGTAGTAAGACAGGGTGGGTGAGGTCATATTTTTTATTGGACTAACTTATTTTGGTGAGAGAGACAAGCTTTTGAGCCACCCAAAGCTGTAAGTCTGTACAGATTCACCAACCAACATCACACAAACCGCAAAAGTATGAAAAGAGCAAAGCTCAAGAGTTTGCAAGGGACGGCTTCAACGATTGCACAAGATGTGGACACAAACACAGACCTCAGCAATGCCCAGATTTTGGTAAGCACTGCAATATTTATAAGATACAATCATTTTGCCAAAGTGTGCAACCAGGATCAAAAACTGCCAACAAAAAAAGCAAGCATGAATGCTAATCTAGTAATCGAGGAAGGGAGGACAGACAACAGCATACAGGAGGAGTTCTATCTAGGAGCTGTATCTGAAGAGGAAGGAAACAGTGAATGGACAATTTCTTTAGAGACTAATGGGACTCTCTTGTAACCTTCAAATTGGACACTGGTGCTCAGGTAAATGTTGTTTCTGATATTAGTGTTAAAAAGGTGAAGGAAAAAAACCACCAGGAAACAAGGTGAGCAAACGGGTTAAACCGAAAGCTTATAATGGGGAGCTCATTCCCACAAGAGGTAAATGAATTAGAAGTGAAGGGAAAAGATCAAATAGAATTGATAGACTTTGTGATAGTTAGAGGGAATAAAGCACCTACAATTTGTTTAACATGCCAAGCCCTTGGGCTGATACAAAAAGTGCACAAGGGACACACTGTCCCAAGCATTTGATAAAACTGAGGTAGAAACAGAGGTGGAGTCAGACAGTGCATGTTAGCTTGACAATAAAGAACTGTTTGGTCTCAGAAAAGAAATTGAATGAATTTGCTGAGGCTTCAGCTAATGATGAGACTTTACAGAGGATAACTAAGTCTATTCCCACAGAGTGGCCAAGACATTTTATACCAAGACCATATTTCCAGTTCAAAGCAAAACTGTCACTGAAGGCATATTGTTTAGAGGAAATAGAATAGTATTGCCCCAGGTGTTACAAGTTGACATGCTCATAAGAATACATGGACAGTTGGGCATGGAAGTAGGTAAATGCAGAACCAGAGAGATACTGTATTGACCACAAATGAAGATAGAGAACAGGCCAAAAATATCAACCTAAACTGAAAAAAGAGCCTATGCTAGTCAACAATGAACAGTCTAAAGTTGGTGTGGATTTGTTTACATATGAAGGTAAAGATGGTTTATTTTGGATTATTATTCTCATTATCCAGAGATTGTTTAATTAGAAACAACCACATCAATCATGTTATAATGCACATGAAATACATATTTTCTAGCCATGGAATCCCTGAAGTTATCATGTCTGACAATGATCTGCAGTTTGATGGACGGATTTAAAAAAATTGCTAGAGCGTATGGGTTTAAGCATGTAACTTCAAGTCCCAGGTATCCTCAATCCAATGGTCTTGTAGAGAATGGTGTGAGAATTGTTAAGACTTTTGAACAAGGCCAGTGACTCAGGTATAGATCCATATTTGGCTACCCCGAACTATACAGCAGAACCAGTGAATCATGGACTGTCACCAGCAGAGATACCATTTGGCAGAAAATTGAGAACAAGACTCATTAGCTTAGTAGTAATCCCTAATGGCAATGCTGATTTAGATGTGTCTAAGCAATATAAGTGTAAACAAAAGATATACTATAGCAGAGCATCCAGTGTGTTGGAGTCTTTGAAGCCACAGATTTTGGGGGGATTCATGATGGTACCTGCATAGAAGGCAGGAGTGACTCATGATTTTATGAAGTACAGACTCCTGAAGGACATATGTTTTGGAGGCACAGGAGACATCTGCAGCATCTTCCTGAAGAAGAGGGGGATAAGAGGACAGATACTGCACTCACAGCTACTGGACAAAGCTGTGAGAAAACCACTGAAGAGCCTTCGATCAGCAAGCAGAACAGTCTGTAGACTCAGCTAGCGCAAGAGTTGAAGTGGTGCCTCATAGCTCTAATGGACTGCACAGAGCATCTGAAAGACTCACTGAGCACTGCTAAAAAGTTGAGTAAGTTATGGTATTTATACAGAAAAAGCTGGTATATATGTTTAATGGTATGGGGTTGCTTTTGCTGGAAAGGGGAGATGTTAGGAATATGTACTGTGCCTTTAAGAGCAGAGGACATGCTAGTGAGAGCTGGTTGGAAGAAATCCAGTGGTAGCTTCACCAAAGACACAGCTAGGAGCACATGACTCTCCTTTGTCTTATGTAACTCTGTTTTAGTGCTAATAAAGCCTTACTTCTAAGAGTCCAGGTTGTGCCCCCTTCTTATGAATTCATGAGACAATACAAATCAAGAGACACACTCCATGTTCTTCTACACCCAAAGGGATGTCTTAGCTTTACGAGTCAGGAAGGCCTCCTGGGGATTCAGTCTCTTCTCTCTCTCTGGGGTACAGGAGCTATGCTAATATTCTGCCTTTTGAGTCCAGGTTCAGGATAACCCCCACTGATTTAACTCCATAGCGTTGTTTACAGCTAATATGTAAATTGAGGTAAACCAACATTCCTTGGTCTAAGACAGAGCTATTTATCGCCTTTAACTAGGGTCGGCTGTCTGGTCTTAAACATGTGCTAATAACCTCATACACAGGGAATTCATAGCATTACATATAATGTTAACACAGCCATGTTACACTTATATTAATAACCAGCATGGTACTAGCTTTCATATGATACCTGGCAAGTCATATTTGTACAAATATTATTGCAGTACTGTGTACGTTGTGAGTACAGGGGCGCCTAAGGTCACAACACCACCTAACGTACATTGGATCAATCCTTAGTTGCTCAGCAACATTTAACTGATAAATAACTGAAAGCTAGGTAGTGCTTTCTCTTTTTTTTCTATCCTACCTTAAATTAGCAACAAGGATGATCAGCCATTTCAGGTATGGTTCTTAGAAGTCCTTTGCAATGTTTTAAACTTTGTGAATTACGTTTTTGCTCATTGCTACCCCTACAGGTAAAATGATATCCATGTCACACCCAAACTGCAATTGCTGATAGCATGGCCAGGAAGTTAAAGAGATTTAATGACAGATAGCATGGCTTTGAAGGCACCCAAAAGCCTCGGCAAAAGCTCTCCTCTGCTCTTCTTCCTCATTGCTGATTCAGACAAGTTTTCCAAATTACTGGACCCATTTTACCAGCATAAATTGGATAATGGTGTGGATTGCAATTTGTCTACATTTGTAGATATTTTATCAAGCCTCTGGAAACAGTTAATGTCAGGTTCAAAAGAATTTCAAACATATTGTAAATAGCTGGTCTAACTGGAGACTAAGGGGAAAGTTTTCATCATGGTGATGCTGGATTTAACTATCCGATAACATCAAAGCTTAATGGGAGTCCAACAACTAAATCCTTGTGAAACACTGAAAATTTACCCCTACAGTTGCAAGAGACCAGACATACAAAGAAGCACTTTGGGTACGATTAATTAGCTTAAGGCCATCACACAACTATCATAAACTGAGAAGACGCTATCTGATAGTAAAAGGGGGATATGATTAACAATAGGTTAATCTCATAAGGTTCAGGTTTGGTTTTTATAGGGGTTCCAGAATGGGGGAGGAGGGACAGGGGGCCATGGTCCCCCCACTTTTAAAAGTGGGAGGGCTATGCCCTCCTACTTTTTACCAGCCATAAGGCGAGTGACAGGGGAGGGGTCGTGGCCTTGAGTGGAAGAGGAGGCATGAGAGCGGGGGGAAGGAGCGGCATGAGGGTGGGGACTTGGGGGGCAGAAAGGGGCAGCATGAGGCGGTGGGACCACATTTCAGGCACCGGTGCCCCACACTGTTAGGAAGCTTCCACCGCCAGTGGTTCTTATCAGCACTCAGAAGTACAGATGTTTTTCTAGAGCTCAAAGTATGTGACTCACTTGGATTTTCACAACTGGCCTTGGAAACAACCAGCTCTCTCACATATTTGCTATTTCCTGGTTCTGGTAAGAATGAAAATACCACAAAGAAAGCCTCTCTCTCCTGGTATTTTGGTTCTCTCATTTGCATCCCTAGCCAACATTCAGAAATGCTGGAGTATGTGAAATTTTAATTAAATTCTAAAGTTTTAGAGTGTGAGTTTAAAATTTGAACTTAAAAAATGACACCTGCCTGTAGGAATAATGGGCCTTATTATCCTCTCACACTAGTCTGACACCCATATAACGTCATCCGCTTCAACAGAGTGTCAGGATCCTAATATGGGCTGTTAGGACCAAGGGTCAGAGCGGGATCAGACCTGAGGCTGGGAGTAGCAGAGGAGTTTGTTGTCAAATTCCAGGGGTGGGTCAATACCGCTCAGGAGGCAAGATCCAAATCAAGCTGAGGTCTAAGCCAAGAGCTCAGAGCAGGAATAGTCATGGCAGCTGATGGAGAGCCACACTGTTGCCCGCAATGCCCCTTGTGTTTATATAGGGCGAGGAGCCAATCAGGAGCCATGAAGCTGCTGCCTGCCAGACCTCTTGAGGTGGGATGTGCCATGGTCGGTGTCTACAGTGGGTCAAAGGCAGTGGAGCACAAACTAGTTCCAACTAGTGTTGGGTGGCAGCATAGCTCTGTTAGCTCTCTGGTACATCGCTAGAGCTGGGTTCTAGACCTGCAGGGCCTCACCCTAAGCTCCTCTCTTTGAGAGGTGCATCTGGCCCAGTATTTGTTACATGGGAAACCTTGCAGTACTTGTGTTGTTTAGAATGGTACATCTGAAAGTCAGTGCAATGGTTCACAAATAGGAAAAGGTACATAGACTGAAGGACAAATACTGATATGGGGCCTGT
The DNA here is from genome assembly GCF_027887155.1 of Malaclemys terrapin pileata. Taxonomy (NCBI): domain Eukaryota; kingdom Metazoa; phylum Chordata; order Testudines; family Emydidae; genus Malaclemys; species Malaclemys terrapin. The sequence continues at coordinate 22,073,503 of NC_071509.1, forward strand.
GTGTGGGAACTGTGAAAAGCAAGAGTGATGACAGCTGGAGGAGTTGTCAGTTATGACTATGACCTGAAGGGTTCTGTGCATCAATTGCCCTTATGTGGGAACAGGAGTGATGTTGTAACTGAAAAGGAATCTTGCGGTGATCTGTTCATCTTATTTAAAATGATGGGGGGGGGGGAATCTAACGACACTAAAATGAAACTACCATAAATCTTTAAAATAAGGAGGAAAAAACTGTTTCCTAGCAATGAGAAGACATTTGCCAAATATGGAACAAATTACTAACAAGGCCTCCTGTAGCAAAGCACCATTCAGCTCTAAAGATTTAAATGAGGTTCTAGACAACTGTCTCTGTCCTTAGAAAAGTAATGATCATTTTTCAATTTCATTTTGTGGTCGTTGGTTAAAGGTAAAACATACCTTTCCCTCATTCTTGTCCATGATTTTAACAATTGTATTTCTTTCCAAGTGTGTGTTTGTAATTATACCTTGCTCATAACTAGGATATATAGAAATGAAGGGTGAAATAGTTCAGGTAATAAGCATCAGTAGGTGCCTTTGCTGAAAACATAAACTGGACGCAGAACAAACCCTTCTAGTACCAAATCTTTCAGTCCTTATTCAGGCAAAACTTCCCATTAAATTGATCAGTCTTTCTTCTGCTAAAGACTGGGGATCTGGCCGCTGAAGTTCAGATCGACTCTGAAAAGTGACAGAGCAAAAATGTTCTTTTCAACAGATCCTCTCCCTGTGTATATTCAGAATCAGTTCTATGTTAATGTTACAGGGTCAAACAGTGAACTCGTGAATTGATGAAATCTCAGATTAAATTAAATGGGAATTTTATTTAGTTCAGAATTTGGCCCACTTTCAAATTTTTCCAGTTTTTAACTACTAATAGCATTGCCAGTGCAGTACTGTGAGAGGAAGATGGTTTCTTTTCCTTTCCGTGCATCATCATCATCTTCATCATTTAACTAGGTTCCAAATGCAGGGCAAATGTCCACTCTCATTTCCACCTTTGCAACTCAACAGTTGCACTTATGCAATTCTATGAAACATAATGGGGTTGTTCAGAAGTAACTGAGTAAACGTTGGTCTGCAGGATCTTTATTATTGATGATGTGTGTGAAGGGGAGAACCCAGCTTGACCTTTAGATTCCAGTCTGAATTTGCAGGACGGGCACTGAGGAAAACCACCTTTTTCCTTGCAAACTAAGCAAATGTTGTACAGAAATCACGGAGTCAAAATACACATTGAGCTCTGGTACATTATTATTATAGAACATTATTTTTACATAGTCTTTACAAGTAGGCCTCTGTATCTTGAGATATTGTAGTTATATAGAGGAGTAGTCACTTACATGAGTAGTTCCATGGAAGTTAGTGGAAACAATATGAGCAAGATTTTCAGAGCCAGTCTATAATGTTGACATACCCTCTATGCACACAAAGAAGAGATGGATTGAACTGGTGTAGAAAGCCCTGCAGCAATTGTGGGGAAAATAAATCCACTCTAAGACTGCAGGTGTGGGGCATCTTCACAGTTGCTATTTCAGAAACTGTGGGGCATCAGGACCCCAATCCATGCACACATCCATATATGTGTCCATTGGACATGCATGATTCCAGACTCATGTGTTCAAATCCTCAACCATCTTCAAATTTAATCGATTTTAAAGCTAAAAGGGATCATTACAATCATAATGTCCTGTCTGTGGTGTTCTGTACAGGATGGGTATAGAACTTAACTCCTCAAGGAAAGGAACCTACTATCCAGTCGTCCATCACACATGCACTGGTACTACTATGGTTTCCACTGCATGCAGGGAACTTCCATAGTGCCTACAAAGCTGGGTGACTTTCATCCTCCCACAAACTGCATCCCACTGAGAAGTTGAGTAGCCATGTTGATAAGCAATTAACCTAGCTTTAAAAGAATTCTTTATTTATCATTTTCTATAATGAGACCACTAATTAAGACAGAGTGCTATGTTTTTATTTTGTTTGATTAGAATTTGATTACAAGTGTGACCAATCTGCAGAGGATTAGGTATGGTCACAACTGTTGCATTCCCTAATGTGGTGCTTCTGAAATGAATATGTAACTTCCCATCATTAGAAAAAATAAATAATAACTTCATTAGTGAAGCTACCACCATTTTCCTTGCTCAAAACATTTTTGGATGAAACTAATCACTTATGAAGATCTACAATAGTCGTGCACAGCCAATATATTTTGCCACAGTTGGCAATTACTGTTTTTATTGTAGTGGTGCCGAGAGGCCTTATTCAGGTTAGGGCTCTGTTTTTCTAGGCACTCCATATAAATGTAGTAAATGACACATAAGTAAAATGTATTTTAAAAAGTTTGAAGTGCAAATGGGACATGCAGAATGAAAACAATGGGGCCTTAAAGTTCCCACAGGTGGGATTTTTGTTTATTCTCCTAATGTCAAGAATCTGGCCTGCAGTCACCTCTACTGCATTTGGGAAATAGTTTACATTTCCTGTTGTTACTATGGAGGTCACAGAATGTTCATTCCTTACTGTGAAGTTATTTAACCTGTAAATGCTACAATCTTATTGAAATGTCAGCTGATCATAACAGGGTATTTTAAAGGGACTCCGTCAATCTTTTTTAACTCTTACCTTGATTTTGAATTGTGTCTTACAAACATAAGAATGAAATCTACTTTTGTTACTGATTGCTGTCTGAACCTGCCTTAGCACTTGATTTTTTTGAGGAGGAGCTGTCCAATGCGGTCAGAAATCCAGAAGCAGTAGTAGTGTCTTTCTGAGAGATACCATGGACTTGGGACATCTGGCAGCTGCTGTATCTTTGTAAGTGACTGCTTTTAAATGACAAATTAAAAATGGGTGAAACTAGGGATGATCGAATTCTCAGGATTCAGTTGACATGGGCTAGGTGAACCAGACTGCTAGCTCCATTAGCAGGAGTTATCTATATGAATACATAAGGACATAACATAAGAACAATGCATCTACATCTCCAAGAAAATCCTTATGCTTCCCCCCACACACACACACACACTCAGCCAAACTCCATCTCTTTCAGGACCTGAACACACCCTCACCTTACCTTTTAAAGACTTCAAGTGGAGCCCTTCCTTGCCCACACATGCATATACATGTATGCACTGGGTTATTCTCTTGGCCCTAGGTGACCCTGCCTCGAGTCTTCAGGGTACATAATGTATCAACTTCTCCAAGTAAGTGTTGTTCCCAGGTATGTGCTGCTGAATCAAACCCCAGTCCATGGTAAGATGTGAAGGTCCCACTCAACAGACCAGCAGTAGTGCTGTAAAGTGTGGCTACTTTTACTTGGAGATGTCAGTTTCTCCTGTCTGTCTATCCCCATCCAATTAGTGCTTCTGGCTGCCCCAGAAGCACTAATTGGATGGGGATAGACAGACAGGAGAAACTGACATCTCCACCCTCCACCTTCCCCCCAGCCCACCTCTAGCCCAAACTAGTTAGAGCATTGGCAAGAAATCTCACCCCTACTTCCAGATGCAAGGTCTCCTCTGATTGGAATGGGGGATGCAGTTGGAGAAGGCTGTGTATGGATTGCAGAAGAGGGAATGTGCTTCCACAGCAGGCCTGAAGGAGCCTGAGCTCAGTATTAGGAAAACGACCCAAAGAGTGCATGGTCCCCATGAACCTGCATCACACATAAGAATCATTCAAAGGGAAGGAGGTGCTTTAATCTGGAACTAAAGTGCTGAGGCTTTGTGTAAGTTTAGAGGAACTACTAATTTCAGGGTAAAAAGAAGTAGAACTTCAATTGTGCCTGTGTCCAAATGAAGCCAAAAAGGACACACACATAGCCGTATTATAAGCAGGACACAATTGTATTCACAGTCATGCCCCAAACTGATGTTTCTTGCTGTTTTAGAGTCTTTGAGGGTCTTGGCCTGATGACTCTCCATTTAAGTTTCTGTGTTTCAGCTGTGACATGTTCCAGTGTTTTGAATATTGTGACTCCTGCAGTAAGCCTAGAACTCCAGCTCAAAAATGAATGCCACGAGCAACATACTGACAGCTACAGAAAAATGTATGAATCTTCTGACCCAGAGATATCCTTGTACTAAGAAGAATGGCAGCCAGCAATTCTCTGGATAAATCAGTGTCATGCCGACTCCTTTGTATTGGACTCGCTCATTTCCTCTCAAAATTGCATGCAGTGGCTAGAAAGGTGACAAGTCACTTATACTTTGAGTGATTAAGTCCTAGTCAGGGATAACAATAGTAATAACCAGCTGCCAAGATGGTCTCCCACACAAATAAGGGTAATAAAATCAACAGTACTGTCAATCATTTTGTCTACATTTTCTACATGTATTTCTCACAGCACAAGATGAACACAAACTAAAGAATAATTGTGTTTTACTGCCATGCTATTCATTAAATAGCTACTCTCTAATGGTATAATTGCCTGGAAGGAATTTTACACAATGGAATGGCATTTACTCATGGTATTATTCATCTGTGGAACTCACTGGTATATGGTGGTATTGAATCAAAAAAATATAACAGGATTCAGAAAAGGACTAGACATTTATAAGGCTAATGAGAGATGCACAGTTGCATAGATAGAAGATATATATGGACTATTTGCCCTCATGTTTCAGGGCATTAAATAATGGTAACTACAAAAAGCTTCTTATATGGGCAGGTGATTCCAAAGTTGTCTACTACAGGGTTTCTTGCATCTCCCACAACCACTACCCCAATGAATCACAACCATCAACCACTACCATTAGATGAACCATTACCCCGATCCATTGTAGCAAATTCTGTGTTCTTATCACGACTCCTGCTATACATCCAAAAATGTGATCGTTATTAGTGATAAATGGCACTAATTAGGATGGGGGCAAATGCACCACCATAGGGATTTTGCACTTCTCAAAGTTCCAGAGGCCCTGGAGTTGGGGAGACCACTTTTAAGCAGTGGTCCTGTATTAAACCAGTATGGCTGCTGCCAGAGTGGTCCAGAGTGTTGATCCATCTGTGTGGTCACTGTGCCACAAAAATTTGACCTACCTGCTCTTCTGTATAGACAGAGGGGCGGTCAGGCCAAATTTCAGTGAGCGGTGCTGCAACCTGGGGAATGGGGTTGCAATGCCACTCAAATTTGGCTCAGCTACCCTTCTGTCTGGATGGAGGGGCAGATGGGCCAAATGGTGCTGTGCCCTTGCACACAGGGAGTCTGTTTCTGTATGGTGGAGCACAAGGAAGTCTGCCAAGGACTCGACTCCCAGCCTCACCTGCTCATGCATCGTGTGGGTAAGACAGAGGTGAGACTTCCTGGCCAAGGAAGGAATCAAGTCCCTCTGGGAAGAGGGGTGGTTGAGCATGGACCAGAACTGGGTCCCTGCTGGAGGGCATGGGGGCAGGGACTGGAATTACCCAACCCCAAGATATACCTGAATTGGTGCCACTGCTAGTGGTGTCATTGTGCTGGATACATAATATGTCAATAGAGGAAACAGGCTATGCCAAATAAAGACACATGGCATGGACAATAACAAATGTCTGCCTTTCAGGAGAAAATAAACCTGATACACACTAAGTCTGGAGTTATTTTTTAAGAGATTACATATGCCTTTTAAAGAACAAAATTATCAGACACATAGATGAACATAATTTGTTGGAGAACAGTCAACATAGTTTATATAAAGGGAAATCGTACCTCACCAATCTACTAGAATTCTTTGAGGAGGTCGACAAGCATGTGGACAAGGGGGATCTAGTGAATATAGTGTACTTAGATTTTCAGAAAGCCTTTGACAAGGTCCCTCACCAAACGCTCTTAAGCAAAGTAAGCTGTCATGGGATAAGGGGGAAGGTACTCCCATGGATTGGTAACTGGTTAAAAGATAGGAAACAAAAGGTAGGAATAAATGGTCAGTTTTCAGAATGTAGAGAGGTAAATAGTGGTGTCCCCCAGGCGTCTGTACTGGGACCAGTCCTATTCAACATATTCATAAATGATCTGGAAAAAGGGATAAACAGTGAGGTGACAAAATTTGCAGATGATACAAAACTACTCAAGATAATTAAGTCCCAGGCAGACTGCAAAGAGCTACAAAAGGGTCTCTCAAAACTGGGTGACTTGGCAATAAAATGGCAGATGAAATTCAACGTTGATAAATGTAAAGTAATGTACATTGGAAAACATAATCCCAGATATACATATAAAATGATGGTGTCTAAATTTGCTTTTACCACTCAAGAAAGAGATCTTGGAGTCATTGTGGATAGTTTTCTGAAAACATCCACTCAATGTGCAGCAGCAGTCAAAAAAGCGAACAGAATGTGGGAATAATTAAGAAAGGGATAATAGGACAGAAAATATCATGTTGCCTCTGTATAAATCCATGGTATGCCCACATCTTGAATACTGGGACGACCACATCTGCACCATCTCAAAAAAGATATATTGGAACTGGAAAATGTTCAGAAAAGGGCAACAAAAATGATTAGGGGTATGGAGTGGCTTCTGTATGAGGAGAAATTAATAAGACGGGGACTTTTAGGCTTGGAAAAGAGACAACTAACGGGGGATAAGATAGAAGTCTATAAAATCATGACTGGTGTGGAGAAAGTAAAATAAGGAAGTGTTATTTACTCCTCATAACACACGAACTAGGGGTCACCAAATTAAATTAATTGGCAGCAGGTTTAAAACAAACAAAAGGAAGTATTTCTTCACACAACGCATAGTCAACCCGTGGAACTCTTTGCCAGAGGATGTTGTGAAGGCCAAGACTATAACAGGGTTCAAAAAAGAACAAGATAAATTCATGGAGGATAGCTCCATCAACGGCTATTGATCAGGATGGGAAGGGATGGTGTCCCTAGCCTCTGTTTGCGAGAAGCTGGGAATGAATGACAAGGAATGGATCACTTGATGGGTACCTGTTCATTCCCTCTGGGGCACCTGACATTGGCCACTGTTGGAAGACAAGATACTGAGCTAGATGGACTTTTGGTCTGACCCAGTATGGCCGTTCTTATGTTCTTAAACCATTTTACTGGTAATAATCTAAGTGGAAAAGACTGCCACCACAACAGCAAATTATTGTATCTGAACTTGGAAATACCTGCATGAGAAACAGATTGCTATTTTTCCATAACGCAGAACAACTCACCAATTGCCATTTTCCAAATTTATGAATCACATATAAAAATACTACGTAAAACAATATAAAGTAGCATGAGAATTTGCCAGGTCTCATCAGGTTTATTACATTACCCTACACCCAACTTTTTTGAAGAAACACAGTACCTAGTCCCGGCAGAAACAGGCAATAATGCAGATTCTAAGGTTTCAGAGTAGCAGCCGTGTTAGTCTGTATCCGCAAAAAGAAGAACAGGAGTACTTATCTCCCCTTGTAAGTATTCTCACACTTCTTATCAAACTGTCTGTACTGGGCTAGCTTGATTATCACTTCAAAAGTTTTTTTTTCTCTTAATTAATTGGCCTCTCAGAGTTGGTAAGACAACTCCCACCTGTTTATGCTCTCTGTATGTGTGTATATATATCTCCTCAATATATGTTCCATTCTATATGCATCCGAAGAAGTGGGCTGTAGTCCACGAAAGCTTATGCTCTAAGCACGCTCTAAGCATCATTTTTCTCTCTGTACAGAATCTCGCCAATTTCTTCCAAGAGAAAATTGACAGAATGACATAACCTTCGCCCTCCCCTCAGCGTGCCTTTCCTTCCCCCTTCCCTACCTACAACTCTCTGTTCCTTCTCCAATCACAGATGCAGAAGTTTCTTATCTGCTTTTCTCCTCTAACTCCTCTATTTACCCAGTGACCCCACCCCATTCCATCTCCTGATCTCCCTCGTGCACACACTAATCCCTTACTTTACTCTTCTCCGTAACCTCTCACTTTCCTCTGGCTCTTTCCCCTCACAAGACAAACATTCTTTAGCCTCTCATCTTAAAGAAAGTGCTCCTAACCCCACTTGTTTCTTCCACTACCGTTCCATCTCCCTTTCACCTCTAAGCTCATTGAACATGCAGTCTGTCTGGAGTTCCTCTCCTCCAATTCCATCCTAGACTCTCTCCTATCTGGTTTCCACCCTTTGCACTCCACTGAACTGTCTCTCCCCAAAGCCTCTAATGATGGCTTCCTAGACAAAGTTTAGAACCAGTACTGCATCTTCATCAGCTTTGTCCTGTCACCCACCTTTGACACAGCCAGCCATGCTCTTCATGAAATTCTGTTCTCCTTTGGCTTCTGTGACTCTGTCCTCTCCTGGGTCTCCTCAAACCTTTCTAATTGCTCCCTCAGTGTCTTTTGGAGGATCCTCCGCATGTGCCCTCCAACTTTTTGTTGAAGTTCCACAGAGCTCTGTCCTTGGTTCCCTTCTCTTTCCCCCTCTAGATAATCTCATCTACAAACACAAATTCAATTACCCTCTCTATGCTGATAACTCACAGATTTACCTCTCTACTCCAAACCTGCCTCCTTCTGTCCCAACTAAAATCTCGACCTGTCTCTCTAACATCCTGTAGTGAGACGGAGTGGACTCCCTCCAGACTCAAGAGCGAGGGACACTATACTGCTCTTGGCAGGTGGAGCCAAACCTTCCCCCCTTGCCGGAAGTACCAGAGTGGGACAGGAAGTATAAAAGGAGAGCCCTGTGGCTCAGTTGGGGCTGGACAAGGGAAGGAGGCAGATGTCTCTTCTAGGGAGCCGAGCCTTCTGTGGGAACCCAGACCAGCCGCCGAGCAGACAAGTGCCATACTGATGGAGGAGGCAGGCAACTCCAAGAAAATACAAGCCACTGCCTGACTGCCAACCAGCGCAATGAAGCAACACCAGCAGAGTTGGCTAGGAAGCAGCCCAGGGGAATCAGACATTGATCCAGATTTGCTGCTAGGAAGCAAGGCAGCGTGTTTGTATTTCCCTGCTGACCCAGTGACAGGACCACCCGCCACTATTAGGGTTCCTTGTATAGTATTTCACTGCTGATCAAAGTGCAAGAAGAAATAAGAGGGACAATCAAACATCTGCACCAACTGCTGTGAACAGCATCTCTTATTGTTGGCTTAATTGGGTGGACCTGGGATTTTAGGAGGAGGTTGGGAGAGTGCTACTGAACTGTTTCCCTATCTGACACCTAAATAGTTATTAAACTTATCAGAATACAAGGAAAATCAAGTCATTAATATTTGCAGATCTGTTGTACATAGGAAATGGTTAGAAACTGTAACTGACAATAAGCAGTTTGTGGCTTGACAAGGAAACTTGTGTGCTTCTCTGAATAGCTTGAATAAATTCATAACAAATAGCATGAGGCCCTTTAGTTCTTTTCAATGACAGTCCAGAATCGTGACTACAGAAATGTTATTTCTTGTACTTTAGGCTTGATATAATCTTCAAGTAAATATTTGTTTTCACTACTCAATTTTATTACAGTATATTTGTTCTCTATGATTACAGCAGCTGGTTTTTAAGTACCAGTAATTATGTCTAAGGAAAATTAAACTGATTGCTCCCTTTTATTTTCCTTTTTTGGACAATAACTGTTTAGTTTAAGTCACTTCTACTGCCTTGCACTATTTTTTAATCCATTGAGGTTGTAAGACTCATCTTTTTGGGTTGTTGTGTTAGTATAGATTTTTTAAAAATTCCATGTAATACAATGAACTCCAGTTTTAAGGGATATATGCTTGAATTTCACTACCTCAGCAAACTTCTTAGCTGCTTCCCTGGGTTTCAAACTCTTCATTACCCTTAGTGCATGCTGTCTTAGGCTGAAATCCTGGCCCCATTGACATCAGTGGGAGTTTGCCATTGATGTCAATGGGGTCAGGATTTTATCCCTAGTTTTTTCTAGTTCCAATCCCAAAATAACTTCAACCCCTTTTGCATTCACATCTTGAATACATTTTTTCTGTTGTATATATATTTTAAACGGTGCCACTCTCCAATACAGTTCCAAATCCCAAATAACAGTGTCCTGTGTCTAGGCTGTGTGGCTGAATTACTTTTTTCCATTTACTATGGTGTTATATAGATTCCCACTGTACCTCAAATTTATCCTAATTTGAAGCCTAAACCATGCTGGCCTTTGTCTGCATCTAGAGATTTTGGGTGGGGTTTTCATTCGCCCTGACCGATTTCTGCTGCCAATGAAGTTAATACCAACTTTACCATCAACTCCAATAAAACCAGAGTTAGGCCACACAACATGATTTAAAGAAAAACACTTTTTTCCCCATTTCAATCAATTCTTTGCTTATGCACTCTCTCATCTCAATCCAAAATGTTAAGATAGTATTGCTATTACTATTAATTACTGAATACATTTGTTTTATTTATGGAATACTGGTATGTACATTACGATAATCCACTGCAAATTGGTAATTACCATTGTCACAAATTATAGCTTCATATTTTCCATTCAGTAAGAAAGTGAGATAAAATCCCTAACAAACAGTAAAGCAAGTACAAAATAGGAAGAACAAAAGCACACTCAACCAAAAGTGAGTCCTAAGAGAAAGAGCTAATAAAACTGCCATCCCGCACATAACTTTTTTATGGGCATCACTGAAGAGTAGACTGTAAAACTTTGGTCTTTGTTTCAACTTGGATGCTTTTTTAAGCATTCTGAAGCCTGTTAGTCTACAGCAGTGGGATACAAAGCTCACAAAACCATATTTCATGCAATATTGCAGATATTTCCATTTCAGGTCCCTATTGGAAATAGCACAAGAACAACTTTTCTCGCTGTGTTTTGGAAATTTGACTTTTCTGTTCCAGCCCAAGCCAGAACTCAGAAATGCAATGTTGAAGGTAGGGGTGTAGAATTAACTGAACATTTCAGAATCATAGAAACGGTTCATTTCAAATTTGGTACTAATGAAAGGTGAAAGATCATGGGCAGGGGATATAATTTATTCCTCCACCCTCCAACTGGTTCATCTTTCTTTAATGGGCTCATGAAGGAGCCCAAGTTGCTCTTTCCTCAACATGTAATGTAGGTGTTAGCAGTAGAGCAATGAGCATTATCATGTGTATGTATAGAAGGATTGGACCACTAGTGCAAAAGGTATTTATATTTAAAGACTAACAGTAATTCTAGAGTTCTGAAATTGAGAATACAGGGAAATTCAAAATAGTTTCTTTGTGATGACTAAAATAAAACTATTACTTTAAAGAAAAAGAAGTGGAGCAAATATAAATGCAGTCCAATGCTAAAGGAAAGTCTGTTTGAGGCTAATGCCTTGGAAAAATAGTTCAGGAGTTACTCATCCCTTACAGAGAGGTTAGTTGTGAATGCCACCAATGTTGTATTTTATTTTAAAATATTTTTCTTTTTTTGTTTTGTTTTGTTTTTGGGTTTATTTGTTTTTGACATGAACAACTAGACGGAATCAGCTTGAATTCACAAATATATATATATATATGTTCTAAAATGTTATGAATCAGAACTAGAAATGCCACACTACCGTGAGGAACTTGCTCTTATGGTATTTCTTGCTGGGTCCAGAAATGGAAGTGAAAGAAATCTCTTGAGAAGATCTTTTATTATAAAATTTCTATCCCAATTTTGTAACTTGAAGTTCAAACATGCTTTGAAGAAGCATCCAGACTTTTCAATGCAAGCTGCACAGCTTTGCAGTTAGATAAAATACTAGAATCATAGAAATGTGCATCTTGATGGGGCGCTGAGAAGTCATCAACTCCAGTCCCCTGAGCTAAGGCAAGACCAAGTATACCTAGAACATCCCTGATAGGTGTTTGTCTAACCTGCTTTTAAAACCTCCATGATGGGGATATTCCACGAGCTCCTTTGGAAGCCTATTCCAAGAGCATAATTATCCTTCTAGTTAGAAAGTTTTTCCTAATATCATACCTAGATCTACCTTGTTGCAGATTAAGCCCATTATTTCTTGTCCTACCTTCAATGTACATGGAAAATAATTGATCACAGTCATTTTTTGTAACAGTGAGATGCTCTGCAGGAGTATCCAGGGTTGTGAGGCATCTCACCACTACTTATCCTTAGCATGGAGGAGTCTTGTCTGCCTGCTGTAGAACAGCTTCCTGAACCCACCAGCCCCTGGCAGCACAAACATCATCTTCCAGGCCTCCACAGGCCCTCTCCATGCAGGAAGCAACAGGCACACAAGTAGTCAGCGCACGCTTTGTAGGATCCAGCCCCTTATCCACAGGTCCATAGTGGGTTAAGATATTTGAAACAAATGGTTACATATAAAACAAAATGATAACACAGTTTCTAAACACTAAATTTAACTTACAGGATAACCTCCTCTATGGGGAAGTTGATCTCACCCAAAGTCCTCTTCAGCATTTTCAGTCAAGGCTGGCTGAGACTCTATTTTCATGAATGCAAATGCACTGTCTGTTTTACTTCCTGTATGGAGGAACCAGTCTGAGGCATGTCATATTTGGGTGACTTGCTTTTTAACTCACATGCTTAAGACCATAATTTTTTGTTACAGATACATAACTCCTTACATAGTACCTGTACATACATTTCACAATGATATTGATGACCATGGCTTTCATTTGAGACCTCATATGACATTCTTTGGTGAACAAGAATGGACATACCAGGATCTGGAGACTTCTGTAACCCCACTGCACCCCCTTGTCAGTTGGCATTAAAAGGTCCTTTGGTCACAAACAGTCCTTAACATATTTGAAGACTATCAGGTTCCTACTCAGTCTTCTTCTTTCTCAAGACTAGACATGCCCAGTTTTTTTAACCTTTTGTCATAGGTCAGGTTTTCTAAATCTTTTATCATTTTTTGTTGTTCGCAGAACTCTTTCCAATTTATCCATATCTTCTTAAAGTATGGTGCCCAGAACTGGACCCAGTATGCCAACTGAGACCTCACCAGTGCTGAGTAAAGCAAAGCAATTACCTCTCATATCTGACATACAACACTCCTGTTAATACATTCCAGAATGACATTATCCTTTTTTGCAACTGCATTTCATTGTTTATACCTATTCAATTTGTGGTTAACTATAACCCCCACATGCTTTTCAGCAGTATTATTGCCTAGCCTGTGAATTTCCCATTCTTTAGTTGTGCATTTGATTTTTCCTTCCTAAGTGAAGTACTTTGCACTTGTCTTTATTGAATTTCATTTGGTCTGAAATCAGCAAATTCTCCAATTTGTCAAGGACATTTTGAATTCTAATCATGTCCTCCAAAACGCTAGCAACCCTTCCGAACTTGTTGACATACTACCAATAAGTGGAGGGAAAAAACTTCAGAGATATAAAGAAAAGTTGAAAAAAAATACAAGTTTTATTATTTATATTGTGGTAGGGCCTACAGTGTACAGGATAGTGTCCCAAAATATAAGATGGCATGGTTACTGCCCAGAAAAATGTATGGTCTAAAAAGTTTTCAAGGGAGATTTCAAGGGAATATCCATTATTCCTTTGAAATGACACTAGCATAAAACTAGTTTGAGGTCAGAATCAGGAAGGATATTACAAATGACAGGTGAAGCTTCTTCTCTGCAGATCATACCATCAATAGGTGACGGAACAGAGAGGAGCCTGGTAATGGGGGAGTGGGAAGAGTGTCAAAGTTTCAGGGCAACTGCACCTGCAGTGCCCCTCTGTGGTCACTCAAGGGTACCCACTTAAAGGTTTGCAGCTCCCAGCTGTCACCTCTCCTGGGCTGAGACCTGCATCTCACTCCCTTCTTACTGGGGTTTTAAGGTTGCACAGTTCCCTGCCTTACACTGTGATATCCCCTGGAAGCCAGACTGCATAAAAGGCCAGCACCTGCACTTTGCTTTCTCTCCAAAAGCTATGATCAGTGTAATGGCCCAGAGTTGCAAATTACCACACAGCTTCTTCTAAGCAAGCATGTTTATTCTGAAAGGGACAGCATTACAGAGAAAACATTAAAACAATAAGAGAACCTATGCACATGCTACAAAGCTTACCATGATCACTCCCAACTCCATCCCAGTGCTCTGGCAGGTTTTAGTCCTTCATAACCCACAACTGATTTTTCCTTTTGGTTACAAGTTCATATCCATCTTTGATCCAGAACCAGAATCCTGACTGGGAAGACCCACCGTTTCTTTATATGGCTCAGGCCTTTGATCTCGGCCTTCTGTAATAGATTATTAGCTGACAATTGCCTCTCCTCGGGGTGTAGCTTCACAAGGCATGCTTTTTGAATAACTGGAGTTGGGGAATTTGCATTAACTTCTACCTAGGGCTTTCGGGGAAAGCCACTTGACATTTATTGTCCCAGAAGTTCATACTTATCCTGACCATTTTCAATATAGTCTTTTGAACTCCCAGGTCTCACATCTGTCACATCTCCTTCCTAAAGAGTTTATATATAATCCCAGCCCACAATAGTACATATACCTAATACAATAAGGACTTTCAAGGATATTACAGGAAATTGGCCTATTGGTTACTAAGTGTAATGACAGGATCTGGGAGGCAGGTTCAAGTAAGTCAATGGATGGCTTTTTTTTTTTTTTTTTTTTTTTTTGAGACAGAGGGCAAATTTTAAGTGCATTCTAAAATGTTTGGGAAGTTACCAGAGGCATTTGAGCATAAGATAATAATGCAGTGGATAGGAAATATCAATTCAAGTGTGTGCCCTGAGCATATTTCAATCTTTACAGTAGTATTTACAATACCGCTAATATTATAGAACTAGCTTCTGCCAGGCACCCTTGTTTGCATTTAAAAATGCCTTATTTCATGTATAGTCCCACTGAAATCAGAGTAAGGTACTACTTAGTGTGAGCAAGGTAGCAGAATCTGGATCATAATTACTAGAATTTAAAAGCTCTACAGTTTCTGTATTATCAAATTATTTTATTCCCACTATTAAACAAATTGCACAAGAAAATAATCCTAGACTCTCTCTAGAAAAGCACTCCTGTGTTTTGTGTAGATTCTGTAAACGATGCCTGAATAATTACAACTTTTCAGTGTAGCAGCTTGTGTCTGAATAATTAAAATCCCACAGGAATGATGTACCATCCTTCTTTTACAAGCTTCTTTTAGATATACAAAGATGTCCTTATCTCCTTATCTGCAAATTGGAACCAAACTTGTTTCTCTGAGCGATTGGCTGAAGGAGGACAGAGTGGACTTCTAGGCCCTTATCTCCTTCCTCAAACTGCCTTGGAGGTCTAAGGCAGAGGGGGGCAGAGTCTGGGGTGAGGGGAGAAGGAGGACATCTGACTATGTTGTCTTCAGTGTTCTATAATTTAGCACAGGCATAAAATCCTACGTAGAAAACATTTAGTGTAAACAATAACTGTGATTAATAATCCAACATTTTTAGTACTGAATTTACAGTCCCTCTTTAGACTTCCATCTATTTAATAAGAACGAGGAAAGAATGAGGTTATATACTCATAAAAGTGTGCCAATTGGTTAAATTGCTACCTTGGTAAAGAAAGAATCCAGTCTAACATTTTCATCTATAACTTTGTAAAAAAAAAAATATTTCTTGTGGTAAAATGTGTGACCACATTTTAGAGAACTTTAGCTGTCTGGAATAAGGATTTAATTCAGATTGTTAACACAGTTATTGCATGGTATTTAAATAACAATTATTTATCAAAGTTTTTTTCAGGAGGTTTAACAAGGGTGGCATACGATAGTTATATACCTTGGACCATTAACCTAAAAAAAAATGCACCTAATTCATTCTGTATATGCATAACTCATTTCATGTGAGTAAATGTTTGCAGGATCAATGTCATGGTACATTAATATTTATTAATAAGCATAACTATTTTCTCCCATTACATTTCAGGATGCAAGTTTACTTTAAACAGATACAATTTAGTTCTATGCTTTTAACTATCCATAATTGCTCTCCTATAACCAAGTGTATTTAAAATACTGAAAATGCTTTCATGCATTTTTTTATAAAGGAAAGAGTATAATATTTACTTCTATATCATAGCACCATCTAAAGTTAAGGTTGAATGACACTTCCCATTATAAGATACTGTTTTCAGTTGCTTATAACTTTGTCAAACTATATTATTATTATTATTATTATTAATTTGTTCTGGGGTAGCATCTAGGAACCCTAGGCAAGAACCAGAACCCCATTGTGCTAGGCACTGTGGAAACACAGAACTTTAACCATTAAGGTAATTAACATAAAATAGGAGTTGTGAAGTACAGAGAATTGACAAGGGAAGCTAAAGGCATTAGGAAAAAATCCACAGCTGGCAGGACTAGGGACAATAAGAAGGAATTTACTAAGTATATTAGGAACAAAAGAAATCCTAGAAATGGTATAGCCTGTTACTAGATGGAAATGGTAAAATTGTTAATAACAATGCAAAAAAGGGAGAAGAATTCAATGCATATTTCTGTTCTATATTTGGAAAGAAAAAGAATGATGCATTCATATCATAAAAGGATGATGAAGTACTTTTCAGTCCATTAGTAACCATGGGCGATGTCAGACAACATCTATTAGAGATAAACTTTTTTCAGTCAGGAGACCTGGATAACTTGCACTTAAGAGTCCTTAAAGAGTTGGCTGCGGACATCTCTGTCCTGATTATGTTAATTTTTAGAGATGCATCTGAAGAAGTGGGCTGTAGTCCACGAAAGCTTATGCTCTAATAAATTTGTTAGTCTCTAAGGTGCCACAAGTACTCCTGTTCTTCTTTTTGTTAATTTTTAATAAGTCTTGGAATACCAGGGAAATCCCAGAAGACTGGAAGAGTGCTAATGTTGTGCCAATATTCAAAATGGGCAAGCAGAATAGCCAAGCAGACTAGTTAGTCTGATATCAATCATGGGCAGAATAATGGAAAAACTGATATGGAATTCTGTTAATGAAGAATTAAAGGTAGGAATATAATTAATGCCAGTTTACTTGGTTTGTGGAAAAGAGGTCTTGAAAAACAAACCTGATTTCACTCTTTGAGATTACAAGTTTGGTTGATAAAGATAACTGCATAGATGTAACTGACTTTTGCAAGGCATTTGATTTAATATGGCAAGGCATTCTAATTTTTTTAAAAATAGCACTACACAATACCCGTGGCGCTAACTGATGGATCTCAAGAAAGTAGTTGTCAATGGGAATCATCATCAAATGAGGATGTTTCTAGTGGGATTACACAGGGATTGGTTACTAGGCCCAATTCTATTCAACATTTTCATCAGTTATCTGGAAGTAAATATAAAGATACTGCTGATAAAATTTGAGGATGGCAGAGGGATAAATAAATGATGAGGACAGGGCAATCAGAGTAATCTGGAGCACTTGGTAACTTGGATCCATTCAGACCTCTAGGAACAATGAAAGCAGGCTATACCGGCTACGCCAGAATGAGAACGGAATCCTGGAAAGCAGTGACTCTGAAAATGATCTAGGAGTCATAGTGAACAAGCAACTGAACAGGAGCTGCCAGTGCAATGCTGCAGCAAAAAGGGCCAATGTGAGCCTCAGGTCTATAAACAGGGAAGCAGTGAGTAGGGTAGAGAGGTGATTTTTTCCTCCGTATATGGGGTTGTAGAGACCAGTAGTGGAATACTATGTACAGTTTTGGTGTCCACATTTTATAAAGGGTGATGAAAAATTAGAGAAGATGCAGAAAAGAGCCAAAAAAATTATTTGAGAGCTGGAAAAAATGCCTTACAATAAGAGATTTAAAGAGCTCACTCTGTTTAGTTTATCAAAAATGGGATTGAGCGGTGATGCGATTACAGTGTATTGGTATCTTCACGGGGAGAAAATACTAGGCACTGAAAGGCTATTTAGTGAAAAAGGCATAACAAGAGCCAGTGCCTCCAGCCTCACTCCTGCAACTGAGCTTACTAGAAGCTATGATATTTTGAAAATATAAAGTGCTATATAATGCTAAGTATCCTGAAAAATCAACCTCTAGGAGTCTCAAATTGGGCATCCACAATTAGTGGACACTTTTGACCTTAATCCATCTATGTTTCATTATCCCCTTTTTTAGGGATAAGGAACTAAAACGCCCTCACCTGACAGAGGGATTGTGAAGGTAAATGAATGTTTGTATAAGGCCTACAGCCACATGTTGAACAGTGAGGAGAAAACAAAATATCGAATAGCTGCTTATTAGATGATCACTGACTATATTGTGCACTGACTGAAGCAGCGGTCCTGTGGAAAAAAAATATGTGACCATGTAATTAAAGACATAAGGCAGAGGGGAGCCAAATTAAGATTGCACAGAAAATAGTTACACCTCTACCCAGATATAACGCGACCCGATATAACACGAATTTGGATATAACGTGGTAAAGCAGCGCTCCGGGGGGGCGGGGCTGTGCACTTCGGTGGATCAAAGCAAGTTCGATATAACGTGGTTTCACCTATAACACGGTAAGATGTTTTGGCTTCTGAGGACAGCGTTATATTGGGATAGAGGTGTATATAAAGTGAGAACTGTACACTTTGTATTCTGTGTTGTAATAGAAATCAATATATTTGAAAATGTAGAAAAACTTCCAAAAATATTAAATAAATTTCAATTGGTATTCTATTGTTTCACGTGATTAATTTTTTAAATTGCGATTAATTTTTTTGAGTTAATTGCGTGAGTTAACTGTGATTAATCGACAGCCTTAAAAATTTTGCTTTATAAGATATTCAGGGCACAGGACCTATTAATACACTTTTTGGGGAGATCTATTTTGTTAAAACCTCTGCAAATGTCCCAAACTTATTATCTCACTTTTGACACATTTTGTCACCTGAACTAGAATACTGGATCCACACCCCAGAAACATCTTTGACTTTAATCACTGCATTTCCATAACAACATGTAATTTTATTGACCTTAATGGCAGTCATTAAGAAGCTCCCTTGCAACTTTTTTAATACATTAAAATGTTCTGTTTTTTAATATGTTCACGGAAGCACTGCGCTTTCCCAAGGCTCCTAATTTTACCTTCGTTTACTATTAAAAGATGTCTATCCTTTTTTTGCACCAAGAATGATGGACTTGCTAAAAAAGTCTTCTTTATGCATGTTGGAAAACAATCTGCTTCCAATTATACCCCATTTTGCTACAGATTCCAAGTCAGGGCAAAATTTGACCCCGTATGCCCCTATTGTATTTTCAAATACATGGCACCCCTCCCATTATTTTACAGAGGAATTCAACCTGTGTATCTGAGCCTCTGAGGGCAGAGTTGCACATGAAGTCAAATTCATTTCTGGAGTAACTCCATTTAAATTTGGCTCTGTAATCATCATAATTAGCTGAATAATCTTGATGTTAGTTAATAAGCAAGTAAGCATTTTATCCCCATTTTACAGAGGGTGAGACAGAGAGGTCAGCGTCAGAACCAGTATTAGAAGGAGCCCCGTCGGAAAAGGGGTATCGCCTCATCCCTGAATCCTAAGGACAACTTTATACATCTCAGGGATATTGTGTGCCAAAATGTTGCTAGTAGAAATTTTACATCCTGAATTTCCTTTACCAAAGTGCACTATTTTTCTGGAGTACTCTGCAGGGGGGAAAAAGAAACCAACATCTTATAGTATCACTGCAATCTAAGCCATGACAGTGCAGGCAGATGATATTTGATTGTTTCAGGCATATTGTAGCTAGAATGTGTCCTTGCAATATCACCTCCATAGGAAAAGGGATTAAATAAAGAAAGTGGAAACACAATTAGTTAAGAAGAATATAGAAGTCAAAACTGAAAATTTAGGTGTCAAGGATAATGAAATACAATGGCCCTATCTGAAAACTCAGCATTCCAGTTTGGGGGGCAATGCTGCCCCATGCTCTCTCCAATCTCCACCCATGTTGAAAGGCAAAGCCTTACAAGAATATACAGGAACAATATTTCTACCCAGCTGTCCTCCCCAACACACCAGTGCACTAAAGTAATTACCCCAGTAAATGAGCATTTGAGTCAGCAGTGAAAGATCTGTTGCAAATAACAGTAGAGCAAATGGGAATTGGAAAATTAAAATGTTGGGCTCAGCAGACTTGATCAGTAGCATTCACTTCCTGTTCTCACTCACTTCTAGCACATCAAGGTTCCTTTTGATTTAAATTCCCCTGTCAGTGTAATTAATTTAATGTGGCAATGTGCTGGGTCACACACCTGGATTCTGTTTGCATTTTTGGAGGACTGCACACTGCCAGCCTTCCTCTTACAGTACTACCTGAAGCATACTTAACTCTACCATAGCTTAATTTTTATGTGTAAGTGCATGAAAATTGTATGTTGTTTTATTATTTAAACATGATACGCATCCCTCCTAAACAATTTTCTCAATAACGCCCAGACCTCCATCCCATGAAGGAGCCTGCAGGGAAGACCTAGCGAGGCTGAAAAACTATGCTCTGAAATGTTCACCTCATGGGGTTCTCTGCAAGTCATCTCCCAAAGGGAGATGAGTTTAGAAGGCTGCAGCAGGGGAAGGAAGTGAGCTCTCCAAACCTTGCGTACAAGATAGGGTACCCTCTAGATCCATGGAGGTAGCAGCTCCTGTCTCTGCTTTGGGCTGCTCCACCCACACCTGTCTGCTGCCCCAGCCAGAATGATTCCTTCAAGAGCCATAGTATTATTGGCTAGATCAACAGATGTGGTTCAGAAGCAGTTATAGTAAGGCCTCAGATTTCTGTAGGGGATGGTGCTGCGGAATCACTGCATCCAGTCTCCTGTTCCTACCACTCCCACGCAGCCCCACCCAAAACCTTGTGAAGTTCCAGAGGATTGGCAAGCCAAATATGGAAGACAGTGAGGCTGTCAGAGATAGCACATCCCACTGCTTCTTAAGGGCAAGGGGAAATCAGTTTAGAAGAGTATCAGAGGGGTGCCTGCTTCATCTTATGCCTGCTTAGACTCTACTGTTGGTTGCCTTACACAGGCATGTGGTTTCCCTGCAAAGCACTTGGGTGCCAATAGTGTTGTTCCCCCACTCCTTGGGCCAGATTCTCTCCTGCAGTCCAGCACTGCCTGGAATATGGAGGGGGAAGGCTCATGGAGCCTGAGGGCTGGCTTGTGCTGATGTACAGTAGTTTAAGGCTTTAGCTAGAGATACCCCTAGAGTCTCATGGCCAGTGGAGGATAGGGGTAGTAGAGCTCTGATCTGCCACACCCCCTCCCCATCCCCAGTATGCTCCCTCCCTCCCCATACTCCCATATGCCAAAGGTGGCGGTTGGGTGGCTGACTAAGGAGCTGCCTTTACTAGCTTTATGCCAATGGGAGCTCCCCTATGCCAAGCAATACCCTGACAGCCACTAATGGCCAGATTCCAGGCCATTTGCATCACCTGGGCAGTGAAAAGGGACCAAATCTCAGTAGAAAATGTGGCCTTGTGTGCACCCCAGTCTCTCAGATATGTCAGACATTTGCTCATGTGCACAAGCAGATGGCAAAATTCAGAAAAAAATCAATGTGCTTGCATGGGAAAACAGTCAGCAAAGTGCTGCTTGAGATTCTTTTCAATTCATCTGATCCAAGAAAGAAAGATTCAGAAAGACGGTGACTGCTGAACTAACAGAGATTTTACTGACACAGGGACTAATGAGAAAGCTATTGCATACTGCATAGTCTTATTAAAGGCTCACTGGAGTCTAGCTCGGAGGAGATGTTGCCTCATGAGAGAGTAGAATAGGCAGCACAGTCGGAAAGGCAGCAGCAGTTAACATTGCAAGGAAAAGAATGTTAATATCCCGGCAAAGAACAAGATGACTGAGTGTCGCTGCTTATACAGCTAATTGTCTTCACAAATAAGATGCATTGTGGAAAACAGCAAAGAAACATATTTAGCATAATCTAATTTCCTCTCGGTCACAATAAAATGATCAACTTGATAAAAGTAAGTGGGACATTTATCTTGTTTCCTTACAAGCGGACATGTGAACTTTCCTCTCCTGCCAATTTGTATTGATCTCATTCACTTTATGTTTCCCTCTAATAATCCTGTAATAAAATCTGACGCATAATTTGCTGAAATAATTTTTTTCATTATACTACACCTGACCTCATCCATGCTTTAAGATGTACTGCAAACAGTAATTTACAATGGTCCCTATTCTGCTGCTATGTGGATGTAATGCTTTATTTAATATCCTTTTTGTTTTAAAAGCTAACCTATAAACCCCCTGTGTTTTTGAGGATTTTAGGAATGCAAACCACTAGAGAACGAATACAGCATATGGCCTGAAATGCATACTACATGACAAATTGTATTGAACTTGGGATGCATTTAGTTCATGTGTTTTTTAAAAGAAAATTTACAATTTTTCAAAAAAAGCTGAAGCCCGTCGATACTAAAATTAATTAAAGCAGAGCAAGAAAGCTTGCACAACATACTCCTGTTTAACCTGTAATTCCTCAGAACACATACGTTTTCATTTTAGCTGCCTTATACAGGTTGTAATTCCATTATATTTTCTTTAAAAAATTATCTCATCAAGATTGTGGGCTTTGTTGCAGAGTAGTGGGTTCCCTCTACATTACATAATACATCATTTTCTATCTTCAGTTGTGAGAAAAGCTGGAACAACTATGGGGCCAGATCCTCCAGTCCGAGACCTGAGGTCAGGGCGCAAAGGAGGCTCTGAGCCACCTTCATGCCCCACTAATCTCGGAGGCTCCCAGAACTCTATTGAAATTAGAGCAGCCCCAGAGTTACAGTTGGGCATAGACAGATCACAGGACACTCCAGATACACCGGCTCCCTCCCTGACTACCACCACATCATGATACTTAAGACAGCTTAACACAACCCAGAGAGTCTCTTATACTAGGGGAATGTTCAGATAGATTAATGTGTCTGGGGGACACATTCATTTGTGGGAAGAGGTGCCGAGGATTCTAGCATGAACTAAATCCATTCCTGGCCTCTGAGCAGAAACTGTCAATGCAGAAGCCTTCTACAGAATTTAATTTGGCTGGTGCAAATCTTGATGGGGGGTTGGGTGGTGTAGAACTGGCTCTGGTGGATTCCTCCGCTGTGTGTCTGTTCAGTCATGTCAGGGCAGCGAACCATGTATTAATGCTTGGCCAGGTTAGCTCTATGTCTGTCTGTTTCCATCATTGCTATTTATGAAGGGAACACATTCTCTAATTTTGAACCCACTTGAACAGCACAGGTTCAGTTAATCAGTTCTAGAATTACTGACTTACTTGGAAAGACTGAAAAAAATATGCAGCTCCTAGTCTGACCTAACTCAATATTGAACGAAGGGCGACTGCATTTTTGGGAGCAGGCTAAAGTTTATCTACAGAGGGCTAACTACTCACTGCAGGGGAGCGTGCAAAGGGCACAGACAAGGAGATGAAGATAAAGGATATTTTGGGGTTTGATGCAATGCCCGCTGGCATCAATGAGAATCTTTCCACTGACTTAAATAGGTGTTAGGTCAGGCCCTAATGCACCTCCTCTCACAGCGTCGCTTTCCTCCAATTGTTCATACTCCCTATAACAACAACAAACAAAATATTTTCATGAATAAAAAACAAACAGGTAATTCAGGTAATTTATGGTATTCTAAATGTTTTCTTACGCTAACTCCCTGCTTTCCTCACCAGGAATCTGCAACCTGTTTGCAAAGTTGTGCTGGAGTGGGCAAAGCAAGAGTCCCATTTCTCTGTTCATCACGGCAGGGACAGATAATGAAGAGGCTGAATGTTTTTACTGACCCACTCTGCAGCAGCGTAAGTAATCAGCATGTATCATTCTGGGTGTATCCCTGTATGTACCTGTAGCACTGAAGAGCTCCTGCCAAGATTTCCCCGAGAACTCAATGACAGAAGAATATCCTCTGTAATTACCTTAGTTAATTGCCTGTGATATAAACTTATGTCTGAGGTTCCTAAGCTAAATGAAGAAAAGAAAAAGCAGTTGTTCCTTTCTGAATGTAACCAAACAACAGTTACAGTCCCGAGGAAAACCTTAACAATCCTACAAAAAAGCAGAAGAAAACGTGGAAACTGAAATCTATCAATGGGGTCTCCTGTGTAGGAAAAACACCAGCTACACAGAAACCCTCCCTCTCCCCTGCCCCACATCAAAATATGGAAATGCACAGAAAATCTGGGCAGTCTGAGAGCTAGTCAGAGCTCTGGGTAGCACTGATTTATATAGAAGACCAATATTTTCCTTCTTATCATCTTAAAAGATCTTAACATTTTCACCACCAAAGGCACACCTTGGATTTTCCTCACGGCTAATCCCGCCCCTAGTTTCTATTTGTCATTTGAAATAAAACTAATGTCTCTTAAAACTTCATTAAGTCAGGAATAATAATATACACCCCACATAGAGTGAATCCAGATAGCAGCACAACTCAAAAACTGCCTTCTAGGTGGACTCTCTATTTCCCTCTAGTCTATTCAATTTCATTTTCACGCTTGCAGCACCACATCCTTGGCCAAAAGCCATAGAGCTTTATTATTAATTTAAAATAGATACTGCACTTTCCTTAGGCTCCTAAAACAGTCTAATTGGCATGTTTGCAGCAGCAACTACACAACCCTTGAGGCTCTAAATTGAACTCTCAAGAACAGAGGAAGAAACTAGGTTCGCCGGGGGATGGTGACCTAAGCCCAGAGGTAAGTGGGATATCGGGAGGAAACATAAGGAGGAGGGTACAAGATGGGAAGCCTCCTGATTTATACTGAGAAAGAAGGGCAATTGGCTAGTTATCTTAGATGAATGTATATGAACACAAGAAGTCTGGGAAACAAGCAGGAAGAATTGGAAGTCCTGGCACATTCAAGGAACTATGATGTGACTGAAATAACAGAAATTTGGTGGGGCAGGTCACATGACTGGAGCACTGTCATGGATGGGTATAAACTGTTCAGGAAGGACAGGTACAGGAGGAAAGGTGCAGGAGTTGCATGTATATAAGAGAGCGGTATGATTGCTCAGAGCTCCAGTATGAAACTGGAGAAAAGCCTGTTCAGAGTCTTTGGGTTAAATGTAGAGGTGAGAGCAACAAGGGTGATGTTGTGGTGGGCATGTGCTATAGATCACCGGATCAGAAGGATGAGGAAGAGGAGGCTTTATTCGGTCAACTAACTGAAGTTTCCAGATCACAGGCCCTGGTTCTAATGGGGGACTTCAATCACCCTGACTCCTGCTGGAAGAGCAATGCACAGGAAGTTTTTGGAGAATGTTGGGGACAACTTCCTGGTACAAGTGCTGGAGGAACCAACTAGGGGTCGTGCTTCTCTTGACCTGCTGCTTATAAACAGGGAAGAATTGGTAGGGAAAGTAGAAGGCAGCAGTGACCATGAGATGATTGAGTTCAGGATCCTGACAAAAGGAAGAAAGGAGAATAGCAAAATACGGATCCTGGAGTTCAGAAAAGAAGACTTAGACTCCCTTAGGGAACTGATGGGCATAATCCCCTGGGAGGCTAATATGAGGGGGAAAGGAGTCCAGGAGAGCTGGCTATATTTTAAAGACGCCTTATTGAGGGTGCAGGAATAAACAATCCCGATGTGCAGAAAGAATAGCAAATACGGCAGGCGACCAGCTTGGCTTAACAGTGAAATCTTCGGTGAGCTTAAACTCAAAAAGGAAGCTTACAAGAAGTGGAAATTTGGACTAGGGAGGAGTATAAAAATATTGCTAGATCATGCAGGGGTGTAATCAGAAAGGCCAAGGCTCAAATGGAGTTGCCACTAGCAAGGGACGTGAAGGGTAACAAGAAGTGTTTCTACATGAATGTTAGCAACAAGAAGGTGGTCAGGGAAAGTGTGGGACCCTTACTGAATGGGGGAGGCAACCTAGTGACAGATGATGTGGAAAAAGCAGAAGTACTCAATGCTTTTTTTGCCTCAGTCTTCACAGACAAGGTCAGCTCCCAGACTGCTGCACTGGGCAACACAGTTTGGGGAAGAGGTGAGCAACCCTCAGTGGTGAAAGAACAGGTTAAGGACTATTTAGAAAAGCTGGATGTGCACAAGTCCATGGGTCTAGATCTAATGAATCCAAGGGTGCTGAGGGAGTTGGCTGATGTGATTGCAGAGCCATTGGCCATTATCTTTGAAAATTCGTGGCAATCGGGGGGGGGGGGGGTCCCGTACGATCGGGAAAAGGCCAATATAGTGCCCATATTTTAAAAAGGGAAAAAAGAGAACCCGGGAAACTACGGACCGGTCAACCTGACTTCAGGCCCCGACAAAATCATGGAGCAGGTCCTCAAGAAATCCATTTTAAAGCACTTGGAGGCGAGGAGGGTGATCAGGATTCACCAAGGGCAAGTCATGCTTGACCAACATGATTGCCTTCTATGATGAGATAATTGGCTTTGTAGATATGGGGAAAGTCGTGGATGTGATATATCTTGACTTTGGCAAAGCACTGTATTCTTGCCAACAAGTTAAAGAAGTATGGATTGGATGAATGGATTATAAAGGTGGATAGAAAGCTGGGTAGATTGTCGGGCTCAACGGGTTGTGATCATTGTCTAGTAGGCAGCCTGTATCAACCGGAGTGCCCCAGAGGTCGGTCCTGGGGCCGATTTTGTTCAACATCTTTATAACAATCTGGATGATGGGATGAATTGCAGTCTCAGCAAGTTTGTAGATGAAACTAAGCTGGGGGGAGAGGTAGATACACCGGAGGGTAGGGATAGGGTCCAGAGTGACCTAGACAAATTGGAGGATTGGGCCAAAATAAATCTGATGAGGTTCAACAAGGACAAGGACTTAGGAAGGAAGAATCCCATGCACCACTACAGGCTGGGGGCCGACTGGGTAAGCAGCAGTTCTGCAGAAAAGGACCTGGTGATTACAGTGGACAAGAAGCTGGATATGAGTCAGCAGTGTGTCCTTGTTGCCAAGAAGGCCAACGGCATATTGGGCTGTATTAGTAGGAGCATTGCCAGTAGATCGAGGGAAGTGATTATTCCCCTCTATTTGACACTGGTGAAGCCACACCTGGAGTATTGTTTCCAGTTTTGGTCCCCCCACTACAGAAGGGATGTGGACAAATTGGAGAGAGTCCAGCGGAGAGCAATGAAAATGATTAGGGGTCTGGGACACATGACTTACAAAGAGAGGCTGAGGGAACTGGGGTTATTTAGTCTGCAGAAGAGAAGAGTGAGGGGGGATTTGATAGCAGCCTTCAACTACCTGAAGGGAGGTTCCAAAGAGGATGGAGCTCAGCTGTTCTCAGTGGTAGCAGATGACAGAACAACAAGCAATGGTCTCAAGTTGCAGTAGGGGAGGTCTAGGTTGGATATTAGGAAACACTATTTCACTGGGAGGGTGGTGAAGCGCTGGAATGGGTTACCTATGGAGGTGGTGGAATCTCCTTCCTAAGAGGTTTTTAAGGTCAGGCTTGACAAAGCCCTGGCTGGGATGATTTAATTTGAGCAGGGGATTGGACTAGATGACCTCCTGAGGTCTCTTCCAACCCTAATATTCCATGATTCTAAACGGCAAATGGACAAGAACATCTCAAATCAGTAACAGCCTAAGGAACAGTGTCAATAGAACCATCCACTCTAGATATAGCGGCAGCACTGTTTGAATAACTTCTACACAGGCCACTTGGGCTTGGGTCAATATCTCCCAAAAGATTTTCCCATTATGCTCTGATGTAAACACAATCAACATGTCTAGCTATTCGCATCTTCCCTGTGATTTGTCTAACTATGAGGCATGGAGCCCTTCAGGGCTGCATCCTCTAATGGTAGCAGCACAGCAGGAGAAAGCTGTGGCCGTGATTCTGATGAAGTGGAGAGTACCGTGAGCGAATTTACAATAAGATAACTTTCCAATCAGAGCCAGCCTATCCAAAAGGCACCACTTGTACTATTGTGGTATGCTATGTACTGTCTCCTGCCCTTAGGCAATGGCGGGAGGGGAAGATAAGCACTACATTCTGTCTTTGATCCTTCCATTGCAAAACTTCTATTACATTTCCAAGGGCAGAGGACCAAGTCCTACATGTACGTAATTTGACAACAATTGTGTTGGGAATTTCTGCTCACAACCAGAAAGAGACCCATCCCAGAATAGTCCAGCGATTAGGACACTCACCTGAAATGTCACTGCTCCATAGACTTGAACCTGGATTTCCCATAACCCAAGTGAGTGCCATGTAAACAACTTTTAAAACCACAACTTTTTTCACAAAACAGGATTGTTGTTTTCTGGCCAGCCCCAATATAGCTATCACATGCAGACACACAAACTATGAAACAGAACATTTTTATATTCATTGTATCAATTGACCAAAATGAGGATTTTATGCCTAAAAGCCTATTTTGGGGTCACTTCTTTTGCTCAGCACTCAGTGTCTCAGATGGGGTAGAGACACTTGGTAAATAAAATTATTTATTAAAATTAAAAATAGCAGAGCAACATTGTCTTTCCACTCTAGCTGGCAAAGAGTTTTAAGCAACTAAACCACTTGCTGGCTAGCTGGCAACTAGCTAATCATAGCGCACTCTTAACAAAGATGTTTTGTACTCCAAAGTGTACCTCCTTCTGCTCAGCAGACCTCTTATTTGTCCTATCCTTTGCTTTCCAAGTTGCCAACATAATGCACCCAGCTAGCTGCTCTCATCTGAGTTAGCCTCAGTCTTGTCATGGACAGAATATCATTGTAGGTTTACCAAGGCTCAAGGATATTTCAAGGTTATCCCAGGTCACTAACCCTCAAAGCAATGGCTGGCTTCAGAGAACTCTTCGACATGTGGCCCCACTGCCAGTACCTAACAGCAAGGGAAAGATGGATGGGGAAAAGAAAGAAAATGGTATTTATCAAATTGAACTTTGCCCCTTTTACATCCTCCCCTCTCTTTGCATGAAGATGTTTCTAGTTGGGTCTTGATTGCTTACATTTGCAAACGAGGCTGTACCATGGCCTTCCTGGAATTGTTTTGAAGATGCTCTTGCTATTTGTTGGCTTTGTTTGGCCTGGATCTGTTTCCTTTGTTTTTAATAGGAGAAAATCCACTTGGTTTTCACTCGCTGTCTCTGCCCATTGTCACAAGATAGAACATCTTTTGGCACTGATCAACTTCCTGTGTAGGTGAAGCTTTTTGGCATTTGAAGCTTTTTATTTATATTAAGTAGCAGTCCTCTCCATGTGGAATGCCATCTAGTGGTCAAGGTAAAGTGTCATATATAAACAATACAATACATGCGTTAAGTTCCAGTAATTTATTGTATGGTGATAGCATTTCAGAGGCTTGTATTGTATATATTGGATGTATAAGCTTCTGATTTAAATAGGCATTAACAATAGCTACCCGCAACCTAAGGCCAAAACCAAGATGTGAAGAAATCCACACATGCTTCTTGCATCTGTGGGGAGTGGGAAAATTTGTAGCATTCATATATATTATTAGCCTTTCTACTTTCTAATCTGCAAAAGTAGTCTTATGGACAGCAGACTAGACAATCTCCAGAGAGGAGTACTTAAGAAAATGCAGGATCTGATTCAGAACTGTTTTACTCCATCTTTGCTTGGTGAAACACTATTGATTTCAAGGGACTTGTATAGGTATAAAACTGGAGTAACAGTGAGGAATCAGGCTCACCAAATAGATTCTATTGTTTTAAGATTAGCAACTTTTCTTGAATATTCAGGACTTGAAACATTGCCCCAAGCACAACAGTACCTGTGAAACACATTTACTATCCAAGAGGCAATTTATCTTGTCCCTCCTCCACTAGTGGTGTCCAGGAGCTGTGCCCGGATGATGCTAACTTATAGGTGTTGAGAAGTGGATGTGGGACAACATTGGTATTCTTGCCAGGGGCCCAAGTCTCTACCCACAAGAAACAGGTTAACTCTTATTAACTTCAGAGGAAGTTACTCATTTCCTGCAGCAGGAGAATAGGTCCCCTGGGTTTTTCAGTTCTCCTCCCCTCTGCTGCTCTACACAGTTTTCCCAAGAAGCATCTAAACCTTCAGGAGTGACACTGACAACATTCTCAACAGCTTTCTCAGTCCCAGCAGTCACTAAGCCTCACTCTGTTGCTGCTTGGAGTCTTAAGAGCAACAGGGTCAGCAGTGGCAGAGAGTCAATTTCTGATTGTTCTGTTGCAGGTGTTTTGTGGCAGGGAGAAAAGAAATGCCCTTCTCTCTCCAATAACGTCTCAGCAGTCAGCTTCTAAGGAACCTTGACATTAAACTTAATAGTCCCTGAGCCCTCACACTGCTGCTCTTCAGAACTGGGCTGCTTCTCAGTTTTACTTGGTTACACTCCTACTGTTGGCTATCACTTACTGGCCAAAGAGAGTTTTATTCACCCCGGCAAGTGAATTTTTCAAGCCGTGTGTATAAATACCAACATTTTCTAGATAAGCTTGTTGAAACAGACTTTTCAGATTGATGCCTGCTTGCAACTTGCAATAAGTGACTCACTGTGTTGATCACATTATATTATACTGTCCAGGTAACATAATACAATCTTACTGATGTAATCATCTTTGACATGGCAGAGCAAGGAGCTGCAAGTCCAGAAAATCTAAAATGATGTCATTTCCCCAAGAATGTTAAAAAAAATAAGTTTTTTTCCTAAACCCCCAGGCTCAAAGCAAGAAACATCTGTTTTATGAAATAAAACTCAGTAAGTTTTGTCTATTTTTCATGAGATTTTACATGCATGAATTAGGGAATTAATGTAGTTTGAATTTTTATACTCTTTATATTTTTTCTGCTGACCAATCTCCATGGTCTTTATTCCCCCTAAGTTGCTTGGTAGAGGGAAAAAAAACCATATTCCTTATGCAAGAATAGGGGTCAGACCAGCCATGTGGAGGGGAAAGTAGTTTCAAGTACTGCTCCTGCCCCTCTTCTGTGATTTTACAATGATTGCCCTACTTTTCAAATGGACACCCAATTTTGCCCAGCTCTGCTGATACAGTATTTTTCTTTGTGATCAGGTCAGTAAACAAAAGCAGAAAGACCTTTCTATGTCACCAAGACTACTAACCAATCAAAACAGAGGGTTTCAGAAGGGCATTTTATAGTTTCCTTTTTAAACCCAGATTCTACAAAGGATACCATGTGTCTAGCTAATGTATACATTTACCTGGAGTGCCTAAGCTCCACCTAGCTCTTGCCAAGCTGTTGAATTAATGATAGCTCTGCTGTTAAATCAGTCTCACCAATTTCCCTCCTCCTCCCAGACACGAGCAGTTCTGTTGTGTATAATTCAAAAGGAATCACTGGTAGCTAGCTTTTACTTTAAGCATATTAAGGCTAAACTGTGCCCCCCTTTTACTCAGCCCAGCTGAGAAGTGAGGCCCCCACACTACCTTCTGTTCAGCTTATCTAGATCTGGGGTCCTGGTGGGATGCTTTCCAGGTGTAATCTCTGCGCCTCATTCTGCCCCAGTGATATCAGTCGGAGCTTTACCATTGATTTCAAGCCACACCCTTTCAGGGGAAGAGCTGCAGTAATTTACTTCTCACCTGGAGCAGGAGAAGAATTGTGACTGTGAATTACAGTTTCTTCCTGAGGCAACAAAATTACACACTGAGCCTAAAGGGTCAATCTAGTCGTCAGGTTTTTAAGCACAAATATAGTCTGCACAGGAGTGAATATAAGTGCTGATTCTTACTCTGCATAAAATCTGACCTGTGCTGGGCATTCTGTTTTCTTTGTTTACTGAAGGGAAATGTCTTTGAGACTTGGGTTCTCAGATTAAGAAAGTATATTTCCCATTAAGGAGCAATACAAAGAACTATTACGTGCAAAGTCTATTCTACTCTTATTATTTTTATTGATTTTCCATCTGCCAGACCTTGGTAGAGCTGCATTTAAAAATCACTCTTTAAGGGAGGTTAAAGATAAAGCTGAGGACTGGATGAAATTGCTAAGAAAAAGGATTTCTTTCATAAAGTATCCTTGGAGTAACCCACTGAACTAAAATATGTATCCATCTATATAACTTCCTCTATGAATAAAGAAGGCAGTGTACTACACACACCTGCCCACCTCCATTGGAGGGCTCCTGATGGAATCAATTCATTAATATATATATATAAAGTGTTCTGATACTGTGGTGATGGACAGGACAGAAAAGCCTGTAAAAAGTAAGTAATACATTGAAAAGGGTTTGAAACTGAAAAGGGTCAAATTCAAATTCATCTCACCCTTGGCTCAATTTGGGCCTGATCGTAAGCTCCTTCTATGAGGTGCTGAGTACCCTTAACTCCCCTTGAAGTCAATTAAAGTTGAGGGCGATCATGACCTCACAGGATCAGACCCTTTGTCAGTACACCCAGGTGGAAAATCAGGTAGAAAAGTCAGTAGAAAAATCATTGTAAGATGCTATACAATTTAAGGGTGTAGAAAAAAGGTATATATTATATGAGAAACAGTACGTGACCCTGTAATTAAAAGATTACATGATAACACATAGTCTCAAAGAGGCAGAGTAAAAGTTGTGTGTGCAACCCTAATGTTGGCACATGTGCTTAACTATGCAGTCTTAACATTCTCTTAGTATAGTTTTTTGTATGGAATGTGGTACAATTTGCAAGCAACACTGAGATTTGATATCCTGAGATGAAACCAACCTAATATTGATGCTCTGGTTGATGCAAAACGCTGCCAGCTAAGAGGCCAAAAATGAAATGAGTGTCAAAATTAGCGCTGACTTTTCGCATTACAGTTTTTAAAAAATTAATACATTGGCTTTTAATAGCATACTGTTTTACTCTTAGTTTTTTTCATTTTTGACTATACTTTTGCATCGTTGTATGAAAAGGTTTCGGTGATGCGGCCCTCCAGCCAATGTAGTAGTCCTCATGTGGCCCTCATGGTGACTTGAGTTTGAGATCCCTGAGATATAGGATACATCTACACTAGCCACTGTTCATGCATCCATGAGCCGGCTTGTCTCATAATCCCCCTATTGTCCACACAATTAAACCACAGAAGCACATGTCTCAAGATGAGTAGAGGGCAAGTAAACTAGCATGCCTGCGATGCGAGGGTGATCAGTGAGCAGGGCCGGCTCCAGGCACCAGCCTGGCAAGCAGGTGCTTGGGGCGGCTGCTCTGGAGAGGGGCGGCACAGCCAGCTATTTGGTGGCAATTCAGCAGACGGTCCCTCACTCCCACTCGGAGCGAAGGACCTCCTGCCGAATTGTTGCCGCAGATCGTGATCGCGGCTTTTTTTTTTTTTTTTTTTTTTTGGCTGCTTGGGGTGGCCAAAATCCTGGAGCCGGCCCTGTCAGTGAGGAGACAAAATTTGAAGACGATACAAAATTACTCAAGATAGGTAATTCCAAAGCTGACTGAAAAGAATTACAAAGGGATCTCAAAACTGGGTGACTGGGTGACCCAATGGCAGATAAGTGCAAAGTAAAGCACACTGAAAAATATAATCCCAAATAAGCATAAAAAATGGTGGAATCTAAATTAGTAGTTACCACTCAAGAAAGATCTTGAGGTCATCATGGATAGTTCTCTGTGAAAACACCTGTTCAATGTGCAGCAGTAGTCAAAAAAGCTAACACTGAATTTTAGGAACCATTAAGACAAGAATATATCAAAATGCCACTATATGAATCCATAAAACGCCCACACCTTGAATACTGCATGAAGCTCACATCACCCTGTCTCAAATACATATCAGAACTGGAAAAGGTACAGAGAAGGGCAACTAAAATGATTAGGGGTTTGGAACAGCTTCCATATGAGGAGGGATTAAAAAGACTGGAACTGTTCAGTTTAGAAAACTATAAAATCATGAATGCTGTGGAGAAAGTGAACAGGGAAGTGCTATTTACCCTTCACATAACTCAAGAACCAGGAGTCACCCAATGAAATTAATAGGCAGCAGGTTTAAAACAAAACAAAAGGAAGTACTTCTTCGCACAACAACCATCAACCTGTGGTATTCATTTGCACGGGATGTTGTGAAGGCTAAAAGCATGACAGGGTTCAAGAGAGACTTAGATAAGTTCATGGAGGATAGGTCCATCAGTGGCTATTAGCCAAGCTGGTCAGGGATGCAACCCCATGCTCTGGATGTCCCTAAACCTCTGATTGTTAGAAGCTGGGACTGGACGAGAGGATGGATCTCTCAATAAAATTGCCCTGTATTGTCATGCCTCATCCCCTTACCAGAACCCTCTAACTCCCCCCCACACCAATCCAGCCCCTGCTCTGACCCTGAAACAGTCCTCAAGTGAGACAGATTTAGAACTCTATGATTTTATTGATTTTTGATTAACAACAATTATGCATTTGGCTTCTAAAGCTATTTTGCAAACACTTTATAAAGGAAAAATCAGTGTGTCCCTGTATCTATATATTTCTCAGCCAGCCATCAGGCAACCATGGTCTTGGGGCCTTGTAGATGGGGTTTGGGCATTGGAAAAGTCCCAGTTGGGGAAGGGAACAGAACACAGTTATAGAAAACTAATGGTTGTCTAAGGAAAAGTTAGTTACAATAATATTTTCTCTCTTGAAAGATTACAAAGTCTTTACAGTCTCTATCCCCGGTGTTTGCCCTCTTCCAGTACAGAGCCATACTGCACAACCTGTGGGGAGAATGGAAGAGAAGTGTCTGGTGGATGGATAAAAACATTGCAGTACCCTTTCCAGTTGTCTAAGACAACGGATTGTGTTGCTAAACTGAATCTTCAGGCAACCCAATAAAGTTTGCCTGGGAATTCGCATAGGGAAGAGAGACCACAACGTTTCTGCTTTTCAGGTTTGTATGAGCAGTCAATACATCATCTGAGGAGGCTCTTGATACATTACAAGGTAGAAAATATGGATAGTGAGGGAAGTCAGGATTTGGTACTGTAGGCACAGCATGCCAAAGTATTGGAGAGTGCAGTAGAGGGGGAAAATGAAGAACAATGAAGAAAGATGGCAGCGTGTGTCCTCCAGAAGGAGGAGGAAGAGAACCAATATACCCCCAACACAACTGTTTTCAGGTTCTCTGCACAGGTACTACTGTTAAGAATGCTTAGAAAGAGTCATCTGAGGGAAGAGATCCTAAGGAGACCCCATCAACTGGAAGGCATGGGATCCGTTGTTCTAGGGATGGGGTTCCATGACCACCACTTCCAAGAGAAGAAGGATGGAGGTGGTTGGAGACTCCCTCCTAAGGGGACAGAATCATCCATCTGTCATCTGGACCAAGAATCATGAAAAGTGTGCTGCTTGTCTGGAGCTAGAATTCAGAATGTGATGGAGAGTCTGCAGAGACTCCTCAAGCCCTCGGACTGCTACCCCTTTCTACTTATCCATGTGGACATGAATGATACTTCCAAGAATGCAGTGATCCGTTCAAGGTCAGACTATATGGCTCTGGGAAGAAGGATAAAACAGTTTGGAGCACAGGTGGTGTTCTCGTCCAGAATAAAGGAAGTAAATGTGTGGTTATGCAGGTGGTGTCAGCGAGAGGGCTTTGGCTTCTTAGACATGAGCTGATGTTCCCAGAAAGAGGATTACTGTGCTGGGATGGGCTCTATCAATCAAACACAGAGAAGAGCATCTTTGGACATCATTTGACTAACTTGATAAGGAGACCTTTAAACCAGGTCCTATGAGGGATGGCTGGATTTTTGTCACCAATGCACATCCAGACTCAATGACAAGGGGAAGAGGCTAAATTTCTGGAGAAGGGACTAGAAATCATAAATGCATTAGAAAGGCAACAAGAAACACAACAGGGCAGTCTGCAAAATATCTTCGATGCCTGTATACAAATGCAAGGAGTATGGGGAACAAGCAGGATGAACTGGAAGTCATGGTATATGAAGAAAATTATGACTTAATTGGCCTTACAGAGAGACTTGGTGGGACAATTCCCATGACTGGATTACCAACATTGAGGGATATAGCTTGTTCTGAAAGGATAGGTATGGGGCAAAAAGGAGAAGAAGATGTTGCACTGTACAGGGCTGTCCCTGGAGGGGTGCGGGGCCCAGGACGGAAGTGAGGGATTTGTCTTTTTCAGGACAAAATGCACCGGCCAATTGCACCCGCAAGTGGGGCCCCCCAAAGCGCGGGGCCTGGAGCGGGAGGGCCCAAAGTGGAAGTGACAGATTTGTCTCTTCCTGGACTGCACTGGTGAATCACACCAGACTGCGGGGCCCCACAAAGCACAGGGCCTGGAGTTGTTTGCCTTACTCAAGGTATGGCTCCGGCATTGTACATCAAGAATATATACACTTGCTCCAAGGTCCAAGAGGAAGTGAGTGACAGACCTACTGAGAATCTCTCGTGAAGATGAAAAAGGAAAAGAATAGTAGGGATGTTATGGTGGGGGTCTATTATAGACCAACAAATCAGGAAAAGGAAGTGGATGAATTATGGTACAAGCAGGTAACAAGATTAGTAACACACATGAGCTAGTATTAATGGGAGATTTTAACCTACCTGATATCTGTGAAGACTATTAAAGCAAAACATAATATGACCTGCAAATTCTTAGCATGTATAGGGGACAACTTTCTGATTCAGAAAGTTGACGAAACAACTAGGGGTCATCCATTTTGGATCTGTTTTTGACCAACAAGGATGAATTAGTTGCAAACATGGAAGTCGTTGGGAACTTGAGAGGAAGTGATCATGATCAGATGGAATTCAGGATCCTATGGAAAGCAGGATATGAAAAGGGCAAAACAAGAAAAATAAAACTGGACTTCAGAAAGGCGGATTTCAACTGACTCAGAGAAATAGTAGGCAAGGTCCCATGGAAAGATCAATGAGAAAGAAAAGGAGCTGAAGGGGGCTGGCAGTTCCTAAAAGATGTAATACTTGAGGCTCAACATCGAGCTATTCTGACACAGAAGAAAGATAAGAAGAGCCACAGAAGGCCAAAGTGGCTACACAAGGAGCTTTTTAGTTAACTAAAAACCAAAATGGATACGTACAGGAAATGGAGTGAGGGGCATGTTACCAAGGAAGTATACATGGGAATAACATGAGCATATATAGAGAAAATCAGGAAAGCCAAGGCAAAGAATGAGTTACAGCTGACAAGGAATGTTAGAGACAACAAGAAAGGTTCTTCAAATATGTCAGACAAAAAAGATAGATCAAGGATGGTATGAGTCCACTGCTCAGTGGAAAAAGTGAGCTGGTAATGAAAGAAGATAGGAAAGCAAAGCTGCTCAATGCCTTCTTTGCTTCAGTCTTCTCACAAAAAATAATATGTGACTGGATGACTAGCAAAGTTACCACAGACAATAAAGGGGAAAGGATGCAGATAAGTAAAGAATATATCAGAGATCTTCTGACCAATTTGAATGAATTCAAATCAGTGGAGCTGGATGATATTCACCTGAGGGTACTGAAGGAATTAGCGGAAGAAATCTTGGCACCACTGGCAATAATATTTACAAACTCATGGATGACAGGAGAGGTCCTGGAAAACTGGAGAAGGGTTAATGTAGTGCCCATCTT
This sequence comes from Malaclemys terrapin pileata, assembly GCF_027887155.1. Classification (NCBI taxonomy): domain Eukaryota; kingdom Metazoa; phylum Chordata; order Testudines; family Emydidae; genus Malaclemys; species Malaclemys terrapin. Next base: position 22,110,917 of record NC_071509.1, read on the forward strand.
TAAAAGGGAGGAAAAGGAGGAGCCAGGGAACTGTAGACCAGTCAGCCTGACTTTAGTAGTAGCCTGGGAAGCTACTAGAGCAATGTATAAAACATTCAATTTGCAAATTTTCCATCCAGCAAGGAGGAAAGGCCATTTAGTAGAACTTAACTCCTACTGTTTGTTATAGCTCATGTAATGCAGCTTCCATTATGTGAAGCACTAATGGCGACACAATATCAACTGCTCTGTGAGGATGCTTTGCATTATGCTGTCTCGGTGGAAAATTGCTAAACAAATAATGTGAGCAGTCAAAAAGTACAATTAGCTTGAAGATCATGAATAATTCTGGTATCACTTTATAATGCGGGAGCTGCAGGTTATGTCACATTGTAGTTGGAGATGCTGTACACCCAACTCACGAAAGGAGAAAGGAAACAGGGAAGCCAAAAGAAACATTTTAAAGACATCCTCAAGATAAACATCAAGAGATGTGGTATCGACACCCACACACTGGGAGACAGCAGCCCAGGACAGAGATAACTGGTGAAAACTTGTCAGAGAGGGAACATCCACTTTTGAGGAAAATCATCTTGCCGTGGTCACAGAAAAACGCCAGAAAAGAAAGGAAAGACAACTGTCATGTAGCAATCGCGGCCCAATCCTGTCTTCCAATACCACTTGCCATGTCTGTCAACCAGCCTGAGACTCAAGGATTGGACTCTTCAGTCACCAAAGCACCAATGAAAAATAAACACCTGTGAAAGAGATCGTCCTTGACCCTGAGGGATCGCTGATGAATTGGAGGTGGAAATGTTTATGCTGGGCACTTGGATATTATGCTGACAGGCTCTATATGAGGACCTAACTAGATTAGAGTGACAAAATTCCCATTGATTTCAATAGGAGCTGGCTCATATTACATAGTGGACATCTGGGTATATAAGCAGTTTTATAGGTATATTGCTACAGTGTTTAGTAAGTCTGCAGTGGGATATTCTTATATTCACATTCATAACAACCTGAATTTCAAGCATAACTTCATTTGCTTTCACAGTTGCTAGGATGCACAGAGGTGGAGATGGAAATTGCAGAATCATTTCTTTCATGCTGGAATTTTATCTAATTCCCTCAGGGTAAAACAATTGTCACAGACCTCAGCTAAATCCTCTCTATATATATCACCCGCATCCACTGGGCTGTTCACCCTCACAAACCCTTGTATAAGGTGCTTTGTCCTTTCCTCCTATTTTGTGTTAGCACCCCTAGTTTAAGTATTCAGTATCTTGCAGGGTTAAGGACTTTGATCAGGCTTAATAGATGATCAACTTTAAAAAGAAAATGCATCTATATTAGTAATATTGATATCTGGAAATTTTGATTGTAAGATTAGGATTAAGATTTAGAAGATGAATCCAGTTTGATTTCCATGGTGAAAGCTATATAACTGAACATTAAGTGTGATAAGAAAAAAGAACCCTCTCTTATTTTATTTTGTATGAACTTAATTATTTACTTTATGGAATTCCATATGAATCATGGGCAAAGACAACCAAATGTCAAAGCTCAAAGAAAAGTGGAGCAATAATCATATGCAATTTAAAGCATAAAGATAAGGAAAAATATGAAGCCTGTATCCAAATTAAGGTTTTGGATACAGTCAGAGTTATTAATAAATATTTCAAGGAAAAAGTACAAGAAGTGATAGAGGAGAAGGACCATAATTCACAGAACTCAGTGGAATGTCCAGAATTACAAGAAGGTCCTGTTAGTGGTCTCACCACCACACCTATGTCAGGGGCATTAATCAAACGAGTACAATTCATGCATATCCCTGCGGTGTTAAATTTGTCTAATTGGCAAATAAGCAAATTTAGTTATTGTAAAGACACCAAAGTCTTCTCAGTACTCCTTGTGGATAAGATCACTGCTTATCAACAACAGGTGCAGGACATTGCTAATTCGGGTTTGGAGATACACAGTAATGTATATGCTGCTAGAAAAAAATGAAAAATGAGTCCTTTAGGAATTTTAAATAGTATCACAAAATTGTTTGGTACAGGAATATCAATTTGAAATAAGATAAATGTTTAAAAAAAAATCAAAAAGCATATCAATTACATAATCCAAAAAAAAGCTAATCAAGTAATTGTTCCAGTGTTAAAAGGAATTTATGTCTTATCAACTAAAAACAATTTACAGTGTATAATATGCATAAAATCACCAGATTATTTAATAAAACTCAAAAAAAATCCAATGAATTGGTAAACTATCATAATGATCATTATCTTGGAAAAAATTGTTCAGCATATAAAAATATGTAATCAACACCATTAAAATATCTTACAGTTTTTAAAACTAAAAAAGGTACCAAAATTAATTAAAAACCAACACATTTTGAATTGATATTGCCCACAATGTGGTCAAAAGCATGGAGGAAAACAAGTTGAATGCCAAATGGAATGTAAAAAAATATAATTCGGGACAATTAGAAAGTTGGAATCTGTGACACCACATGCAAATCATAATACATGTGATTTAAGGATATCTTGGGACATGTCACAATCCTTGTATGTTTCGTTCACTCTATTGCTACCAGTGTTCAATCCAAATAAGAATGTGTTTGACCAATTGGCTACTGTCCAGTCCATAGACCAATTGGCTACTGTCCAGTCCATAGGCCCTCTAAAAGATATTTACAAGAAACAAATGTAAGTACCTCCACTGATAGTGTATCATCACTATACCCAAACATGGAGAGTCCCGCACATGGCTTGTTGCTCTCAAAAGGGGCATCAATGGATCTGTAGGTGTAATGTATTTTAGGTAATAACTCCTATGCGGTCAGCTGAAAAGGTACCAATGAGATTTACTGGCAGTAACTGCAGCACAAAATTCATGTCCAGTACAACCAGCTAATTAAGATCTCCTATAAAACAAATAGCCTATGTGGGAAAAGGGCAGTATTGCATGGTAACTAATCATAACAAATTCTGTCATGGTCAACGTAGATGTGTGGTCACAGATCCAAATTTTTGTTTTAAGCCACAAGGGCCTACAACAATTGGTCACACAACAATATCTCCAGTATCCACTTTTAAAAATAAAATGGTTCTTTTAACTGTTTATCAAACTCTGATTATCAAAACTTGACTAGACAAAGTAGTCCAGTTTTTCATGCATATATACCACCACTAACCTTACAGCTAAAACAATTGTTAAAAAAAAAAATCACATTTAATTAAAATTAGTAATTACATGAATAAAGCAAATCAAGCAATAGTTAAAATTTTAAATAGTGGCAGTTCACAAAATAGTACACCAGAAATAAAATGAAAAGAATGGATGATTGGTCACAGTATTCTTACTATGTTCACCATTCTTGCTCTATGTCACATGAAAGAAAAACTTAGAGCAATACGCACAAGTAGGGTTAACTCTGGGCTGTGTATGACTCAACCTGTTTCCTTTCCCTTGTCGTCAACTGTTACAGCCCCTGCAGCAGCTAAAGCTAATGTAAAAAAGTATATAAAAAGTAGAAACTTATAAAAAAATGCGAAGTATAAGTCCACATCAAGTTCCAAAAGCTCCATATAATTATAACTATGTACCACAATGCAAAAAAGTAATTACTTCACCAGTTAAAAAAGTCCCTAAAAAAACCCTAATCCCTAATAATATAAAATAATGGCATGGAAATAAAGTTGAGGTACATATAATATCTAAATATTATATTAATTAAATTTGCTATATGCTATTGTATTTATCATTGCTATCATATATATGGGACAGGGCTCTTATCATCTAATCATCGCTTGATAATGAGATAATTCTTACCTTGTCAGGGGGGAAATGTAGCCAATGACTTTTTAAGTATCCATTTATCGCTTGATGTAATAATTAATCAATAGATTAGAATTATGAAAGTATCAGTATTTCAAGGAATCAAGTATTAGACATAAGTGAGACAAGCTGAAATGCAAGATCTGTAGGCCAAAGCCTGCAAGACTCTAGCTTAGCTATGTTAGGCCTTGGAGACAAGAAATAATGACGCAAGACAATAACCAAGAAATAACAAAAAAAAATGATGGGAAAAAGGCACTAATTGATAACATTGTGAAAGTATAGCTGGGAAGATTAAAATTAAATCATAAAATGCTGTAACAATAAATATTGTCTCTAACACGTGCCCTAACTGAAAACAAAGGTGGTATGTCCATGTTGACAAGAACCTACCCAGCCTATTGAATTTAGGGTCCCTTGTGTTTCCAGGGGACACAAACCAGTAAGAAAGAGAGGGTTGACATTTTCATGTACATGCACAGAATATAGGTATAGACAGACTCACAGAATAAAAAGGGGTGCCCAGATCGGGGAAATTGGGCTTCCTATGGTCAATTCATAAGAGGGCCAACAGACTCAAACACCATCTAGGAGGATGAGAGTATGTCTGTAGGTATAACTGGTTCATTATACGTATCTATAGGAATTGTATATGCTGTGACATTTATAGCTTTATTGGAAACTTTAATAAAATTACTAAAAGATAGGTGGTCTTGTAATTTTATGTGTTATTTGCCTATGGTTTCATGTGTTCCTATGAACTCTAAATCTAGAACCAACAGAGATAACTCTCTTTAATTTGAGATTGTAGCCGCCAGAACCAAACCCCCTGAGATATGATTAACATTAAATAGAATAAAAGGCTACGCTCATGTCCCTCACCCTGGAAGCCCTCTGACAACTGGCAACTTCAATGAAGAGGCCAAAGATTAAATACTTCCACGTCAGGACTGAGGAACATTGACAAAGCAGCGTGACGAGCACCTGAAAATTTCCATCTCTTCTGTTAAGACCCCTCTCCATGATAGGAGTGATCTAACTCACACTGCAGCAAAGAGAAACAGTAGTCCAGATGGCTCCTTGCATGGAAATACCCATGATATGAGCCCAAAGTGGGATGAAAACTTCCTGAGGAGAGCTTCACAGAGCTCTCCATAGATCATTCCATCAAGGATCTTGGAGTTTATCCCAGTAGAAATAGAAAGGAGATTTGGCCTGAAAACCATGGAAACCTGCAAGGAAGCCTGGTGCTTCTGCACAAATGTTCAGGCCCCCCTATATCTTTCCTCTAGCTCCCTAGCAGCATGGCCATACTTCGCAAGGGTCTCCCGTTCCCATGAATGAGGGATCTCACAGCATGGAATGGCTTTCTGGACGAGTTCATAGAGCTTCTGATTGCATTAATTGTTTAGGTTCATTCCCCATGTGTTTGGTCAGGGGGAAGGGTGATATGTCCCTTCTATGCCCATCCCCTCCCCAAATGTAGATCCCAAGCCCCCTGGAATCTGCTGCAGAGTCCAAGGACATGGGGAATATTATCGTAGAGGATGCTTTCATGTGGGCAGATCTGCATGTGAAGGGTGGCCTCTCTGCATGAATCTTGGGGAACAATCCATCCCTATTAACTCACAAACAAACCTGTAGCTTGTTCTAGGCCATAATGGTATAAATAGGTGTAACACTCTGGCTATTAACACATCCACTGTCAGTCTGCAAGGCATTATGCGTTCCAGTTACCCTAGATTTATTGACAATGCAAACAGTTGTTCCAAAAGGTGACTAGAACGGCCAATCTTATGGCTCTGATTTATTTTGAATTTCAGCTTTTTTGTGTCTGGTCTCTTCATATTTATAGCTCCTTTTGTGCAGTGTAATTTCCCACTTTCAAATTATATTGTATCAGATTATGTTTGGCTTCTAAGAAATCAGTAAACATACTAATTTAAAAAACAAAAAACAAATACATTTGGATAGCTACACATTCTACAGCCTACCTCAAAATACTGAATCAGACCTCCTCTCACTGCTGGTAGATCAGAGCAGTCAGGGACTGCTATTTCCCAAGCCCAGCTACACCAGATTTTTTTTTTTTACTCTTAACAATGCCTCCTGTCTCTGCAAACAGTCCGGCAGCAATACGCCATCAGGCTCTGTAAAGGGACTTCCCCCCCAACATTGGCATCAGTTTAGTGAAACCTCCTGTTACCAGTGCTAGATATGGGTCAAAACACAGTTATTATGGGGAGGAATATATTGGATGTGAAACAGCATTTGTCTATCAGCCAAATAATACCCATGCAATGTAAAGCTTTCTTTCAGGCAATTAATCATGTTAACAGTAGAGATGAGCAACAGGAACTGGATTCCAGCTCCCTCAATGGATTTGGATTCAACTTATTTTCCCTCTGCCTGCACCAAGGATGTTCAGATCTAAGGTTTGGGGATCAGGTCACTCTCTGAGTAAGACAATCTGCGTCTGCTCCAGGTGATATAAATTGTGTGTGCTCCAGGGCTTAGTGGATTAGTGACAGAAACTGCAGTCTTTCAGTTCTAAATCATTAGTTTCTATGAAGCTGAGGTCGACTGTGATCAATCCCATTCGATACCCACTTGAGGACTATTGAAATGAGTTGCACACCAGACCACAGAGGAGAAGTATTATTGTCATGCTCCCAAAAAAACACAATCATAGTTGATATTCTTCGGCAGACTGAGCTGAGAGAAGAAGGGCTGAATGAACACAGGAGCTGAACTACACTCTGACCCAGAGGTCCAGTCTACATTAGAGAATTGCCTTTGTGGTGACGCCTATAATTTGGCACTGAATGGGCTAGTGGCCACTTGTGACTACTAGGATCAGTGCATCTACTTACCTATGCAGAATATCTGTTTCTATTGGTACTTTGTCCTCCCTAATTCTTACATTGTGAGCTCTCTGGGGCACAGCCCATCTATGTAATTTACATTGAACAATTAGTACAATGAGGCCCTGCAATAGACATAATAAACTATACCAGTTGAATGGTTGCTAATTGAACCAGTGGGATAGCACTATTAGAATCACCCGTGGAGCAGTATCCCCACACTAGTCATACTGGTTTGGGTTAAGGATCATTGCAGTTTTGCCCTGCATTTACATTTCCCTAATACTACACTATATTGCGTTGGAATTGCCTCTAGATACCGTACCTATGCTAGAGTTCCTGAGGGTGATCCATTCATTCAGGGCTGAGACACACTAGGTGTGAAGAAATGTGCACTGCTACCATTACATGCTGTGCTTGTTGCAGGGATAAACACAGGACTCAGGTCTCCAGCATTGCCATTCCCTCCCCTGCCATAAGCCCTATATTCACTTTAAAAATAATGTTTATAAAAAGAAAAATAAGTTGAAAAACAATCCAGTTTAGCTGCTCCAGTCCTCTCAGAAACTAATTCTCTGCCCTCGAAAAATCAATTTCTTTGCAAGAGGTTAGTTTTACTCTGGTATTTTCTAATGCTCTGGATACTCAAAACTTAGGAGCTATTTCTCCTCAGTTTGATTCTCTGCTTTGAGAATTAATTAGATTTCCAAGAATTTCAAGAGCTAAAAAGCATGACTAGTTACTAGAAGAATAAATCTGAATTTAAGGCCACAAAGAGAAAGCATGAAAACAAAGCTTCTGATATTGCAGGACTCATACATCAATTGCGATTATTTAACCAGAAGAATTTGCTTATTTCTACTGAAGTTTTGGAGCAGGTGGCAGTGGGATCTTGCCAATGTAGGGGGCATGTGGTGATGAGGCTAATTTGCCTGTACCCCACAGAGAAGAAAAGCTAGTCTAATAACATTTCTCCTAAGAAAAAGAAAATGGAAAACCTCTGTCTTTACCACAGATTGAAAAAATAAATCAGAATTATTAGCAAGTCGTTCTTGACACTGATACAAAAACAACAGGCTGGAGACCATCTCCTCTGCTTGTAAATTCATGCTGTGATCTTGTCAGCTTTCAGGAGCTATGCAAGGTCAAGCTGGGTTAGTTCTTACAGAGGGATGCTTAAGTAACACCAGGGTGCCGCACAGTGCAGTAATTGTGCCCCAAAAATTGGGTAAGACAAAGACCCTCTCTGACTGAGCCACAAGGTCCCATCCCCTTGAGCCTCCCAGTGCTTACTTTAGTGCTGTCTGTCCTGTGTTCAACAGATCCTTTTCAGGACTCCCCCAGGTTTCCCAGCAGCAATCTTTGCTTGGTGTTTGAGGCCCACATTAATCTCCACAGTAGTGCAGAGACCAGCACTGGGATGGGATGGATGGCTAGATCCTCTCCTATCAACGATTCTTAGCTGCTGGTCACTGGTTCAGCCACTGTCACTGGTTAGGGAAGCCATTAGGGCTACCCAAGGCTCCCATGGGACTTGTGGCAGGCAACAGCCAAGGAACAGAGAAGACCCAAGACCACCTAAGCCATCCCCTCTCTCTTGGAACACACCCTTCCTGCCCACGACACACCATAGAATACCCCTTGCATTGAGGGTGCCATGGGAAGGGAAGGGTAGAGACACATCTGCACCTGCTGCCCAATTTGTCTTATGTATTTTAAGGGGTGTGGGGAGGGAACCTTACAGCTGCTGTGCAGCATAAAGTGGCTGCAGAGCCCCCATGAATCACCCTGTCTCCAAAGGCCTCTCTCCTCATCAATCCCTTCATCCTTCCTCATCACTCACTCCCACCTCCTCACTACACCCTATTGGTCTTACCTCTACCTCTGCCACAAAATGCTCTCACTCTGTCCTCCCTTCCCTCCAAAATTCACTGTCTGTTGTCCTTAAACATCCCTGTTCTCCTCCCTATCTCTCCTACTTGTCATCCAGACCCCGTCACAATCTTCTCTCTCCTTGGCATTCTCCCACATCACCAAAATCGTCCTCTCTGCCCTTCCTTCCCAACAAATCCCCTGTGCTCCCCTAGTTTCCCACTCCTCACCCCCCATCCAATACCTCCTTCCAAAACTTCCTCACTAGCTTCTCTACCCTGACATAACCCAGCCCCACCAAAAGCCATCCCAAACCCATCCCACTGTCCTCCTCCCATCTCTCTTCCTCTCACCTTCCTCCACATTTCCTAAGTTTCCCCTTACTTTCCCTTTCTCCCCTCCTTTCAAAGGGACAAATGTCTCCTCTCTCTTTCCTCGTATCCCATATTCATCTCTCCCCCGCTCCCAATTTTCCTCCTCTCCCCGCAAACTCCTCATTGTGGCTTCCTACACTCCTGTCTCCCTCCCCATCCCACATTCCCTCCTACCTTTCCTTCATAGGCTGCTCTCCCTTCCCTTCCAAGTTCCCTTCTTCATATCCTTCATGGTGGGAGAGAAGGAGATGGTGCTTCAGCTGGGCTGGAAGCCAGCAGCTCAGTATCTTCTCTGCACCTGGCTTAGCTCTCTGCCTGCCTCACAATGCTCCCCCTGCACTGCACTCACTGCTGGTGGAGCAAGGCAAGGAAGGAGCTGAGCTGGCTCCAGTGAGCTGAGTCAACTCCTGCCTGCCCTGCAAGGGGAGAGAGCTGTCCTCAGCACAGGAGGCTGCAACTTCCAGTTCTTCTTCCCTGCCCAGCCCTAGGCAGCCATCAGGGGAAGGGAGAGAAAGCCAGTGCTGAGCTCACCATCAGCCTCTGACTCCTCTGTGCTGCACGCCTCTCTCTCCCCCTTCTAGCCGGGGGCTGAAAGTTGGACAGGAGAGAAACTGGAATCTATGGAGGGAGATGCCTTGTTTCCTATACATTACACTCATGGTGCTAAAGGAAGTGCTGATTGTGTGTGATGTGGCATCAGGGCCAGTGCAAGGAAGTTTCGCGCCCTAGGCGAAAGTTCCACCTTGCGCCCCCCCCCCTCCCCGCCCACAGCCCTGCGGCAGCTCCCCGCCCTGAGGCACCCCCCCCCCATGGCGGCTCCCTCGCCCTCTGCCCTGAGGCGCCCCGCGGCAGCTTCCCCCCCCGGGAGCCGTGCAGCAGCTCCCCACCCCAGCTCACCTCTGCTCCGCCTCCTCCCCAAGCACGCCGCCCCTGTTCTAATTCTCCTCCCCTCCCAGGCTTGCGGCGCCAAACAGCTGATTGGCACTGCAAGCCTGGTAGGCAGGAGAAGTGGAGCGGTGACTGCGCGCTCGGGGAGGGGGCTTAGGAACGCTGTAAAAAAAAATTGGGGGCACCGCTTTTTGGCGCCCCCAAATCTTGGCGCCCTAGGCAACCGCCTAGTTTGCTTAAATGGTAGCACTGGCCCTGTGTGGCATTTGTCACTCTGAGTCAGGGCTAAGTCCATGGCCCAGCGTGGCAGGAGGGACGCAATGCTGCTGGAGACGGTCCCCTTCAGATGGGGTGTAAAATGAAACTCCTGCTAGCATGGGGTCATTAAAGTTTCCATGCATCTAGTCATTACAATAGGGAGCTTCAGCGGAGTTACAAACTGATTTACACCTGCTGGGCTCTGCCCCATCAGAATTGCTCACCACAAAAGTTCAGCCATCATGGGGCAAGCCCCTCCCCCCAAATTATTTGATTGAAAAAGAATTAAAGCATATGTTTATCCTGTTGCACACCTCCAATGTGTGTGTAACAACACGCAGCTTTGAGCTAGCACGTTGCAACACACACATTAAGTCTAATTCATTTTACTCCTCCAAAATCCATACTTGCCAACATCTCATGACAACACAAAAATTAACAAAACCACCCACCCAAAAAACCACCACCCACAAACAAGCAAATCTTTCATTTATCTAAAATTTACAAATTTTGCTTAAGATGTTGCTTAACAGTGAGGAGGGTTCAGAAGAAGCTAGAAGCCCAACTGTGCAAATTAATTAATTCTATGCCCCCCAGCCCCATATCAATTAATTTTCCCCTGGCTCCTATCACTTAATGCACAACTCCCAGCCCAACACCAATTCATTTTATGCCTCTCCCAGCCTCTATATCTGCTTCAGAGCCACATGAACTCTGCTCACCTAGCTCCTTGTACAGTTGTAGAGGTTGTTCACCTGCTCCCAGGCCTGGGGGAGGGGCAGCTCCAACATGATCTTCTCACCCTTCCCAGACCTGGTGTTGCAAGGAGAGCTAGGCAGAGGGAGGAGCAGGTCCATTTTTCATGAGAGGGGGAAGGAAGGAGTAGAGCCACCTTCAACTGTTGGGTTCTTTCTGCTCCCTCCTGCAAAAATGCTCTATCCTCCCTATTCCAATACCCAGCACTTCAAGCTTCTGTCAGTGCCTATGGGGTGGGGGAGAGCTCTGCATGCCTCCTGCAACAGTTGTGATTACTTGCTCTTGCCCAGGAAATGGAGAAATGGGAAAGGTGCGGCATTACGCCTTGGCAAGTCTGAAAATTATATGAAAGCTGGAGTTGTGTGTGTTATCAAGAGACCACCCACAACATGGGCCACCAATCACATTACTCACGATAAAATTGTAAGAATTGGCAACAATTCCTCATCTCTGTAACAAAATGCATATGCACCCGGGGGCAGAATTAAAGTTGCAGGGGCAACCCTATTTTTGGCATTTCATTATTTGAGACCTTGACTTTGTAACCTTAATAATGATCTTTCCAGGGATGTATTTTTGTATGGAATAATATATTACATACACACTGGAACATCAGATCCCAACCACGCTCTTCACAAACTGTGGAAGATGGAATCCACATCTACACTTCATGTAATACAGTTACAGCTGTGAGTGGGGAGTGAACTTGGGAATCTTGAGCACTGAAAACATGCTTCTACCAGCTGACCCAAAAGAGAAGAACTTCTTCAAGCGTGATTAAATAGCAGGCTGTTATCATTACTGGGGCTAGCCACTAGATAAAAATATGTTCAGACACATTATAAAAACAGTCCATTACTTTCACAACTTTGGCCCATCGATATAAAAGGCTAAAGCAGATCACCGATTTTGATACCCCCAAACTTTGTGGAAGACTGGATTCTGATTTAAATACCACAACTCTGGCCCATTTCTAATATATAATAACAATTCTCTTCAGTCTCTCTCTTTTTAAAAACAGTACTTGAAAACTGAGGAGATTTTCTGTCAGTGATCTGGAAAGATTTGAAAGCCCACAATTATATACCATTTGTCCATATAATTGTCCCTAAGCTTATATTTTAAACCATTAATAGTAATGATGATGTACAATTTGGTAAGCAAACAAAGTTCCTGATAAATGCAACTAAAAAATTTCCTATAAAATTAATTGCCATTTTACATTTTCTTTTATCCTTTAGAAAAGAATGCAGCTGTAAGAATGCTGTCATAAGAATCATGTCTTAATTAGCTTTTATTTTATTCCCAAAAATATACGGCTCAATTTGGCAAGGCGCTGAGCACTCTAGATGGATTCTAAGGAGAGCTAGCCAGAAAAGGGAATTCCTGTCCAGTCGGAAATTCTAACATTTCAAAATCTGTTTTTCATTACAAATTGGAACAAAATTTAGTGCAGAATGGAAGTCCAAAAAATTCCAATTCAGAAACACCACACTGTTTTGTTTTGATAATGTTGAAACAGGATAATAGGATATAGTTAACATTTATAATATACATATAACCCTTCTGCCTGGTATTGTCAGTAACAGAAAGGGATGGGTTCAATTATCTGGAGATTTCTTCTGACAACTTAAACAACACTAGCTCGAGCAGGTTTTAGCCCATTAAAGCTTATGCCCAAATAAATGTGTTAGTCTCTAAGGGGCCACAAGGACTCCTTGTTGTTTTTGCTGATACAGACTAACACCGCTACCACTCTGAAACCTGGGAAAACTCAATTACCTTCCCAGGATACCCTTGATAGGCAATGTTTTCCCACATGCAAGCCCTGAGGCCCAGATCCTCAAAGGTATTTAGGCTTCTAATTCCCACTGATTTACCTTCAGAGGATCTGGCCCTGAGTCCAGGGATTTAAAACAAAGATAACTTTTTCGGGGGGTGAGGAAAATGGGAAGCGGGGAAAGAAGGGGAACAAAGTATAAATTTGGGCAAGTCAGCAATTAATAGCTCAATAATATCTATTAAGTGAACTTCCACCCATGAGGGTGTCTTGGTAAGTCCTCCTCTCACAATTGTGAGTTGCTAAGCAGGCAATGCATTAGTCACTTCCATCTTCCCCTTCTCCCCACTCACTGATTGTTGTCCAGGCCTGGGAGAGTCCAAAGATTTGGGCAGATCCATCTCCAAAAACACTGTCCATGTCAAATCCTGAACATAAAGTGGTTTGACTTTGTGAAAAAGTCATAATCTTGCAAAGTGACAACATATATGTTAATAACAGACTGCACTATATTGCCTAGACCCAGTCACCTGACTTGCATCAAGGGTACAATGATATTAACACTTATCACATGATAGGGGTCAGTATCCATTGATTCCAGTCGCTGCTGTTACAGGATACTGAAGCTTGAATTCAGAAGATAAGCTAGAGAAAGGAGATGAAACAAATGGATTTTATTGGCTAAACATAAGCACCATGTGAGATACTAATAGGATACCCACAAGAATGAATTAAGAGAAAGCTATTCACAAAACCTACAGGAACACTGTTCAAAGACTTCAATGTTAAATCAGGGCTTGAATAGGACATCAGCCAAGCTGATGATTTATCTTGAGAATATGAATGCACTGTATTTTCCAAAATTTCTTTAGTAATGCATGCTTTCCATTAATAAAATGCTGTTAGCCAAAACATTTAGACACAATACACACCACATTAATAAGTATCATGTGCTTGGTATTAAAATAATAACGTGTTGAGAAGTTATGTTAACTGAATGATTTATGCTCTTCCCACAATTCTGTTCACCCATGTCAAGCATCCCACAACACTTTGCAAAGCTAAAGTCAGCTTTGGCATTAGAAAACTTGTCAAAGCAAAGATGCATGAATATTCTGTACCAAGTCCAGTTAGGGAGTACTTTCACGGCTCATCAACACTTGGAATATAATATTCAAAATGAGATATGTGAAATTATAAGCAGGTACCTTTGTGAACCAGTACCTAGAATGCTAGTATATATATATAAAAAAAGGATAAAGAAGGTACAGAATAAGAAGTTAGGGAGCTGTGGCAAACTGGTGGGTGGAAAGTTAGTGACCTACAGAGAGTTTTATCATTTGTAAAATCATCCTATAAATACTGCTAGCTGCAATGTGTATCTTTTACGCACACCTTCTGAGTAACATGAACATGCTATGAGAATTTGCTTCCCAGAAGAAGGGTACATATGTCAACAATTGGCTTATATGTTTAAGTAAATAATGCTGTCAATTTATGCAGCAATGGAAACGGTGAGCCAGGTCCTCAGCTAATATAAATTGGAGTCGCTTCTTTGATTTCCGTGGGAATGGAGCAGACATACGGTTACAGGGACTTTAATAAAGGTATTCCAACTTACATTAGCTGCGGATCTGGCTCATGTGTTTTTCAGCCTGAGAGAAATCCAGAGTGGTGTGCTAGATGCTCCTTTTTAGAAGCACTAGGATTTATATTTGACAAATGATTCCAGGCAATATCAGATAGAAAAACCCCATAAACCCTTCTAATATTTGCAATCATAAGCCAAATAGTGATTGTGAACTCTAATTAAAATCCTAATTACCAGTGAAGCGGGCCAGGGTTTTGTGCTCCCACAGAAGCCTATGGCAGTTTTGGCTGAGTAAGGACTGCAGAATTAGGCCCTTGTACAGGAATGATGGGTGGTGCAGGCACTCTCTCTCTTGATATTCCACATGAAAGGAGTTACCTTCTGAGCAAATGCCTTGAGGAGCAGTGGGCATGCCAAAAATTTTTTACTGAATTTGTAATATTGAGTACTACATAGGACTTGTGACATCAAAACAGAGAGCCTGTGTTACCATTGCTGCCTACTACCCACAGCCAATGTGCTTTACATGCATACTTACCACAGCTGACAAAATAATATCAAATAAAATATACTATGAAAACAGTGAAGAAAGAAGGAAGAAAATCAATGAGAAATTTCTTTTCGCAACTATTCACAGAGCTGTTACTCACTCAACCCACCCCCAAACAAACAATAATTAGAACTTGGGTAATTTTGTGCCTGTTGTAGTCTTTGTGTGTGTTTGTGAACAGCAGTGGTTGAAGGCTTTTTTCTTTTTGCAGAGACTCTGAGAAAAGTGCTATAAGGAACAGCCCTCTTTTCTGGAGCCCCAGCAGGTTTATAATCTCTAGCCAACATTGAGGGGAAACAGTGCCAAAGTCATGCCTCCATCACACCTACCTACGGCTCTTTGTGCGATGTATAGTACAGCTAGAAATGGTAATATGCCCCTGCTCAAGCAGTAACATTTTCTGTGCACTCTGTACATTTCTACCCACATACAGGGGGAGAACTTCAATCTAAATAAGTAGTTTGATTTTGTGTAAAACTTATGGAAGCTGCAACCTTTTCCCAGTTTGTAACTGCTACTTCTCCATTCTATTTTCTACTTCCTAGCAAATGGCTGCCGAACAATGGCATTTTCAATGGGGAAAGAGCATAAGTGGCTACATCCCAGCTACCCTAGTGAGTTTATAGAATAAAAGCGTATGATGAATTCCTCTCCTTTGTGTTTGACCTGGCCAAATAACTCAACAGTAATTCTACAGAGGAGCCTCCAACATCTCTGGGGGGTTGACTGGAAACTTTGTGAGCGAGATAAAAATCCAACAGGTTCATAAGATAAGTCACACCTCTGGTTTAGTTATTTCATGTTTAACCTGCATGAGCTTGTTATGAATGTTATTCAGTGGCTATTAGCCAGGATGGACAGGGATGGTGTCCCTAGCCTCTGTTTGCCAGAAGCTGGGAATGGGCTACACAGGATGGATCACTTGATGATTACCTGTTCTGTTCATTCCCTCTGGGGCACCTGGCATTGGCCACTGTCGGAAGACAGGATACTGGGCTAGATGGACCCTGGGTCTGACCCAGTATGGCCGTTCTTATGCTCTTATGAATTTTAGAACACAAAGTATAGGCCTTTTCACTGAGTTTTTACAGTTTGAACTATAAATATCAGCTTCCCTGAACTCACTACATAAGTGTTAAAAGAACACACTGCTGGATAAGTAGCTTCTTGAGAATTCTTATGCATTTTTACCCCCAACAAACGCTAAGAATGGGGACATGGGGGCAAAAAACTGGAGAAAGATACAATCCAATGTTGTTAATAAAGACAGTTTTCTCCCTCCCTCTCCGCCTCCAAGAGAGAGGTATTCAATCAAGAGTCGAGTGAAGAAGAGTAGTAGTGGTTTCCAAGGAAACTTAACATGCCTCTCTGCAAACACAAATGTATCCTGAGGTTTAAGGAACAATTTTACCCTTTGAAACATGAAGTTCATCAACTCAAATATGGACAGGGCTGGTCCTAGCCATGTGCAGAGTGTGCGCTGCACTGGGACATATATTTGAGGTCCCCAACTGATGTATTGAGGGAACTTGCCTAGGGTGAGCATTGACCGGAAGAGAGGGCTTGATCCAAAGCCTGTGGAAGTCAATGGGAATATGACAAAGGTAGCACTCATTCAATGGATCTTCCTGGAGTTATTAGTAATCTGGCATACAAAGGTAGACAGTGGCATGAAATGTATTCTTTCTGCTCCCACTTGCCAGGAAACTGTGTCTCCTCCTGTTATATGTAGATCTGGCCACAATTATCCATGTGTTCATCAGCTTCCAAATGGGCTATTAGAACTCATTGAAGCTGGGGCTGAAGATGGAGTAACAGAAATTCTGTCAGGGCCAAGACATGGGAGGTTAGCGTGTCCTGGTCAGCTGCTAAATTGCAATCCAGAGACAAGTACAGGGTTAGGAGGGAGCTGGAGCAGAATGCCAGGAAGTCCGAGTCAGGCATTAAGTTGTAGGCAGATAGCAGGGTTGGAGTCAAGCTGGGTCAGGATACCAGGAAGTCAGGGTCAGGCACCAGGTTACAGACAGCAATCAAATAGCAAAGTCAAGGACAAACGAGGATTAAAGTCCAGGCTCTATCACAAGCAGGATCTGGAGCAGAGCAAGCAGGAAGTCTGTGTTGTTTCTCAGACAGCTTCCCCAGCATGGCTTCCTGGTTTATATACCACTATTGGCCAATCAGTGGGTTATGAAGGGCTGCCACACAGGCCCTGAGGGGCGGTACTGCCTGCCAAGTCAAGCTTTACAGTGTCTTCCCTGATGGTGAGGCAGCGGCATCGGTGGTTCAGAATCTCTGTGGTCCCATGTTTGAATCTTGCAGATTCTTACAAAGTCTGACTTCTGCAGAATGCTGCAACTCTCCTTCTCTACAGGAAAAATTGAAGAGACCACATCATTCTGGAGCTTTGCACTCTCCATGAACTCCCAGTTCATTTCCATTGCCAATTGAACAGCCTGGACTAAGGCTGGGATTGTCAAAGTCATTTAAGGACATTAGGGATGCACTGGCATGTGTTTAAGAGCTTTTCCAAATTAGACCCTAAATCTTTAGGGCCCTCAATGTGTTTACATCTGATTACATAGCAGAACCTTGTACCATTCACAACATACCTTCACAGCTGTGTTCATCACAGACAATGCAGCACAGAGAGCCTAGAATGAAATTCATGAAAGTCAGGGACAAGGTGTCATCAGCTGAAGGTCCCTCATTATGGAATAATCCACAAGAAGAGAGAAGACTGAACCCACACCTGGCTATTTTCTATGACCATTGCAAAATTCACTTTTGGCAAACGTCTCCCCACATTACCAAATAGAAGGAATTATAACAGCTAAGGAAAAGAAGCAGAGAAAAACAAAACAACCACTACCCCAAATCTGGAATAGATGGAGAGCAGAGTCTGCTGTAGATAACTCTATGGATATCATAATTATTGTATTTGGTGTTCAGCGTCTACAGCGATGGGTGCCCCAGATACAAAAAATGGAGAGGGAAATAAAGGGGAAAGAGTACCCAGCAAATAAATGATAACTCTGACAATTTTAAACTGTCCCTCTAGAAACGATCCATTAGCAGCCACTCTGTAAATAGAGAAGAGAATGGAAACCTAGAAACATTAAGGCATGTTGTTTCCTTGATGCATGAAGAACTCACATTAACTTTAATGGAAATTACCCCATGTCTTGCAGAGAGAATACACTTAATATTTAAATTAACTTTATGGCAGATGCTAAGTATAAAGAGAGTTGCCCAGGAACTCATGATGTGAACTAATCTCAGTCTCCTTTATTTATTTTCCCTATGACCTCTAGTAGCTGATAGCTTACCTAGGAGGAAGGATCTCAATGTTCTTTCTTATATACTGGTATTTATTTTCTGTATGCCAGAAGATAAAGCAATATTCACTTTTCTTTAAGGATAGAGGCCTGACCCAAAGCCTACTGAAGTAAACAGACAGTTTCCTAGCATATGGAGGCTGAGGATAAAGAATAAAGGGCAATTAGGACCACACAGCGGGACACCTTTTTCAGCAACATATGCGGTACAGAAGAAGAAGAAAGCAATACCGAAGAGCAAGATGATTCAAAGTCTTCCAGTGTTGTTTTTTGTTAGAACATAATGGCAGCCTTTTCAAAAACAAGATAGGAATTTCACTGCTAAGACTACTACAATACAATTGATAAAATATCTAGTGCAACAATTTTCTAGTTTAGGAAAACTAAAACCTTAAAATGCTCTCATTTACAAACTAGTCCCTTTCCCAATGCATCGTGAACCCAAGCCTTGTGTTCTGTGTCCAGAAATCTTTCCCTATTGAATTATGGTCATTCTGCAGAGGACATCTTTCTGGTACATTTGTATGGAACAAAAGATGGAAAAATAATGTAGATGATCATTTTTACCTCATCAAGGTATTTAGTCAATTAACACGCAGATCCTACTTATTGCACATACAACTTGTTTTAATTGTACTTTCAATAAATGTTAATTGTCTACCATTGTCATGTAAATGTAGCTGACTTTTTAAACAGAGTTATCATTTATTTGCTGGGTACCATCACAATTTTGTATGTATTTATCTCAATTTTTAAAGTACTTTTGTTTTATTCTCCTTCAATATGGCTTTAAAGCCTGCAGATGTAAAGCATGATATCTGCTGTACCCAAATAGTTAATAGTTTATATATTCCAATGTAATGTTCAATATATGTGGGTGATCAGAATACTCACACAGGTTATTCCATTGCCTTAACTGGGAATTTGTCAGGTAAGGAATTTCTGATCAATGGGAGTAAAGGGATTACAATCTTGCCCTATATTAATAGTCACTTTCACTGTACCTATTGATCCTTGTTTTATATGGACTTAATTTTCTGGACAAATCCTGCCGCTCTTGCTCATGAGAGTTGTTCCAATGAATTCAGAGAGCTACATGTATACGTAAGGCAAACAGGGTGTGGCAATTTCTGTTTTCTACGTGGAAACATACATGGTCTAGAAGATGTAGCTTCATTACAACTTCCTCCCACTTTTATATTTCTTACATGGATGTAAAATTGAATGCAATCTCTTGCAGTTACTTTGTTCTTATTTAGTCATAGGATTGGTTAGTTAAATTTCAATAAAATGATTGGTTCAGGTATAGCTAAGCAGAACTCACGTTTTACTATATAGTCTGCAATCAGGAAGTAAGGGGGGGAAATGGGAACAGGGAATGGGGGTAAGGGAATTGGAATTATGTTTCGCTAACGGGGGAATGGGAACAGGGACACAGGCCCTTAGGCTCTGAGGTGTCAGAGCTGGGAAGGGGGACACTAAGGAAGGAAATTGGAATCATTGCTTGCTGGAAGTTCACCCCAATAAATATCTAATTGTTTGCACCTTCAGCTTTGTGTAGACTGGGAGGGAGGGAGAAAGGGATCGCGCTCAAGTGACAGCTCAGCAAGAAAGGGGCAGATCCCCCTCTACAGCAGAGCAGGCTGGAGAAGATGTGTATCGATCTCACTACTTCTCCCATGCTCTTCCAGTTGAGCTAACTTCCCCAACCTGTCTCCAGTCTCCCAGCCACCGCCAGGGGGAGAAGGGCTGTGGACAAACAGTTCTTGCAACATCTGATGAACTTCCAGATGCTTTTCGTATCAGAGCCCGCACCAGGGGAACACCTTGAGAAGCTTCCTGTGGGTTGCCTAGTTCAGCTGGTCAGACTGTGGCACTAAGGAAGCCAAGATGGTGCAAAGGAGCCCCTAGGGAGGATAGCTTTTAATTTTCGGCCTGACTGCTACGGACAGCAAGGACAAAAGTCAGCTCCCTGGCCAGCCGGCCGACCCACCAGGAACCCTGAGTCAACTGCTTGGAGAATGTGGGCATTGATCCCACTATTTCTCGCATACAAAGCAAGCGCTCTACTGCTTGAGCTAATTCCCCACAGCTGGCTTGACTGCCAGGCACCAGGCAAAAAAGGCCAGGGCTCCGTGGCCCTAACCAGAACACAGCCTGAGATGAGGGGGCTACCCAGAGTTGGAGAAGAGGCCCGAGTCCCTGCCACGCGCCTCGGCACAAACACCAACGCTTCCGCCCTGGAGTGTGTCGGGGGCTGAGAGTTGCCCCTGGAACAAGCACCAAACTTAAGAGGACAACGCAGGGATAGACCACTCGATTGCTTGCTCTGGCCATTGCCTCTGAAGCACCTGGCATTGGCTACTGTCAAAAGACATGATACTGGGCTAGATGGACCACTGGTCTCACCCACGAGGGCCATTCTTATCTTCACCACTTTCCCCAACCCAAGCAAAGCCAGGAGCAGGCCCAGCTCAGGAACTCCAGCTGGGCTCACACAGGCTCCCTGGCCCCTGGCACAGCATACAGCAAAATGACCCTCCCTCCTGGAGTGGAAATTACACCTCAGCTCCAGTACAGACATACTCGTAGTCAGTATTCACATTCTGGAATGTCTTCTTAATGTTTCATCCTTGATTGAACAGCCTGGGCCACATTAATATTTCATTTAAAGTAGATTCAATTTTGAGTAATTTATCATGTCAAATCTTTTTCTGTAAACCAGCTACTTCATTTTCCATGAAGTCAAACACCCGATTTAGAAATAACACTGGAGAGGTATTTATAACAATTTAGGATTTTCAACACAGTCAATCAGCAAGATCGCATTGAGCTTCCGAAGGGCTGCACTCCTATGGATCAAACCAACTGCAGGTTTCTAGTTTAGTTTAGTCTAGTGATGTCTCTATGGGTATATTTACACTGCAGTAAAAAGACCCACAGCTGACTTGGTTCTGCTGAATCAGGTTCATGGGTCTCTGGCTGTGGAACTAAAAACTTGCTTGGGCTGGAGCTCAGGCACTGAGACCCTGCAATGAGGGAGGGGCTCAAAACCTGGGCTCCAGCCCGAGCAGCCTGAGTCCAATCCGCCAACCAGGGCCACTTGTGGGCGTTCCGTGGGCGTTTTATTGCAGTGTAGACATGCTCTAAAGCTTCTTGTATCTCATCATTATGATAGCTGAACACCTTCCAGTAGTGCATTAAGAGATGAGATTAACATCTGTCGTGTGGTTTGTTCTCCCTTATCCTCACCCCAAGGGGATAGTTATAAGTAGAATGTTTTAGATTGGTAGGTTTGTATATTGGTATTGTGTGTGTGTGTTTGCAGAGGGATTGGGACAATGCCTCACTTTTATAAAAATGCCCACTCATCTTCTTCAGCTGGTTAATCCAAACACTTATTTGAATTTTTATTATATAATCCTGTTTTACATGATGTATAGGAAGACTACAGAATGTTTGATGGAAGAAAAAGAGTATGAAACAAACTTTTATCTACTTAATAAGAACAGTTAGCTAAATTAATACTAAATCTTTCTAAAATGTCAAAACTGAGAGTGAGCTTTCATTTTCTGCATGTGCTTTAGAATATATCCCTGTGCACTTATACTATTCAGATCACATTTCTCATTCCTTTTAATGATTCAAATGTTTCTTTAATTGAAAAATAGCTCCAGTGCAGCAATAGTACCAGAGATTTTTACTTTAAATATTTAAATTAATTTTAAATTAATAACTAGCTGAGGGCCCATTCACATGGCAGGGTATAATTAATAAATGATGTGCTGACTGAGTTTGTTCTCCATGGTCCTAATCCTGCAAACACATAGGAGATGAATTTACAGCATTTGGCTAGTTCCACTGCATTGAATATTGCTCACATGCATAGATACTCACATACCTAAGTTTCAGAGTAACAGCCGTGTTAGTCTGTATCCGCAAAAAGAAGAACAGGAGTACTTGTGGCACCTTAGAGACTAACAAATTTATTAGAGCATAAGCTTTCGTGGGCTATAGCCCACTTCTTCTTCTTCGTGGGCTGTAGCCCACGAAAGCTTATGTGCTAATAAATTTGTTAGTCTCTAAAGTGCCACAAGTACTCCTGTTCTTTTTGCAGATACATAAGTGTTTGTGAAATGGGAATATATGCAGCCAGATTTCTACATCCAAAACACAGAGATTGTTAGGGAACAGTTGTATCTTTGTTGGTGTATCTTGCTACCTCCTTAACGCCAGTTTGGGTGTCGATATCCTCAGTTCATAGCAACTGTCAAAAAATTCCACTGTCTTCATCAGAAGAAGGGAATGGAATGAGGGAGTTGACAGGCAATACTGTTTGTTAGAGAGACATAGTGGGTGAGGCAATACCTTTTATTGGACCAACTTCCATTGGAGAGATAGACAAGCTTTCGAGCCACACAGAGCTCTTCTTCGGGTCTGGGAAAAGGTACTCCCAATGTCACAACAAAATGCAAGGTGGAACAGATTGTTTAGCATATGTAATTAGCACATATTGTAAGGGACATATTCAAGGTAGAGTGGCATGTTAACACCCCTCCAGTTATAGGACAAAAAGAGGGGATTAGTGGGTTACAGATTGTTGGAGTAAGCCATAAATCCAGTGTCTCTATTCAGGCCATGATTTTTAAGTGTCTATCAGAGTAATGAATTTAAGCTCTCAGGCTCATCTTTTGAAAGTGTTGTGCAGGTTTCCTCTGAGGATGAGGACTGATAGGTCAGATATAGAGTGATCACTTTGTGAAAAGTGTTCACCCATACGTAGGGCCTTACCAAATTCATGGTCCAGTTTGGTCAATTTCATGGTCATATTTCAGGGTAGCAGCCGTGTTAGTCTGTATCCTCAAAAAGAACAGGAGTACTTGTGGCACCTTAGAGACTAACAAATTTATTAGAGCATAAGCTTTCGTGGGCTACAACCCACTTCTTCGGATGCATATAGAGTGAAACATATATTGAGGAGAAATATATACACACATACAGAGAGCATGAACAGGTGGGAGTTGTCTTACCAACTCTGAGAGGCCAATTAAGTAAGAGAAAAAAACTTTTGAAGTGATAATCAAGATAGCCCAGTACAGACAGTTTGATAAGAAGCAAGTGTGAGAATACTTACAAGGGGAGATAGATTCAATGTTTGTAATGGCTCAGCCATTCCCAGTCCTTATTCAATCCTGAGTTGATTGTGTCTAGTTTGCATATCAATTCCAGCTCAGCAGGTGCCACAAGTACTCCTGTTCTTTTTTCATGGTCATAGGATTTTAAAAATCATGTTTCATGATTTCAGCTATTTAAATCTGAAATGTCATGGTGTTGTAACTGTAGGGGTCCTGACCGAAAAAGGAATTGTCTGTCTGTGGGGGGGTCACAATGTTATTGTGGAGGGAGGGGTGTGGTATTGCTACCCTTACTTCTGTGCTGCTGCTGGTGGCAGCGCTGCCTTCAGAGCTGGGCAGCTGGAGAGCGGCGGCTGCTGGCCGGGAGCCCAGCTCTGAAGGCAGTGCCACCGCCAGCAGCAGCGCACAAGTAATCATGGCATGGTATGGTATTGCTACCCTTACTACTGCGTTGTTGCCTGCAGAGTTGGGCCTCAGTCAGCGGCTGCCACTCTCTGGCTGACCAGCTCTGAAGGCAGCGCAGAAGGAAGTGTGGCAATACCATGACGCCTCCAAAATAACCTTGTGACTCCTTGCAACTCCCTTTTGGGCCAGGACCTCCAATTTGAGAAATGCTGGTCTCCCCTGTGAAATCTGTATAATATAGGGTAAAAAGCACACAAAAGACCAGATTTCATGGTCTGTGATGCGTTTTTCATGACCGTGAATTTGGTAGGGCCCTACCCAAAGGTGATGTAGTGTTGTGTTTTAGACTTTTATCATTTTCCTGAGTGAGTTCATTTGAGAGCATAGTGATTGTCTGGTTTCACCAACATAGTCGTTATTGGGGCATTTAGTGCACTGGATGAGGTCTACCACATGTTTAGAATCCATGGATCTTTAAAAGCGTGTTGTGCAGGGGGGTATTGATCAGTATAGATGTGTACAAGTTTTGCATCTGTTGTTCTGGAACGTCCTGGTCTGTAGGGAGCTTGTTTCTGATGATGAGCTTGGAGAGATGCGGGTTGTTTAAATAGGGTTACCATAAGTCCGGATTTTCCCGGACATGTCTGGCTTTTTGGTCCTCAAATCCCTGTCCAGGAGGAAATTCCAAAATGCCAGGCATGTCTGGGAAAATAGGGAGGGGTCATGGGGCTTGGATCCAGGCTGGAGCCGCTGGGGCCGGAGCCGGAGCCGCTTAGCCGGAACCAGGGCCCGAGCTGGGCCGGAGCCGCTGGGACCGGGGCTAGGGGTGCTTGGTGCCCAGAGCCACTCGGCCAGGGCTGGTGCCCAGGGGCCCGAGCTGAGCTGTAGTCACCGGGGCCGGAGCTGGGGCGGGCTGGAGCTGCTCGGCTGGAACCGGGACCGACGCCCCAGGGCCCGAGCTGAGCCGGGCCGGAGGCGCTGGGGCCAGAGCCACTTGGCCGGGGGGGCCGGACTGGGCCGCGCCTCCTCACGCCCCACCGCCACCGCTCCAGCCCCAGCCCCAGCTTACCTGCTGCCTGCCTGTTTCAGGCTTCCCGCAAACATTTGATTCGCGGGAAGCAGGGGAGGAGGAGATGCAGGGGGCGGAGCGTTCAGGGGAGGGGCAGAGTTGGGGCAGGGATTTTGGAGAAGGGATGGAGTTGGGGTGGGGCCGGGGAAAGGGCAGAGTTGGGGTGGGGCCGGGGCCCCGTGGAGTGTCCTCTTTTTGTTTTTTTTTTAAATATGGTAACCCTAGTTTAAAGGCCAAAAGATAGGGTTCAGGAAGATTTCCCTCATGATGGGGTCCCCATCGAGTATGGGTTGTTTAATGATCCCCCTTATGCATTCCAGTGTGGAGTGGTAGGTGACAACTAGGGATATGGGGAAAGGGTTATTTCTTTATTAAGCAAGTTCTCTCAGGGTATTTGGGTGGCTAATTTCATGAGGTGATCTCCTTCTCTGGGGAGCGTAGTTGTTTGATGAAGGTGGTTTTAAGTGTATTAAGGTGGATATCCCAGACTTGCTTCTTGGAGCATATTCTGTGGTATCTGAGTGCCTGGGTGTAGATAACATTTTGTGATGTGTTTTGGGTGGTTATTAGATCTGTGAAGAACAGTATGGTGATCTGTGGGTTTCTTGAATATGGTTGTCTGTATACAGATATTGTTTCACTGTTAAAGCTGATTGTGGTGTCCAGGAAGTTGATACCAGTATGGGAGCATTCCAGAGAAAGGAGTGGTGATTGTTGAAGTTGTGGTGGAAATCTATGAGGGAAGTTTAAGCTGTTTGTCCAGAGGAAGAAAATATCATTGATTTTATGTTACATTTGTCCAGAAATTCTTCAAAGTGGCCCATTAAGAGGCTGCCACATTGGAGTTCCCATGCTTTGGACAAGGTGTTTGTTGCTGAATGTAAAATTGTTATGGGTGAGGATGAAATGAATGAATCTCGTGATGTGTTTGGAATAGAAAGCTGATGAGGGATGTTGCTGTATAGGAAAGTGACATCCATGGTGGCTTTGTGGTTTATTACAACAATCTGTAACCCACTAATCCCCTCTTTCTGTCCTAGGACTGCAGAGATGTTACATGTTCCTTACAACATGAGCTAACTATTTATGCTAAACAGTCTGTTTCACTTTGCATTTAGCTGTGACTCTAGAAATACCTTTCCCAGACCTGAAGAAGAGCTCTGTGTGGCTCAAAAGCTTGTCTCTCTCACCCACAGAATTTGATTCAATAAAAGATATTACCTCACTCACCTTGTCTCTCTCACATCTTGGGACCAACTCAACTATACTACATAATACCACTTGTTAACTCCCGTGCTGCTGGAAGGAATGACTGGACAGGAGATGCCAAAATACCACAAACACCTTGAAGGAGGATTTATTTAAAAAAAAAAAAAAAATCTGTTTTAACTAAGCCTGATGCTAACCATGAGCAGGCTTAGTGAACGGCTGTTACTCTGAAACCTGTTATAATGAGTTACCTTTTTTTTAATAAAAAAAAAAAAAAAAGGTGCTTTCAGCTGGAAAGAATTAGAGTCTTGATTGGAAACAGATCTAAGATTTTATACTGAAATAAAGCAACGAATTAAAGTGACTGTATGAAGTCAGACCTATAGAATTTTGTTATTTACAGCTGAAGTCACTGAAGAGACAATTTCTGAGTAAGTTTCTCCTATTCTTCATGTCAAATAGAAGAATTGTAATGCCAGCAAATTAATTATTGATGTTCCCCAATCAGTTGTCTCAGCCCAAGAAACCTCCATTTTGGGGCAATTATGCACAATTATTTCATTGCAGCTTTGATTCCTATTTCCAAATCCATTAGTAAGGAAACATAAAAATAAAAGGTCAGATGATTTATATTTTACAGAAACTGTAGTTCATAATCAGTTATAGTTTATAAATTAAAAAACAAACAAGCAAAGGGAGCTAGAAATCACCCCCACTTCTGGACCTCCTGCCCCCCACATTGCATTTTATCTACATGACTATCCGGCCCATATTCATTTTTTTTTCTTGACTCTCACTGGCTGAAATAACATCCTGTAATAGCTTTGTTCCATTGCTTGGGGGAAAAAATGAGGCAATATCGATTGCAGCTATGTAGGTACGCCATTCAAATTTTCACCACAATTTCATTGACTTTCTTATCGTTGTAGCAAGATTTTACAATTCTTGCCTTCAAAACCTGCGGCTTTTTATGGTATAATACATACACATCCTTTGCAAAAATGAATCCTTTTTTAGGAGGATATAATTACAAACTTCCTCCCACAAATATACATTTGAATTCCAATCCTACAGCATGTACAATGCACTAGCCCCTTTGCATAGGTGTCAATGACTATACATAGTGCAAGGCAGGGGAGAATCAAACCCATTGTGCTTATTTTAAATGATGGATCAACCTATATCATTTAGGTTTTCATTTTAATTTAGGAAATTTCTACACAATTTTCCCCTCCACCCCCCAGAATATAAGAGATGTAGTAGTTTCATCATCCCCTATTCACCTTGTTTCAAACACACTTACTAATTTAAAGAGTGTGCTGAGATTATATTTTTTCTTCAATTAATTCATAAATGGAAGAGTGTAAAGGTCTGATCCAAAGTCTGTTGAAAAGGGAAAGATTCCCGTTGACTTTAACGGGCACTGAATCAGGCCCGAAAGAATGAGAGGTACAACAAAGGCTTCTAGAAAAAGAATCAGAGGTAAAATTTGCTCACTTTGGGGGAGTGGGGTAGGGGAGGGAAATAACACTGTTCATAATCATACTGCATGCACTATACTCTGTTCTCAGCTATTGTTTAGTATTCCCTGCAGACAGACTACAGCCCTTAGCATTTATTGGAACCGTTTGCTGGAGCCAGAGTCATTCACTTTAACTACAACTCTGATACCTGGCCATTTGGGAAGAATGAATCTCCAGCTCAGGGGAGAATGTGAAGATTTCTGCAATCTTTAGCTTTAAAAAAAAAAAAAGTCATTATAGAATGAGGAATAATGCAAAGCTCTGTCTGTTTTAAGCAGGCACAACAATTTAAGGGATAATAAGGATAAATAAATTCACTTTTATATTTCTTGCCTCTCCCTAAATTGCATTAGAACGATATGCAGGCATTTGAAAGAAAATGAAATAAAGCATTTTTAAAATACTTAATGTAATCACCTTGATATTTATCTTCATCTTAATTCCTAGCACATTAATGAAAAAAAAGTATTTGAAGACACAAATCCATTGGATAGTGAAAAAGGTAAGTGGCATCCACTGTATCTGTGTCAAATGCCCCATTTTTATTCACTATGGGTGGTCAATGTATTTACTGATAATTAGCAGACAGTAACATATAAGGTGATTCTGTTTTTTCCTATTCTAGGTATGGTGGAAATAGTGATTTCATTGGTATCAAGGAATAAATAGTGACTTTTTAATGGTGTTTACTATGGATTACAATGTTGAAGTCAATGGGCGTAATTTGCAACAGATTACAGGATACATCATTAAAATGAACATTCACCAAGTATTTACCACACTGGAGTATACGATTTACTGCACTGCTTTCAATACTAGGTGAAGAGGAAAGATTGTGGTTCCTTTGATATCACGGTATCATGACTGAAGGCAATTGCTGCCCTTTCTGTGACCACCACCCAGTGCCTTAGCTGCAGCAATACCTTGCAGAATGGTCTCTGAAGTTCTTTCAAATGAATTTTTAAGAAACTACATAAAAAGCAAAGGTCTGTTCTTGAGGCACCTCCCGCTCAGCTAAAAGCAAGAGAGCTGTTTTGCATTTCCATTCCTCCCAGCCCATGACCTCACCAACATCTTTTCTCCCTGCAAATGCATGCGCACAAAGTGTTGTTTGCCTTTTAAGATTGGAGTTCCTCTTTGGAAAAACAATGGTGCTGCTGATGCACTGACCATGTTGCCAAGGAGTGGAAGGCGGAGAAGTTGCCATGGATGGGACACAGAGCTAGTCCAGGGGCACAGGGCTCCACATGGCTGATAAGATCCATGTTTGAAGTCCAGCCCCTTTACCTGATCTGTACAGGGTGAGGGGGAATGACAGCTCCTAATACCTCAATGGACCAAATGAGCAATGAGAACCTTTAATTTTCCCTTTACCCCCTCTGGGTTTTTCCTGATGGTGTTTACGTCTGTGAGATAACAGCTTAATGTTGCGGTACCTATAAACCAACACATTACAAGAGAGCTATGGAAGAGGAACAAATGAAAGGAGAGAAGAACACCCCCAACATGTTTGTATTTAAAGTAATCCTTTATTAAATGCTTCACAAGTGGTTAATATTCTGATATAAAAAAAGTGTCATTACTGCACAAGCCCCCTGCCTGAGGAACAGTCACACGCATAAAAGCCATCAAGCCATGAACAGGAAATGAACTAACAGCACAATCTGATTCCAACCTAGGTCAATATCCTATTATCACATACAAATAAATAGTGCTGGTCAAACATTTCTGATAGAAAAAGTTTTCTGTTGGAAAATGCTGATGCAAATAAATCAAAAAGTTTGGTGGGAATGTATAATTTTATTGCTCTTTTCATAGGACATGATTGAAATGTTTCATTTCAACTTTATTTTAAGGATTATATTATATTATAATATAAGTGTTTCAACCTTATTGAAACTTATCAATAACATCTAACCAAAATGTTTGTGAACTATTTCACTTAGTGAAAAAGTCTTAGAGTTCCACTTTTTCCTCATGATTCAGGATGAAACCAAATTTCCAAATCTCAATCTTCCATAGGATGGAAATTCCAAATTTTGATCAGTACTACAAATGCTACACATTAGTAAATAATTTACCATATTAAGAATCAAATAAAAACCATAATATTTTAAAATTACAAATTGATCAAAACTACATTCTTTGAATAATCATGATCCTTCAGGGCCAAAGCAAGGTAGATACAGGGACAGTTTTTCACTCTGAGTGTATTATGAAGCATTTAATGAAGACATATTATACATGTATTTGGATGCACTTGTCAGTTTTTGGTGCGTCATATCATTTTCTTTTTAATCTCGAGAAGTACAGTTCCTGCTCTATATATTCCCCTGCCCCATGTCTTTCTTTTCCAATGACAAAATGTAAAGAGGAAAAGAAATGGAACCCTTCTCCCACAAGTTTTTATTTTGCTGGGTTTTTTTGTTTAAAAAGGAAACTAGACATTTAGGGGCCATCCCCCTCGCCCCCAAATATTCAAAATCAGAAGTGTAATTTTTCATCCAGCTCTAGTCATGACTTTGACATCACTGGGGTTACACAGTGTATATCTCATGACAGAGCTTGGCCCTCTGAATTGAGAGTATGAATAGCATAGGCCTCTTCGTTCCATACCCACAAAATGCTAGAAAGATAGTCTTGTGTATAAGGTTGTGATGGGTTCGGTCACAGAGACCCCCTTGGGACGGTCACCTGATGTGCTGAGATTACCTCTGAGCCCATTTTCCATGCCAGCTTGGGACTTCAGAACCCTGCCTTGTTGAGCCAGACATGCTAGCCTGCTGCAACCCAGACTCAGGGTCTAGACCACTCCCCCAAAGCTGCAAGCTTTAACCAAAAAAAGCTCAGCGGGGTACTTATCTCCAGCACCCAGACACTAATGGGATCCAAACCCCAAATAAATCTGTTTTACTCTGTATAAAGCTTATACAAGATAAACTCATAAATTGTCCGCCCTCTACAACACTGATAGGGAAGTATGCACAGTTGTTTGCTCCCCCAGGTATTAATCGCTCTGAGTTTATCAATAAACAAAAGTGATTTTATTAAGTATAAAAAGTAGGATTTAAGTGGTTCTAAGTAATAGCAGACAGAACAAAGTAAGTTAACAAGCAAGTCTAAGCCTAATACATTAAGAAACTGATTACAGGTAAATCTCACCCTCAGAGATGTTCCAATAAGCTTCTTTCACAGACTAGACTCCTCCCTAGTCTGGGCCCAATCCTTTCCCTGGTACAGTTTTTGTTTGCTCAGGTGGTAGCTAGGGGATTTCTCATGACCACCACCTTCTTTGTTCTGTTCCACCCCCTTTTATAGCTTTGGCACAAGGTGGGAATCTTTTCTCTCTCTGGGTCCCCAACCCTCCTTCTAAATGGAAAAGCACCAAGTTTAAGATGGATTCCAGTATCATGTGACATGGTCAACATGTCACTGTAAGACTTCATTACCCACATGCTGGCACATACATACATACATGTAGAGGAAGGCTTGCAGGTAAATAAACCATTTACAACCAATTGTCCTAGTCAATGGGAGCCATCAAGATTCTAAACCACCATTAATGGCCCACACTTTGCATAATTACTATAGGACCTCAGAGTTATACTTCATATTTCTAGCTTCAAATACAAGAATGATACATTCATACAACTAGAATGAACACATGCAGTAGTTTATAAGCTTTGTAAGGTATCATTACAATATACCTTTTGCATAAAGCATATTCCAGTTACATCATATTCACACTCATAAGCATATTTAAGGTCTTAGCCCAAGACTCAAGAGACAGGTGCTCAAGGTACAACTGAGTCACAGACTTCCTATATGAGATTGGGCAAGTCACTTCCTCTCTGTGTGGCACTTGTAAAACAGGGGAGGGGAGTCATTTTATAAGTAAAGCCACAAAGAACTCTCAGTGTAGTACTATAAGCATACGTTCATTAATGCTTGCAAGGTAATCCAATGCTAGAGGGCTCATTCCAGTACATAGATAAATCCTGACATACACTGCA
The DNA here is from genome assembly GCF_027887155.1 of Malaclemys terrapin pileata. NCBI lineage: Eukaryota > Metazoa > Chordata > Testudines > Emydidae > Malaclemys > Malaclemys terrapin. The sequence goes on from NC_071509.1 coordinate 22,142,361, forward strand.
CTGAGTAGTATATCTTTCACTAGCATCCTCTCCAGTAAGTTGCCCTTCTTTGAGTACCCTTGCTTCATTCAATTGTCTTCTCATCCCCAGCTGGCATCCTCTAGCTGTATGTAAAAGCAGTCTAGTATAGCTTCAGATAATTATGCATATCTTTTAACGCCTCCTTCAGCTACATCTTGAGAGGCTAGAAGAAGAGCCAGCAATGTTAAAAGTGGCTTTTCTTTCCCCTTTGGTAGAGGAAATTTTCCTACTGACAAAATTATCCTGGCTCTTAGTTTCTGTCCCAGACTATTACCATCATGATTTTTTAAAAAGCATGTCTCTAGTGCAAGAGACAAAGAAGGAAGCCAGTTTAGTACCTGGGATGCTGAGCTTTCTACTACTACAAGAATGAACATCAACCTCGCCAACATTTCAGCAACCCTGCTTAAAAGGAGCAAAGTGAAATGGTCATAAAGACCAAACAGCCGAGTCAGCTTAGAGAGAAAAAGAGCACGGTCAAGGAAAAAGAAAACACACCTTATTAGTCTTTCCCTCTCTGGCAAAAAGAACCAAAACAAAAACCAGCACACAATAAGAGTTGCCATAAATAACGGCATAGAGGTCTTAGCCAAAAATCATATTAAACCCTAACCCAGAGCTTCCTTGACTAAGCCCCCTGCTACTCACATTTCTGGGGTTTTCTAATCCTGGTTCCTGTGCCTCAGGCTCCCATTTGCTAACCAGCTGCACCTATGCTAATCTGGCTGCTGTAATTAATAGTCCAGCCACCATCCCCCTTAGTTCTTTACTCAGGTGTATGTACTTGCAAATTTGTCCTTTTTCTAGGAAGGATAAAAAGAAAGAACTAATACTGCAGTGAGTAGCAAAAAGAGGAAAGAAAACAACAGAAGAACATGCCTGCACTGTTCTTTCATATCACATTTACTCATATGCTCACACCAGACAAATCAAGGAAGCCCAGAACAGAACTGAAAATCATGGGGAGAAAAAAAGCCCAGCCAGTCTCTTACAGAGACGGATCACATTGTCATGGAAATGTTGCACACAGGAAGGGAAACATCCTCAGCTTATGTCGGGGCAGAGATGCCAGTCTCATGGAAAGGGGAACATTTTTTGCAGCCAGCAGTTTCAGTGGACAAAAAAACCACAACATTTTTCTAATCACAGGGATGTCACGCACAATGTTATTCTTCCTCCTCCTACCCTGGCACTGCAGTGTGATAAACTTTTGTTGTGCTCACAGTGCCATGGAGGCCCCCTGCACAGCCTGGCACACTAGTCCAGCAGAGACGCAGCATGTCGGATGAGACTGGGCATTTTGCGGGAATGCAAGTCCTTTCCATACTCAACACAAAAAAGCATTAATATGCCTAGCTACACTCTGCACCCAATTCCCAGTCTTCCTGGAAAAGTGTATTTTCTTGAGCGTCAAGGGTACTATCAATACTCAGCAATACTCAGCTAAGTTCCCTTTCTTTAAAACACCACAGAAGTAGAAGAAGCAGATGGACGCTCTATAGCCCATACCTATTGCAGACATAGCTGCTGAAGACAATAACATGCACTTTCATTATAGCACAGAAATCAAAACACAAATAGGACATAAATGATGGTGGAGAAAATAGGGAAAAGATAAGGGCCAAAAACAAGTAGAATGGGTAAATGCTAATGAAAGGGCTCTTTTCATAAGAGGGAAAAGAGATGCTAGGGAGAAAGCAGACCCACCACTAAGTGGGATGAAATATTATTAATGATGACTCAATAATGGCTAACTCGGTACTGAACTCCTTTAAATATCTGCTTTCAGCAAGAACAAGTAAGGACAAGAAACTCAGACAATGATGAAGCAATGAAAACTTGGTATGAACAGTTATTGATAAAGAGCGGGTTAGGGAACTCTAGGAAAAATGGGAACAAACAAGTTCTGTGCTTCCTCTGATGTTCTAAACCAGGAGGATTGTGCTCTCAGTCACAGCAGCAGAGCTGGGAAGCAAGAACTGGAATTTCTGTTGCCCAGAAAATTTTGCCTTTCCAAAATTGTTTTCATTGGAATCCAACATGTTTTTTTTGTTTTTGTTTTGCAAAATTCCAGCCAGTTTCCCATTTGAGGCCATCCAGGGAGCTAGGCAGCCCAGGAGCTAGTTCTCTGGTGAACCCAGGGAGCTGAGAACCTGGCTAGGTAGGCAGCCTAAGAAGCTAGGCAGCCAACTAGCTGGAGAGTCTGGGTAAGTGGGGAGCCTGGGAGCTCAGGGAACCAGGTGGCCCAGAAGGCAGAGAGACAGGAAGCCTGCCTACCTGACAGGCTGGCAGGAAATCAGGCAGGTAGTCTGGTTGGCTAGCCAGACTGTTCAGTGGAAACCATTTTGAAGGAATCTACATATAGCCAAAGAACATTTTGATTCCATCTAATCAGCATTTTCAGACAAAAAACTGTTCCATCGGAAATGTTTTGACAGCCTTTCTGCAGCAGTGTCTCACTGCTCTATTTGGAGATGAGCAGGCTCAGCCAGTAAAGAGGGTCTTCCTTGTAATTGTGAAACCACATTTTTCCCATGTGGTTTCCTTAATATTATTAACCTAGATGAGCTACATGCACACAGGTTCTTCCCTTAAATCCTGTCAACTGGGTCATCACTGTGACCCGCTGTGCTTGGGGCAGCCCCCACTGGGGATTAACACTGAAGTTAGACTCACCAACCAGTCACAAACTGGGCTCCTGATCCCCCACGCTGGTTACCAAGAAGCTAAAAGAGAAATCACACAGCCCCCTTTATTGCCTTCCAGTTCTCCGACTCCCAATCAGCACCTAGGTCCAGTTCAGTGAGAAGTTATTTGAAACTCTGCTCACTATACAAAGGCCAACACATTACCAGGTCAATATTAGTTTCGATCTTACCCAAAATACAACACTGCCAATCAATCCTTTAGTGTCTAAAACTAAAGGCTTATTATAAAAGAAAGAAAGAACAAGAAGAGAGTTGTTAAATGGTAAAGCACTCAGATACATACAGAGACTTCAAAATCCATATATCAGGTTCTTAGCAGTATTGGTGAGTTTGCTGGCTTGAAAGTCCCTCTGGAACACATCCACAGCTTGGATGGGTCATTCAGTCCTTTGTTCAGAGCTTCAGTTTGTAGACAAGTTACTTCAGAGTAAGAAGCAGGAATGAAGACAAAATAGAGATGATGCAGCTGCCCTTTATATTCCTTTCGCCATGTGGCTTGTATCTTCCTGTGTCCCAAACACAAGCGTCACAGCACATTGCATGGAAAAGCCTTAGAGTTCTCTGTCCATAGGCATGCCCCTACAATCCTGCTGACTTGTAAGGTGTATCCGCTGGCTCCTTTCAATAGGTTCATTGTACTGCTGATGATCCTTGATGGGCCATCAAACAGGCTAGGCAGTGCTGATGCTAGTCTGTCTGTGGGCGTCACCAGGGGCGGATCTATGTATTTTGCCGCTCCAAGCACGGCAGTCAGGCAGCCTTCGGCGGAATGCCTGCAGGAGGTCCGCTGGTAACGTGGATTCGGCGGCATGCCTGCGGGAGGTCCGCCGGTCCCACGCCTTCGGTGTACCCAGCGCCAAATTGTCGCTGAAACTGCGGGACCAGCGGACCTCCCGCAGGCATGCTGCCAAAGGCAGCCTGACTGCCGCCCTCACGGTGACCGGCAGACAGCCCCCCCAGCTTGCCGCCCCAGGCATGCGCTTGGTGCGCTGGTGCCTGGAGCTGCCTCTGGGTGTCACCCAGAAACACAGCACAAGTTTGGAAATAGAGATATACCATACATATCTATAACTTACAATACAAAGGTGATACAAACAAGATCATCATACTTGGCAAATCATAACATTTTCACAGGTACCTTACATGGCATATCTGGAAAGATTCCTTGCAGTTTTATAATACTGGTGTTAACAATATCATAAAGTGTCTCCCATATTCCATATAGCGTCACAATCATTTTATTTATTTAACCATCGCAGCTAAAACATACACCTACTTCCCCTGCCCCCCAAAGGGAGGCAGCGTTGCCTTGGGGAGAGAGAACTGGACTGGGACTAAGGACAGCTAGGTTCTATTAATAAGACTCCAGAATTCCATATCTGATAACTGTATTGTCATTATTAAAAATCTAATTAGACTATGTTCCAACTTCTATTCACTAATTTGGAACTGCATTTGTGATGATTCACTAAGTGAGTGTTTCTCAAGTGGTGGATCATGACTCCCAGGGTGGTTGTGTAAGGAAACTGAAGGGAGCGAAATGTTTGCAAAGTATCATAATAAAATTTTCAACCGAAAGCAAAGAAATCTTGCTCCCTTGTTCCCATACACCCTTACTCTTCAAGGTCAAGTATTCTTTCTCAGTTTATCAAAAACACACAATTCAATTATATAGGTGTTTCATTGTTGTCACTGAAAGGATACTGAAGAACCATTTCGTGGAAACAAGAAGAAAGATAAATCAAGAGCTAAAAGGCAACATGGTGGCAAAATTGACAGTCTTACTCATACTTAACAATGGATGTCAATATATTAATTTCAGTAGCAATCAATTCAGAAACACATAAAAGGCAACCAGAAACATGGATCATTGACATTTGAAAACAAACATTTCGTCTTCTTTGAAGAGATGGAAACATCAAGCATAGTAAATAATATATTTCTGCATCCCATTGCAATATACATTTCCAATAGTCGTTCAGTTTCTTCTTTCAAAATAAATTAGCAGTGCAGTGATACTAATACACGTTCTTCAGAAAGTGTTTGATAGAGACACTCCACCAGCTAAACCATCTGAAATTTGTTTTTTTGAAGTCCTCTACAAACTTTTCTCACATCTGAAAAAAGAGATGATAACACAGCATGGGTATGCTTGACAGTATCCTCTTCATGAACAACTACATATCCTCGTTCATCTATATATCATGCTACCTGCAAGAAGAACTCATGGCATGGGCTGTTTGTTTTACACAAAGTGGCCCACATTTCATGGCAATTCCTTGTAAAGAACAATAATAGACACTGCTGTTGGAAAGCTTGGAGTAAAAGCCTCTTCCTTCCCATAGCGCTCGTAATCTTTAAATCACCATCCCATCCCCATACTGCCTTCCAGTTGCTGAGGCTATCAACTAGAGTACAGTCTGCTGCAGTGTCTGCTCTCCTTCTATTTGTAAATATGCACAAAGTTGTTCGTGAAGATAGCTGCTTGGATGCATCTTTCAAAATAAGGCAAAAAAATGTTAGACTCTAGTATTATTCTAAGGGGAGATGCCATTTAAGAAACCTCAAATGTAGTTTGCTGCTATAAGGCTCCGTCACACCTGTTTGGCACTGACCCGTGGCAGGGCAGTGTGGCACTCCACCACCTTGGTGAGACCTGCAGGTAGAATTCATCCTCATGGCGTCAGAATTCCTGCCAGAGATCTCCAGCTTGCAGGATGAGTGCACCCTTCAGGGTGAGCAGCACACTACCACATACGTGCCCTGCCAGCTTTGCTGACTATTAAAGAGGTGGAGTCGTGGTCCTGCCTCCTCCCTGCCCCCACAGCCTGTTTTGAGGGAGAAGCCAGGGGAGGGGGGAAGGGAGGGCTGCAGTTGTGCTCAGCTATTGTGCAGGAGCATGACAGGGGACTTCTTGTGCCCTTTACCCCCTCCACCCCCTGCATAGAACACTACTGGAGCATTCAGGCACAATATGGCCCTTACGGTTAATAGGATTTTGTTGTTATTGTTTGTTCTTCAAAGTACAGTACATCATATGCTACCTTAGCAAACTGTCTACGCCTGTTCGGAAGGACACATTGGGATTTATTCTCCTGCCACTTACTCCAGTGTAAATCAGGAGGAACTCCACCGAAGTCAAGCAACTTAGACTGGTGTTAAACGGACGTAAGTGATTACATATATACCCAGGCCCATTATCTATACAGAAAGGCAGTATAAACTTAATTAATGCCTAGTACTGGATATTATTGCATTTATATTTTTAAAATTATGCAAGTCTTATGATGGTGCAGAATAATCTGTTTTCATTGTCTGTAATTCATATGCCGCGATATAGGCACATTCCTAATTAATATTTAATCCCACATTGTATTCAATGCCCTTTAAATCCCACATTTAATTCAATGCCCCAGAAGGGACAGCAAAATGATGCTGATATTCAAGTTTTCAATAATTTGATTGTAGATTTGTTTTCTTTATGGGGCAGAATAAGCCATGTGGTAGAAGGAGGAGAAATGGACTTGTTAGGCAGGTTATAGCTAGGCTGAACAGCAGAGTGTGCACTGCAGGAGAGATGACAGTCTGCTCAGGGCTTTTGCCCAAAAACCTTTGACTTAAATGAAAGCCAAAAGATCAGCCTGTGAGTGAATGCTCTGGTGGTTGCTGACTGAGTTTGTCTTGAGTATCTGTGTGAACAGAATTAAGCTGGCAAAATCACCCAGTCACATAACCTATTGGGGCTTAAATGCTAGGAAACCAGGACATGGTCATTGAACAAGGAGGAATGGTTTCAGGGATTTGTCAAAGAAATTGGTTATGACATTGCTTTACATTATTTTGACTGAAACACCACAAGTGCGACATTTCCCTGCTCTCTCCTTTAAAACCATAGCTCCCTCTCAGATTTCAATTGTGTGCACAATTTAATTCTCTTTTTAATTTATTTTTCTTTGAGACAGATTGGCTGAAGCTGTTTGACTGATGTACAGAGAGGAAGGTCTCAAGGGGTCTCTTCTGCAAGGACTGGACATAACTGCAAGTTGTGTATTCCCATGGGAACAATGTCTAGCCAACAATGCTGCAGACACCCCCTCCAAAAAAGGTAGAGATGGTGAGAGAGAAAGGGTAGCCATATCTCTTGAGACCCTCTGCATGGGCTAGGAGTAACAGTGGGCACACACATGACACAGTGCTTCCTAGAGCTCCTGTTGTGCTTTCACTGTGAACTAAACAGTCCTGCTTCAGAAGAACACTCTTCAGCACATTTAGCTGATTAAATGACTGGCTCCTTACTGTACAATTTTTGGGTTTTGGCCAAAAAGTTTTCTGGTTTTGGCAGCTGTTGCCTGAAATTTTGGCAGTTTTAGTAGTTCTCAGCTGAAAATTTCAATTTTTGACCAAAACAAAATTTTCTGTGGAAGAAACCTCCGTTTTCTGACCAACTGTAGATAAAACCAGTGGGAATTTGCATGATTTTAAAATTAAACATGTGCTTTCTGAACCAGAGCCCTAATGAATTGAAAGCAGTGGCAGCTTTACCTGGGGTCCATGGGTTCCATTGCAGAGAGTCCCCATCTCAGGTTTAGCCCGGCCATCTCTCTGTCATGATAGCCAGGCAGCTGGGCCACATTTGAATGAGTGGCGCTCTGATTGCATCCAGCAAGTCACCACACCCAGAGTGGGGAGCCAGGCCCAGCACCTTGCTGTGGGATGGTGTGTAGGGTGGGCTCACTCTCCAAGTTGCACCACCCAGGCCCACCCCTCTCCTCCAGGTGGGGATTATGGTTGTGGTGCTATGGCAGAGGCTGCTGCTGCCAGTGGTTGGTGCCAACTTTGGTAGGGCGAGCAGAAAGCGGCACTGTGCGCCCACTGATTTGGGACACCTTATTCACCCTGGCTGAAAGAAAAATAAAAAGATTATAAGCCATATTTTCAAAAGAGCTCAGCTCTGACTGCAGGCTGACTTTACAAAAGAGCTCAATTCCAATTTACGCACCAAAATAAATGGTGAATTTTTAAAAAGAGCTCAACAAATCTAGTTATAA